>NC_141923.1:7574423-7882692 GCF_057802395.1 Ceratotherium simum simum
GAACAAATAATCTGTTCTTAAAAATGGGCAAAGGGGGGCTGGCCCAGTGGTACAGTGGTTAAGTTCACGCACTCTACTTCCATGGCCCTGAGTTTGCAGGTTCAGACGCCAGGTGCAGACCTATGCTCATCATGCTTATCAAGCCATGCTGTGGCAGGCGTCCCACATATAAAGTAGAGGAAGATGGGCACAGATGTTAGCCCAGGGCCAATCTTCCTCAGCAAAATGAGGAGGATTGGCAATGGATTTTAGCTCAGGGCTAATCTTCCTCATCAAAAAAAGAAAAAAAATGGACAAAGGATCTGAATAGACATTTCTCAAAAGAAGCCATAAAAATGGCCAACAGGTATATGAAAATGTGCTCAACACCATTAATCATCAGGGAAATGCAAATCAAAACCACCATGAGGTATCACCTCACACCTATTAGAGCGGTTATCATCAAAAAGGTAAGAGCTAACAAGTGTTGTGGAGGATATGGAGAAAAGAGAACCCTTGTGCACTGTTGGTGGGAATGTAAATTGGTGCAGCCACTAGGGAAAACAATGTGGAGGTTCCTCGAAAAAATAAAAATAGATCTATCACATGATCCATCAATCCCAGCAACCACTGTTTTGGTTTCTTTCACCGTTGGTTGTCTTTGCCTGATGGAGATTTTCAATTACATAGGATCAGATAGTGTGTGTTCTTTTGTGTCTGTATTCTTTCACTCTGTATAATGATTTTATAATTCATCATCTTGTTGAGTGCTGGTGGTTCATTTTTTCATTGCTGAGTCATAATCCATTGTATGCTTATAGTATAATTTATCCATTTTTCTATTGGAAAACATATATCTGTGTGTGTGTATATGTATGTATGTATATAAATATATATGTATAAAGATGGACATTTCCAAAACTTTGCAGTTTGTTTGGCTGTTTTGATTGTTTGCAGTTTTTGGCTATTATGAATGAATATGAATGTAATTTTGTAAATTTCTGTTGGGTAAATACTTAGGAGCAGTGTTGCTCAATTATGGGGTAGTGCTACAGGTTGAATGTTTGCGTCTCCCCAAAATTCACATGTTGAAGCTCTAATCCCCAATGGAAGTGGGGCCTTTGGGAGGTAAATTAGGTCAGGTAGGTAGAGCCCTCATGATGGGATTAGTGCCTTTATAAGAAGAGACACCAGAGAGATGATCTCTGCCACTTGAAAATACAGCAAGAAATCAACTGTCTGCAAAGCAGGGAGAGAGCCCTCACCAGACACCAGATCAGCTGGCACCTTGATCTTGGACTTCCCAGCCTCCAGACCTGTGGGAAATAAATGTTTGTTGCTTAAGCCACCCATTCCATGGTAATTTGTTACAGCAGCCGGAGGTCACTAAGACAGATAATATATGATTAATTTATAAGAAATTGCTAAGCAGTTTTCCAAAGTTGTGCACCATTTTACACTTCTACCAATGACAGATGAGCGTTCTTTTCGCTCCACATCCTCACCAATGTTTGGTGTTGTCAGTCTTTTCAACTTGACTCTTCTAATGGGGGTGTCCTAGTACATTCTTGTGTTTCTTATTTGTCTTTCTGTGATGACTAGTTATGTTGAACACTTTTTCTTGTGCCTACTGGTCATTTGTATATCTTCTTCTGTGAAATGGACGTTCAGGATTTTGCTCATTTTTTTCTTATTGAGTTGTAGGATTTCTTTATGTTTTCTGAATACAGATCCTTTATCAGATAAAAGTGTTGAAGATACATGTATTTTCAGGTATGTCCTCCCAATCTCTGGCTTGCCTATTCATTTTCTTAATGGTCTCTTTTGATGCATGGAAGTCTTTGATTATGTTGAAGTCCAAGTTTTCAATTTTTTTCTGTTAGTATTTTTTGTATTTTAAGAAATCATTGCCTACCGCCAAGTCAGAGATACTCTCGTACACTTTCTTTTTTTTTTTTTTTTAAATTTTTTGTTTATTGCAGTAACATTGGTTTATAACATTGTAAAAATTTCAGGTGTACATCATTGTACTTCTATTTCTGCATAGATTACATCATGTTCACCACCAAAATACTAATTACAACCCATCACCACACACATGTACTGAATTATCCCTTTCACCCTCCTCCCTCCCCCCTTCCACTCTGGTAACCACCAATCCAATCTCTGTCCCTATGTCTTTGTTTATTGTTGTTATTATCTACTACTTAATGAAGGAAATCATGCGGTATTTGACCTTCTCTCTCTGACTTATTTCACTCTGCATTATACCCTCAATGTCCATCCATGTTGTCACAAATGGCTGGATTTCATCGTTTCTTATGGCTGAGTAGTATTCCATTGTGTATATATACCACAGCTTCTTTATCCATTCGTCTCTTGATGGGCACTTAGGTTGCTTCCAAGTCTTGGCTATTGTGAATAACGCTGCAATGAACACATGGGTGCATGTACCTGTACAAATTGGTGTTTTCAAGTTCTTTGGATAAATACCCAGCAGTGGGATGGCTGGATCATATGGTAGTTCTATCCTTGATTTTTTGAGGAATCTCCATACTGTTTTCCATAGTGGTTGCACCAGTTTGCACTCCCACCAGCAGTGTATGAGAGTTCCCTTCTCTCCACATCCTCTCCAACACATGTTGTTTCCTGTCTTGTTAATTATAGCCATTCTGAGGGGCGTGAGGTGATATCTCATTGTAGTTTTGATTTGCATTTCCCTGATAGTTAATGATTTTGAACATCTTTTCATGTGTCTGTTGGCCATCTGTATATCTTCTTTGGAGAAATATCTGTTCAGGTCTTTTGCCCATTTTTTAATTGGGTTGGTAGTTTTTTTGTTGTTGAGATGCATGAGTTCTTTATATATTTTGGAGATTAAGCCCTATCAGATGTATGGTTTGCAAATATCTTTTCCCAATTGTTAGGTTGTCTTTTCGTTTTGTTGATGGTTTCCTTTGCTGTACAGAAGCTTTTTAGTTTGATGTAGTCCCATTTGTTTATTTTTTCTATTGTTTCTCTTGCCCGGTCAGACGTGGTGTTTGAAAAGATGTTGCTAAGACCTATGTCAAAGAGTGTACTGCCTATGTTTTCTTCTAGAAGTTTCAGAGTTTCAGGTCTTACATTCAAGTCTTTAATCCATTTGGAGTTAATTTTTGTGTATGGTGTAAGGTAAGGGTCTACTTTCATTTTTTTGCATATGGCTATCCAGTTTTCCCAACACCATTTGTTGAAGAGACTTTCTTTTCCCCATTGTATGTTCTTGGCTCCTTTGTCAAAGATTAGCTGTCCATAGATGTGTGGGTTTATTTCTGGACTTTCCATTCTATTCCATTGATCTGTGTGTCTGTTTTTGTGCCAGTACCATGCTGTTTTGGTTACTATAGCTTTGTGGTATATTTTGAAATCAGGGAGTGTGATACCTCCAGCTTTGTTCTTTTTTCTCAGGATTCCTTTAGCTATTCGGGGTCTTTTGTTGTTCCATATAAATTTTAGGATTCTTTGTTCTATTTCTGTGAAAAATGTTGTTGGAACTTTGATAGGGATTGCATTGAATCTATAGGTTGCTTTAGGAAGTATGGACATCTTAACTATGTTAATTCTTCCAATCCAAGAGCATGGAATATCTTTCCATTTCTTTGTGTTTCTTCAATTTCTTTCAGCAATGTTTTATAGTTTTCCAAGTACAGATCTTTCACCTCTTTGGTTAAGTTTATTCCTAGGTATTTTATTCTTTTTGTTGCAATTGTAAATAGGATGGTATTCTTAATTTCTCTTTCTGCTACTTCGTTGTTAGTGTACAGAAATGCAACTGATTTTTGTATGTTGATTTTGTATCCTGCAACTTCACCATATTCATTTATTACTTCTAAAAGTTTTCTGGTGGATTCTTTAGGGTTTTCTATGTATAAAATCATGTCATCTGCACATAGTGACAGTTTCACTTCTTCCTTTCCAATTTGGATCCCTTTTATTTCTTTCTCTTGCCTGATTGCTCTGGCTGGGACTGCCAGTACTATGTTAAATAGAAGTGGTGACAGTGGGCATCCTTGTCTGGTTCCTGTTCTTAGAGGGATAGCTTTCAGTTTTTCACCATTGAGGATGATATTAGCTGTGGGTTTGTCATATATGGCCTTTATTATGTTGAGGTACTTTCCTTCTATCCCCATTTTATTCAGAGTTTTTATCATAAAAGGATGCTGTATCTTGTCAAATGCTTTCTCTGCATCTATTGAGATGATCATGTGATTTTTATTCTTCATTTTATTAATGTGATGTATTACGTTGATTGATTTGCGAATGTTAAACCATCCCTGCATCCCTGGAATAGATCCCACTTGATCATGGTGTATAATCTTTTTAACGTATTGTTGTATGCGATTTGCTAGTATTTTGTTGAGGATTTTTGCATCGATGTTCATCAGTGATATTGGCCTGTAATTTTCTTTTTTTGTGTTGTCCTTGTCTGGTTTTGGTATCAGGGTAATGTCAGCTTCATAGAATGAGTTAGGGAGCTTCCCCCCTTCCTCAATTTTTCGGAAGAGTTTGAGAAGGATAGGTATTAAGTCTTCTTTGAATGTTTGGTAGAATTCACCAGGGATGCCGTCTGGTCCTGGACTTGTATTTTTGGGGAGGTTTGTGATTACTGTTTCAATCTCCTTACTGGTGATTGGTCTATACAAATTCTCTACTTATTCTTGATCCAGTTTTGGAAGGTTGTATGATTCTAAGAATTTATCCATTTCTTCCAGATTGTTGAATTGGTTGGCATATATCTTTTCATAGTATTCTCTTATAATCTTTTGTATTTCTGAGGTGTCTGTTGTAACCTCTCCTCTTTCATTTCTGATTTTACTTATTTGTGCCTTCTCTCTTTTTTTCTTGGTGAGTCTAGCTAAAGGTTTGTCAATTTTGTTGATCTTTTCAAAGAACCATCTCTTGGTTTTATTAATTTTTCTACTGTTTTTGGTCTCTATTCCATTTATTTCTGCTCTGATTTTTATTATTTCCCTTCTTCTACTGATTTTGGGCTTTGTTTGTTCTTCTTTTTCCAGTTCCTTTAGGTGCATTGTTAGATTGTTTATTTGAGATTTTTCTTGTTTGTTGAGATAGGCCTGTATCGCTATAAACTTCCCTCTTAGAACCGCTTTTGCTGTATCCCATAAATTCTGGCATGTCGTATTTTCATTTTCATTTGTCTCCAGGTATTTTTTGATTTCTTCTTTGATTTCTTCGTTAACCCAGTCGTTGTTCAGTAGCATTTTGTTTAATCTCCACGTATTTGTGGCTTTTCTGATTTTCTTCCTATAGTTGATTTCTAGTTTCATACCGTTGTGGTCGGAAAAGATGCTTGGTATTATTTCAATATTCTTAAATTTATGGAGACTTGTTTTGTGGCCTAATATGTGATCAATCCTGGAGAATGTTCCATGTGCCTTTGAAAAGAACATGTATTCTTCGGTTTTTGGATGGAATGCTCTGTATATATCTACTAGGTCCATCTGTTCTAGTGTGTCGTTTAAGGCCAATGTTTCCTTATTGATCTTCTGTTTGGATGATCTATCCGTTGGTGTAAGTGGAGTGTTACAGTCCCCTACTATTATTGTGTTACTGTCTATTTCTGTTTTTATGTCTGTTAATAATTGCTTTATATATTTAGGTGCACCTACATTGGGTGCGTAGATATTTACAAGTGTTATATCCTCTTGTTGGATTGTTCCCTTGATCATTATGTAATGCCCTTCTTTGTCTCTTTTTACAGTTTTTGTTTTAAAGTCTATTTTGTCTGATATGAGTACTGCTACTCCAGCTTTCTTTTCGTTGCCATTTGCGTGGAGTATCTTTTTCCATCCCTTCACTTTCAGTTTGTGAGTGTCTTTAGGTCTGAAGTGTGTCTCTTGTATGCAGCATATATATGGGTCTTGTTTTTTTGTCCAGTCAGCCACCCTATGCCTTTTAATTGGAGCATTTAGTCCATTGATGTTTAAAGTAGCTATTGATAAGTATGTACTTACTGCCATTTTTTAACTTTTTTTTTTCTCAGTGTTTTAGTAGTCCTTCTCTGTTCCTTTCTTCTTCTATACAGAATTGATGGTCACTTTAGTTTGACCTCTGTCTGAAAGCTGTACTCTTTAACTCCCCTCCTCCTTCATGTTTTTGATATCATATCTAACCTCTTTGTTGTGCATTTGTATCCATTACGTTCTAATCATGGAAATAGATAATTTTTCCTATTTGTGGTCTTTTCTTTTCCCCTTAAATCAGTCCCTTTAACATTTCTTGTAGTACTGGTTTCTTGGTGACAAACTCCTTTAATTTTTGCTTATCTGGGAAAATTTTGATCTCTCCTTCCATTTTGAATGATAACCTTGCTGGGTAGAGTATTCTTGGCTGTAAGTTTTTTCCTTTTAGCACTTTAAATATATCGTGCCATTCTCTTCTAGCCTGTAAGGTTTCTGCAGAGAAGTCAGCTGATAGCCTTATGGGGTTTCCTTTGTACGTAACTTGACATTCTCTTGCGGCTTTTAGGATTCTCTCTTTATCTTTAATTCTGGACATTTTGATTATGATGTGTCTTGGTGCTCTCGTACACTTTCTTCTACATGCTCTGTAATTTTACCTTTCATATATGTTTCAGTCTATGATCCATCTCAATTAATTTTTGTGTATGAGAGAAGGATTGTATGAGAGAGGTTGAAGTGTATTGTTTTTTTTTTTCCCCCAAATAGATATTCAGTTATTTTGGCACTATTGTTAAAAAGACTTTCCTTTTGAGGTACAGGGAATATTTACTGTCAACCACTCTTTTTTTCTTTTTTAACAGATGGAAATATGGAGGTACAAACAGTTAAGTGATTTTTCTAAGATCACACAGGTAATAAGCGGCAGAGCCTGGATGAGAAAGAAGATGTTAACTCCAGAGCACGGACACTTACTGTTACTCCACACTCCAAAAGAGGATGGCGTTGGTTCTTGCTGGATCTGCAGTGATACTTGGAGGTGGAGGCACTGTTTATGGGAGTCTGGTGAGTTAGCAGTTTTGACTAAATACACTGCTAAAAATAGCTGGCTAGGCTAAAGTTTGTTTTCAGTTTGATTTATCTGGTTTGAATTTTCAATTTGAGCTGATGGAATCAGTTTACGTATTTAAGAGAGTATGTGGACTCATTATAAATTAAGTCTTGTTATAAAAACGGGATGGCTCATTTGACCCACATTTTTTTTTGTTTTCTTCCTATCTCCCAATTAATGGTATTAAAAATAAAAATCCTAATACGAACCCATTAAGTATCTACTATGTGCAAAGAACAGAGTGAATGCAAAGTTGGATAAGATATTCCCCCCTTAAGGATTTCTGTGATCAGGAAGTGGACACACTTACCTGCTACCCAGGGGCAATTAGGAAGAGTTTAGAAGGGAAAATATGTAAATGAGTGAGTGGGTGCGTAATAGAATCAAGAGAAAAATATGATGGGGATAGAGAGGGTTTGACTAAAACATAGATTCCAGGGGCTGGCCTGGTGGCGCAAGTGGTTAAGTGCACGTGCTCCGCTGCGGTGGCCCGGGCTTCACTGGTTCGGATCCCGGGCACGCACCAACGCACCCCTTGCCAAGCTATGCTGTGGCAGTGTCCCATATAAAGTGGAGGAAGATAGGCATGAATGTTAGCCCAGGGCCAGTCTTCCTCAGCAAAAAAAGAGGAGGATTGGCAGATGTTAGCACAGGGCTGATCTTCCTCACACACACACACACACAAAAACATAGATTCTACATAATTCATTTGTGAACATTTGTTGGAGGAATTTGATTCGGTCTCAATGGCATTTGACATTCTTGCTAATACATTTTCAACTAAAAATATTTTCACTCAAGGTGTGATGTCATGAGTAACATCCACCAAAAACAATGAGATGTTTGATTCTGTCTCTATTGTCATTTTCATCCCCAGTCCAGGTATTTATTTGTTTAACTTTCCAAATTTGGGAAGCAAATGGTAGTGGCTGGTTTTATTAAATTGTGAGTGGCCATCTGTGCTTTCCTATTTAGAACATCAGAGTTGAGTCACTGCAGTGACTCCTGGATTCCTGGTAGGTTTTGTCATTTTAGAATGTCTACTATTTCTTGTTAGTGTATAAGGGCTTCAGTCAGATTTGGGCAAACACCCCAACCAGTGAGTAAGCATCTGACTAAAGCTATCACTTTGGCCTAATTGTCTGACTACATCTTCAAGATGGTGATGTGTTAAGAGTCCTGATGAGGTTAGCAACCAGCGGTTACAGAAACCCTGGGGCCGTGAAGAGAAAATGCAGGAAGGCATTTTAGGCCCCAGTGGCCTAAGTACATTCTCCAGCTGATAGACATTAGCCATGACAGCTTCTTGTAACAACTCTTCTGAGGTTTCACAAGTATGATTTTTTCTAATCTGTAGCATCCTATTGAGGAGAGTTATGTTGAATTTCACCTCTGAACCCACTACTCATGAATGTGAATAAAGTGGAAGTTGGAGAGAACATTTTCCCATTTGGTGGTCATAGAGATCCAGGCCTAGAAGGGACCTCAGAAGTCACCTATCCTGAAGCCATCTTTTGATACCTCAAACCTCCAGGCAGCTCTGGGCTAAGTGGCTTCCGGTTTTCTGGTTCCACCTCCCACCTCTGCAGTAGCTCACGTTACCTTAAGGGACACACACTTCCATTTTTGGCAGGTCCAAACTGAACCTGGTTGGCCCTGTGTCATGCTGACATCTCCTCCCTGGACTTTTCACCCAGTGGCCCTGAGTCTGCCATCTGGAAAAACAAAGAGCCACTCCAAAGGCAGCTCCATATGCATTTTATATCCCTCAGAGTCTCCTCTTTCCCTGGCCTAAAACCCAGGCGCTCCCACCTCTCTCTGCTCCTCTCCAGCGTTATGTGACACCTTTCCTCTGGCCTCTGGAAGGCTCAGGCCTCTCCATCCCACCAGGTGCCCCTTTTTTTATTTTGACGTATTCTTTAAAAAGCATTCATTTCACAATTATATTCCTATTCTTAAAATTCAAATAAGTTAAATAACGGGATCCCTTTGCTGTTCTAGAAATCAGCTTATTAAGAGTTGGGAGAGGGTACAGTCTAGCACAGACCGCCCAGGTCTCAACTCAGCCCCTCCACGTACCTGCTGTGGGATCACGCCCTAACCCTCAGCTTCCTCAGCTGGAAAATGGGGAGCATAATATTTCCTACTTCACTGGATTGATGGGGAGATTAGATACATTATAAAGTATACTTGGCACATAGTAAGTCCTTAATAAACGTAAGTTCTCATAACTAATCTTTTGCATATTTTTCTATTCTTTTGCAATACATGTTTGAATAAAAATAGAGACTTTAAAAATGTGAACTGGGTCATTCTCCACTTATTGTACTGTATCTTGTTATCTTATTAACTTATTAAAAATCTTTCCTTTTGAACATCTACCTCATCATTTTTACCAACCACATCGTATTCTATATGAAGGTACCACAATTCATTTATACCTTCTATTCTTGGACACCTCTTTTTTTTATCCTTTTGTTTGTTATTACTCAACTGAAAGAAGTAAACAATACCTATAGGGAAATGGACATGGGATATAAATACAGATAGGCAGTTCGCAATAGAAGATCTGCAAGTGTCCATAAATATGAAAAAATGTAATCAACTTAATAGTAATTAGGGAAATAAAAATAAAAATTATAATGCGTTGTGTGTTTTGTTTTACCCACATGATTAGTGATGGTACCCATTGTTAGAGAGCATGTGGTCAAGTAGATACTATTCTATACCACTGGTGGGAATGTTAATTATTACATCCTCTCTGAATGGAAATGAATATTTTTTTATTGATTTGTAGGAGCTCTTTATATATTATGGATATATTATATATTGATAATTTGCTATTTGTATTGCAAATATTTCCTTTACTCTTAAATTTGCCTTTTAATTTTTTAAATGCTGAGTTTTATTTTAAGTAAATCTTCATTTTAATGCAGTTATATGCGCCAATTTTTACATTTTGACTTTTAGTTTTGAGATCTTTTTTAAGAAGTTTCTCCCCATCCCAGTTTTGAAAAAATAAGATTTATTTCCTACTAATGCTTCTATAGTTTATTCCCACACATTTGGCTTTATAATCCATTAATTGTGATATGTATGAGGTAGATAGTGATCTAACATTGTTTATTCAATCGATAGTGATCATCTCTAAACCATTTGTTGACCATTCCATTGTTTTACCATTGATTTGAAATATCATTTTTAGCATCTATGTAACTTTTCTACAGGCATGCATTGTATTAAATATTCACATATAGATTCATAAGTGATATTAGTCTATAGTTTTATGATTCTATATGTAGTTATTTTCCATATCTGATTATATTTGGCCCTACAGCATAAGTTGGAGTGGTTCCATCTTTTTCTCTGTTCCGGCATAGTTAATAAACCACAGGAATTACCTCTTTGAAGATAGGAACTATTTACCCATGGACCATTGGGCAAAGAGATATTTTATCAACTTTATCAAGGTGCAATTTATATACAATGTGTTTAGTTTACTGAACCTAGAAATATATAAATATTCATATAATCACCAATATAATCAAGATAAAAATTAAAGTGAAACTTTCCTTTACCCCCAAAAAGTGTTTATCATATCCTTTGTAGTTAATCCCTCAACACCTGGCCATTCTCATCAAGTGTTCTGCTCTCACTCATTATAGCCTAGTTTTACATTTTAAAAAATTTCATATAAATGAAATAATAAAAGACATGCCTCTTTTGTGTCTGGTTTCTTTCACTCAGCATAATATTTTTGAAGTTCATTGATGCTGTTGCTTATATCGGTAGTTAGTTTCTTTTCATTGCTGAATATTATTTCACTGCATGGATATATTACAATTTGTTTATCTATTTACGTGTTGATGGACATCTGGGTTGTTGCCAGTGTCAGGTTATTATGAATAAAGCTGCCATAAATATTGGTATTTAAGTTTTTGTGTGCACATGTGTTTTCATTTCTTCTGGGCAAATACCCAGGAGGAGGATTGCTAGGTCATATGGTAAGTTAATGCTTAACTTATACGAAAATGCTACAGTGTTTTCCACACTTTGCATTTCCATCAGCAATTCATGCAAATTCCAGTTGCTCCACATTCTTGCCAATAAATGATATTGGCAGTCTTTTTAACTTTAGCCTTTCTGTTTGGTACGTAGGAATATACCATTGTGGTTTCAACTCACATTTCGTTGATGACTAACAATGTTAAACACTTTGCATATGTTTTGTATAGGCCAATGTACAAACGTACATCTTTTTTGAGTGCTTCTCTAAACATTTTGCCTTTCTGTTTTCCTTTGTTGTTTGTTTTCTTAATAGTTATTGGTAAGAGTTCTTTGTATATTCTGAATACCAGTCATTTCTCAGATATGTGTATAGAGAATATTTTCTCCCAGTCTGTCAATTACTTTTTCATTCCTTTAACTGTCTTCCAAAGAGCACAAGGTTTTAATTTTGATGAAAGAGAATCACTGTTTGATGGATAATTTTTTTTTTTACTATTTTTTAACTCTTCTGATAATTTCTTTCACTTCCAAAATTAATTTTGCAATTTGTATCTTCCTTGGTAATTATCCATTGCATTAAGCTTTCTAAATTTATTAAAATAAATTAGCATATAATCTCATTTAGCAATTGTCCTCTGATTCTACAGTTCTACACAATCTCTTATTCCTGATGTTGCTTATTTTTATCTTCTTTTTTCTTCATTTTGGATATCTTGACAAACCATTACCTATTTTATTGGTATTTTCAAATAATTCACTTTGGGTGTTATTGATTGTACCCTCATCTTTGTTTGTTTCCTGTATAAGACATTTCTGCTTTTAAATTGATTCTTTTCTTCTAATTTATTTAGATTAATTTTATTATATTTTTAGCATTTTAAGTAAAAAATATCAATTCACCTTTTTTCCAGGCTTTATTTTATAATAAATGCAGTTTCGGCTAGAAGATTTTTATTTTGAATATACCTCTTTGGCCATATCTCTTGGGAATGATTATACAGCTTTTTTATTTTTGTTTATTTCTAAAGTGTATTTTTTTTTTCTGTTTTAATGTCTCCTTTAGCTCAAAAAATACATATAGGGATTTTTTTTTAAATTAAATGTGAGAATATTTTAATTTGTTTTTTCATGTTGTTCTTATTTTTAAAAATACTATGGTCAGATAGTTTTCTTCCTATTTTCTGCTTTTGTGAAGATGTTAATATCTTATTTGACACATCCGCTATCTTTAATTTTATTGTATGTGACAGAGCAGTTTGAAAAGACTTGTATTTTCTATTCGGCATGTATGTTAATGGTGTGTTCAATTTTCCTATATTTTTACTTATTTTTTGTTTACTTGATGTGACATTTGATCTGAGAGGGATGTGTTAAAATCTTCTATTATGATTGTGCATTTATTAGTTTTTCTTTGCATCTCCAACAGGTTTTGTTTTATGTACTTGGAGTTTTGCTACTAAATGTGTGAATATTCTTTTTGATGGACTGTAATATTTAATAATATTGAAATCCCATTTTGTCCTATTTAATATTTTTGACTTGGATTATTATGTTGTCTGATATATATTTTTCTTCACCTCTTTTATTTAAGCATTTGCTAGTTTCTTTTTCTCCATCTGTCTGTTTTCAGGATTTCTCTGTCATTTTGTTTTAGGGGCATGTCTCATAAACATAATATAGCTAAATTTTTCTTAAATTTTCCTTTATTAAAAAAACATTCAGAAAATCTCTATCTTTTCAAAGGGGGATTTGACCCATTCACATTTATTGTAATTATTGGCATTGTTAAACTTACCAATGCTCTTAATTTCTATTTATCCTGCTTTCCTTTTGTTTCCTTTTTCTTAACAAAATTTGTTTGTTGTACTGGTTTTGTATTCTTCACTCCATTGTTTTCCTCTAGGGTATTAGAAGATATGAGCATCCTATTTTAAGGAATTATTGATGTATAATGTAAAGACACTAAGAACAATCTAATAGACTACATCAGATCATGGCAGGTGAGGCATATAATTTTAAGGATAAAGAAACATCATAGCAGATGGAATCCCAATAAGACACCTGTTAGTAAGAAAAGCTAAGTTGATTTTCATTCATTCATTCATTCATTCACATGCAAGTATTTATTGAATATCTGCTGTGTACCATATGCATCTCTAGGTGCTGGGAGGTGAAAGACAGTGAATAAGACAGTGCTAATTTTCAACAAAACTCCTGCCGTGAGAGAGGTAGAAACAAAAGCAGTCTGTTTTTCTCAGTGAATCAAGGAGTTAGGTATGGGTTATATGAGCCCATCACCCAGTTAGGGTGGAGAACAGAAAGAGTGGGAGGTGAGCCGTATAGGGTATAGTGGGATGATGGTGGGGGAGTACCTGCTCTGAGCACTGAGTAGGGTGTGCATAAAATAAACTGAACAGTTTCATGCGGCTGAATTATGCTTGAGGTGAAAAATTCCAGGCATTGAGACTGGAAAAGTAATGGGCAGACCACAGTGGACCTGAAGTCAATTCTTCAGCAATAAGGAAATGGCATAACTAAATCATAGAGTCAAGGCCAGGGATGGGGTAAACGTTGTCAAACCAAGAAGAATCTTTTCAGGATCAGACATTTGGCCTCCTGTTTGGGAAGAAAAAGTAAGAAAAAGAAAACAAGAATTTGAAGCTTCTGAATGAAATTTGAGCTAGTAAATAACAGGGAAGCTGACAACAAGGGAATTCATATTTTCGAGAACCTTCTATATTAGTCATTCTCCATGCAATATCCCACTGAATTCCCACAACAATCTTGCCTCCTGGGTGGTCTTATCATCACTTTACGGATTAGGAAGCTGAGATTCTGAGAGGTGAATGAAACCACTAACTCAATGGCATGAGGTCAGGAAATCATTATTGCAGTTCAAACTCGGACCTCACTGGCCAATGGGATGTATGGTTTTTTGGAAGGGAAGCTTTCTGTTTCTTTAAAAATATTTGATGCTTACTGCCCACCATGTCTAACTAACCTAGACAGTAACTGCTCTGCAGGTTTTTAAATGGACCATCAGTGTTCCCAGAGCAGGCCTCTTGGAAGAAGCTTGGGGGCAGGGGGAATGATGGGTGGAGCTCTGCTGCCTGCATGACTACAAAACCACAGCGATAAGGCTTATGCCAGACCTCGCATGCAGTCCTATATACAACCACCTGCAAATGACAGAACCAGGGCAATCTGCTGGCCACAGAATAACAGGACTTAACTGTGGTGCCCTCTCTCTGCAAGCTCCAAGCTCTGGCACTGAATAGCCAAAACCAGAGATTTCCATTTTCCCATTTCTAGGGGGCTCGTTTAAACACCCCCACAAACCAGATAGCTCCTTGGCACTTGAGGAGAGCTTTCTGCCTCCCTTCTTTACTCTGTGCTCTCCTCGAGGCAAGAGTGGTGTCTCTTTCATCACCCCAAAGATTACCTGGACCTTAGTGGGTACCCACTACACATGTTCAAATGAATGAGCGAAAACTAAAGAAAACTGAGATTCTAAAAACAGAATGTAGTTTTCACTGCCCAATATCAGAGGCCTGCACTGGAAGCATGATTCTAAGTTCCCTGCCTTCTGCACCCGCTGTCTCTCCACCTGCTCCCTCTACAGGCCCCTATAGCAGTTTTTTATGGACCCCTGTGGGCTCTGACTCCTCCCATGTTATTAGGAAGTACACACTCACGGGAGAGCAGCTTGAAGCTAGACACGCGAGGTACAGGGGTGGATGGCAATTCCTTGGTAGTTTGTGCTTCAAACTACTCTATGGCCTGGATGGGAGAGGAGAGGAGACAGAGCAGATTGCTGTTGATTAAATGATGTTTCTCTTTATAATGTAAATTTACCTCTCATGATGAAGATTTTCATCGCGTGTCCTGGGCGAGAGCTGCTGCTGCTAACGGCTGTAAGTCTTAATGCTTTATGACTAGGCATGAGAGTGTTAAGTGACACCAGAAGAAACATTATGGAATTTAATGTGCTTTAATATTCTCAGCCATGTAAATGTGCCTGAGTTCCAATTACTAAAGGGATGCGTTTGCCAGAGGATCTCAAAGCACCTTATAATTACTGGAATATTATTTTATTCTCCATTATGGGAACCATCAAAAACATCTTTCAAAAGAAAATTGCAGCTAGAAAAAGATTATGAATTAATAATAATAATATTAATAATAGCAATAATAACTAAAAAGGTTCAATGATAAGTCCACGTGGACAATATTCATCACTTTCCAATCTACTTTTCCACTTGGTTCACATGACAACCCTATCAGTTAAGAATATTGTTTCCATTTTACAAATGAAATTAAGATGCTTAGAGAAATCGTAGGTAAAGTAAGCCTGAGTCTTGAAAAATGCCTGCCTCTGACACAGCCTGCCTAGGCAGACAGAAGGACAATCTTACCCATGAAACATTCTCAAAATGTTAGAGACATGTACCCAACACCAACTCCCTCAAAAATATCCATCATCGAGCGCTAGCATTTCTGTGCTGCTGTGCACTGAAGACTTCATTGCCTTGGGAGTACAACTTATGGATCTATATTCCAACTCTCCACAATTGTGGTCTCCATTTCTTTGATAGCAGGAAGCTCATAATTTTTCTCCCCCACTGGTTCCAAGCTTCTTTAAGGATGTTTGCAGTTGTCCATGAAGCAGTCTTTGTCACTCTTCACCAGCTGCTGTGGCCTCATAAGGCAACGAGTCCCTGGAGACCACATGGCCTGCTGCTGGCTCCTACGCCCTGCCCATCCAAAGATCTTATAGGATTAAGCAGAACCACCTCCAAGTCACTTGGGGTAGTACCTGGGTTCTGTAGGCCTGATGCCATGGCATCTGGGTGTTGGTGTCCACAGCCCTTGAAGTCCTGCAAAGGTGTTGTTCTGACTCTGGTGCACCATGCTTCTGGCTTTGGTGCTTTAAGCACCTTGGCCTTGTGTAGCACACTTCTACTGGCTCTGGCTGCACCCTCCTCCAAGCCATCCAAGCCATGGTAGGTCCTCTACTCCTTCCTTCTCTCCCTTCACATAGCAGTCGGGTGTTCCACCATAAAAACTGCCTGATGGGGATAACAATGCAGTTAGTGGTGGCTCTGATTTATTAAGCCTCTATTGCATACCAGGCCCAGTGCTACACTCCTTGCACACATCATTTCTCATCATAACATCCCAGTCAACTGGATAACATCATCCCAGGTGCCCACTTTTTTAGCTCTTTTAGTTTACACAAACATATCAGGAATTTTCCCCCAAGGCAAATTCATGGTGTCAGGAAGATGGGCTGAGACAGGTTGTGTTTTCAAGGGCACCCCATGCCCTGAGCTAGCATGCTCACTCACTGTCTTCATGAGACTTAGTTCATGGTCCCTGGGTCCCACTCAGGGCTCCAACACACCTGGGATAGATTAATAACAAAAATAGTCTCAATCATTCCCTTCCCTGCATCTGTGCCCCTGTGCAATGTGACCTTGCAGCTCCTTCCATCAAAAAGAGAAGCCTATTTCTCTACTCCTTGAATCTGGGCTGGCCTATGACTTGCCTTGATCAATAGGATATGGCAGAAGTGACCCTGTGCCAGTTCTGAGCCTGGTCCCCAAGAGGCCTTGCATGTTTCCACTTGTTCTCTTGGAATCAACCTAAGCTAGCCAGCTGGATGATGAGAGGCAGGTGGCCCATGCACTCCCATTGCTTAAGTACACAGCCAGACTACCAGTAGACAAGTGCGAGAGGCCATTCTGGATCAGCCAAACCCCAACCAGACTGTCAGCTGACCACTAAAGCATGAGCCAGCCCAGCTAGGGTCAGCTGAGCCTGGCCCAGAACAGCAGAACTACCGTTCTTACCTGCATCATGAGTAATAATAAATGGTTGTTGTTTTAAGCCACATTGAGTTTGGGGGTGTTTGTTACACAGAAATAGCCACCTGATTCAACCTCTCTTCCAAGTAGCTCTATTGGGACTCCATTGCCCTTTCCTGCAATCTGATCTCAGTTGGACCTCATCCTGTGGAGAGCTGCTGCTCCAAATCCTGTCCCCGTGCTCATTCACTGGCCTTAGCCAAGGCCACTTCCTTGATGCTTGTGTAACTCTCCTGTCCTTGCTTTCTTTCTCTCTGTTGCCTCCTCTACCCATCCTCTCTCCTAGGAGGACCCTCACTCTGTGCATCTCTGTGATGATTTAGCTCCATGGTCTACCTTCCTTACCAGGTTGAGCCCTTGTTATGGGTAGGACCCAGTTTCGTCCCTCTCTCTCCAATAGCAGTGGAGCACAGAGTGGGACGTGAGTGGGGACCTGGGAATAATGAGGCTGGCATTCACTGAGGGTCTAGCATGAGCTTTACATATATTATCTCATTTAATGCTCACAGCAGCTTTGAGTCAAGTACTAGGACCATGCCCATTATACAGACGAGGAACCCAAGCACAGTTAAGTTCCCACCTAAGTTACATGCACAGTGACCAAGCTGGTATTTGAAGCCAGACAGCCGGGCTCCAGAGCCTGTGTTTGTAACCAGGAGTTCATGGATGAGTGAGGGAGGCACTGAGGGAAGAGAGCTGGAGGAGAGAGTGAGCACATGCATGTAAGAGGGAACGAATGGATGACAAAGAAACTGTAATGATTGAGTGAAGGAATACGAGATCACACGGATGTCTGGACAAGTAAACGAGTGTGTGGATGCATGGCTGAGTCCCTGCACAGACGCCTGTGTGACCGTGACCAAACGAGTCCCTGCAGGGAGATTTCCTGTTGGGCTGTGCATGCTTGTGCAGCCTGCAAGACCTCAGGCCACCAGGCCCAGCCACATTTTGCTGTTGTCACTGCTCATGCTGCAAGTTGCTTACCAGCTTATGGAGCTACAAATCCAATTTCCCAAAATAGACCCAGACGCCACACCTCCCGGAGACACCGGGGCAGTAGAGCCCACTCCAGATGTGGTGAGGGGTACTTCAGAGGCTCATTATAATCAGCAGACGGATCTCGTCATCTCCTCTTACTGCTCCTGACTTTCAACAAGGCCCTTGGCTTCCTCCTTCCCTGGGTCTCCACCCAGCAGGAGGCTTAGCTCAAGAAGACTGCATGCAACTCTCCATGGCTCCCTGGGCTCTGCTGCCCCCAGCAAGCCCCACCCACACCCTGTTGATTCTCAGGTCTGCAAGGGATCCCCATCACCTTTACATGGAGTCCAAGCCCCTTAGCTGGCCTTTCAAAGACCTTTGTCCCTGACTCTACCCTACTCCTTCAGCATCCTCCCCTACCCCTCCAGGGTGGAACCACCAGGCTTCCACAGTCCCTTCACCTGGATTCCCCTTTCTTATATCATTTGAAACCCTACTCACCCTTCCACCTATAGTTCCTGTGCTTGCTCCCGTCTCCTGATTCAAGCTCATGTCTCCCCAATAACCCCAGTGTGTCCTGAACACGTCCTTTGTACTTTCTGCCTTGTAGCTGTTTATTACCGTGCCTTGCCTTCCATACTAGGCTGGGAGCTGCTTAAAGGGTTATTTATATTTGTATTCTGGTTCATTGATTGCTCTTGAATATGTACACTATAAGCTACAACTACCGATCATTTTATTACAATTATTGCATTTTTTTTTTTTTTTTGCATTGGAACCACCAGTTCTGAACTGACAGGCATGGTCTCTGAGCTTTTGCATCAGCTAAACCCCGTTTCACATTTTGGTTCTGCCATTAGTGATATGAACATAGAGGAGTGACTTCGCCAGAGTTTCATTTCCAGTTCAATTACTCCCAGCTGTGCAATCTTGGTGAATTGTGGAACCCTCTGCACCTTGGTTTTCTCCTCTGTAAAATAGGAATAGTGATATTTATTGTATGGCATTGTTGCAAAAAGTTAGTATAAAGTAAGTGAAGCACCTGCTAATTGCCTGGGCTGTACTGACGTTAGAATTACTGTTATTGTCACGAAAACATCAAAGCAGTTTAAATGTCTAAGCATGCTGACTGATTCTTACGTACCAAGCCCCATGCTAGCTTTACATTCTTGGTCTTATCT
This sequence comes from Ceratotherium simum simum, assembly GCF_057802395.1. NCBI lineage: Eukaryota > Metazoa > Chordata > Mammalia > Perissodactyla > Rhinocerotidae > Ceratotherium > Ceratotherium simum. The sequence goes on from NC_141923.1 coordinate 7,593,508, forward strand.
AACACCTGAAACAATGCTACAAGGCAGGCACTGCTTATTCTGGTCTCCTAATTTTTTTTTTTTCCTGAGGAAGATTAGCCCTGAGCTAACATCCATGCCCATCTTCCTCTATTTTGTATATGGGATGCTGCCACAGCGTGGCTTGATGAGTGGTGCATAGGTCCATGCTCAGGATTCGAACCTGCGAACCCCGGGCTGCTGAAGCGGAGCATGTGAACTTAACCACTATGCCAATGGGCCGGCCTCCCACTCTCCTAATTTTATGGATGTGGAAACTGAGTCTCAGGGGTTAAGTAACCTGCTCAAGGTCATACAGCCTCCATGGGCATTAGACCATCACTTCACACATGTGGCTGAACTTTAAGTTTTTGCCAAATGTTATTCACACATTATAGATAAGTTTCCTATGGATGCAAAGACCATTGTCAGACACCTTGAGGCATTGACTTCCATTCCCAGAGTGTTGGCTAACTCCCTGGTTGATTTACAGCTTTGAGATTTGTAATAAAAGCACTCATTTCAGGCAAGCATGAATTTCAGTATGTTTCCTAGTGCTGGGAGGTACTTACATTATCTTGATCACTATTTTTTTCTTCAAAGTTGTTCACAGTTTGTAGAAAGGTGACATTCTCTTGTGATACTTTACTTTGAAGGCCCCTAGAACGGCAAGCTTTTCACAGGAAGGAAGCAGAGAAGTGACATTCACACATTCATTGGTTCGTTTATTTATGCCCTAAGAACGCATTGCATTGAGACCTTAGGCACTGGGAGGATACAAAAAGAAATGGGAGGACCCTCCTTCAGGGAGCTCAAAAAAAAGAGGGAGCAAAATAAAACATAAAATATTTAAATCAAGTGCGTCCTACATACTTTCTCAAAGATTTCAAAATGAGCTCCTGCTCTGGATTAGGTAATAGTGTTCTAATCCTGAAATAACTTGCAGGGGTAAAAAGTGTATTTGTTTATTCATTCATTAATTTGCTCATTTACTTACTTGGTACCTACTCTGGGCCAGGTATCGTGCTGGGTGCTTAAATGGGAGGATGCTGTGAACCCCACCCTCAAGAAGCTGTAGCCTACAGGGGGTGGGCAGGGGACCAGTAAACTCATGTACCAGTGCCATGTGACAAGGGCTCTGCCGGGGAACAGCACAGGGGGCCTGAGGCTGGAGAGTCCGGAGGCTTCCTGCAGGGAAGAACCTCAAGGGGAGTGAGTACAGAAAGATAAGCAGGACTGAGCTGAGGACAGAGGGAATGTGAGAGGGACGAGGGCCATGAAGGCTTCCCTGCCCATAGGACCTGGGAATGGCCTGGACGATAAAAGGGAGACACCTCGCACTTATGCCCATCTCTGCTTTCCATAAGGATGCTATTAGGTGACTGCTCTTAAGTGAGGCAGATCGTTCGCCAGGCATAAGAACATTTGTACAAGAAAAGCATCTTACACAAAGAATACTTTTAGTCAATAAACTCTAATAACCGGATGTTCCAGAATCATGCAGTGGCCTCTCATCCTCACCCAGGTGACAACTGGTGATGTTGGAAGACCTACCATCATGGGTATGGTGGCCTCAGATGGAATGTTCTAGAAGCAACACGTTCTTTATCGGACCCTTAGGCTGGGAGATGGAACTCGGGCTGCAGACCTGTCCCAGCCTCTACTTTGGCTGTTTTTTTCCTCCACCCACTCGCTGCGTTAGCTCTATCTTAGGCTACTTGCCACTCTGCAGGATGGCCAGAAGCTTACCTTATCTGATGACATTCTGCTCCCTCTTCCAGGAACAGTCTCTCACAGATATTTTATTTTCCTGAGTTTCTACCTAAGCTTCATAACTATTACATTTTCAGTTTATTGTGGTTTTTTTTCTGATAATAAAATTAATACATGCTTGTTGCAGAAAATTTGGAAAACACAAAGTTCAATAAAAAAATATCTTTGAGACATTCACAACTTGGAGAAAACCACCATTGACACATCACAGCCATTAGTTTTAAGCACTGCATAGTATTTCATCTCATTTAAAAACAAAATTTACTTAGCAGCCAAATAGCACAAAGGCTATTTCCAATTGTTGTTTTACAATCCCCTCACAGTAAATAGCTTCATGCCTGTAATTTTTTCACACTTATATTAAAGAAAGATCCATTTAAGTTACAGCTGGCTGTACAGAAAAAAATTGGAACATAGTCCCTGAGCTTGCAATAGGTTCCTGATTTCCCTTACATGTAGTAGGTTCTTTTTATAATGGGAAGGAGAAAGAAAAAGGAAGAAAGGAAGGAAGAGGAGGAGAAGAGAGAAGAGAGGAGAGAAGAGGAGAGGAGAGAGGAAAGGGAAGCAGGATGGAGGAAGGGCTAAGCTGCAGGCTGGTGATTAAGATCCCCAGCTCTGGGCCAGCCTGACTGGAATAAGATCCCCGATCTGTCACTAATTAGCTGAGGAACCTGATCCCTTGCTTAACCCCTTTAGGTTCCAGACTCCCTCTCTATAAAGTGGGAGAATAATAATACCTGTGTGATAAGGTTAGTGAGGGTATGAAATAAGATACTACAGATGAAGCACGTAGAAAAGTCCCCGGGCATAGTCAAGTACTCCGTGAATATTAGCTGTTACCATGATAACTGACTGACTGCATGAAAGTCAGAGACGAGCTTGCTTCTCTGCCCTGCAGCCTTGCACCTAATCACTCTTCATGCTGTAAAGGCCAGGTCCCCAGAGCTGGCAGGGGCAAGAGAGAGTCCAGGATGCCGCACTCAGAGCACACACAGCAGCCCCCCTCAGCACGGCCTGTCAGAGCCAAGCTGTCCATGTGTGATTCGAGATGTCTCCTGAGCTTCCCGGGCCTTGGTTTTCTCCTCCCTAGAATAAGCACGCTGCAGGGATGTGGTCAAGGTCATTTGGACATTGGTTGAACAAAGTTCTTCGGAAGCTGCAGAGATCTGTGCAAATAGAAGTGGGATACGGCAGAAAGTGCAGCGTGTAGGGGCCTGATATCATTGGGCAAATCACTGGCTGTGTGACCCTGAACGGGCCACTTCCCTCTCCCAGCCTCCTTCCCTCCTCTGGAACAGGCGCTGTTGCCTGCCTGGTGGAGACTGTGAGAGAATTAAGTGGGATACTGTTTCTCCTGCCTGCAGCCTGGAGGACACCAGGGCTCAGTGACCTGCTACCATTTCCTGCCAGGCCCCTGGGGGCTTCCATTGTCTCTCATGGTGCATGGGGGCTCACCAGGGTGGCTCAGGGGTTTTCCCAATTCTGCATTTGCTGTTGAGAAGAGCTGGGATCTTTCCAGCATCCTTCTTTGCCTTGGCGATACAGGTACAGAAGTCTAGGAAAAGGAGTGTGGCCCCTCCCGTCTTTTTATTCATTTCCTCTCTACGCTGGTCTGGTGCTGAAGATATGGGTCTCAGGGTTCCTCTGAGAGAGAGACAACAAATGCCTGCAGCCTCTCTCCCGGTGCCGATATTCTCCGGGTGGATGGTGGCTCGTCCCTGGCCATCTCGGGGGAGAGTTTGGAGCTGGCTCTGAACATGGCATCCGTCCCGGAGAGGAGGTGGGAGGATGGCTGCTTCCCTCATCTGGTCTCCCCTCCCCGCTGCACTCTGGGGAGGAAATCACCTTTCTTTCAAGGTGCATTAGCTCTCAGCACATAAGAGGTGAGAGGTCCACAGGGCGGGCTGCCGCCAGGCCCAGGCGGAAGGAGGTGAAGGGGACATCCCTGGCAGCTGCAGAGACAGGGCCCTTTGTCTCCTGGTGGGAAGGGCCGGCCAGCTGCGGGGAGGTTAGGGCGGCCCATTGTGTGAGGGAGGAGGGGCTGGCGGGAGCCAGGTGGGTCTGCCTGGGAGTCTTCTCCTCTCTTCCGGGAGTGGGCGGGGCCCGGGCCGGGAGTGCTCTTCGCGGAGGAAAAAAGGACACGACAAGGGTGGCAGGTGGTGGGGCTCTCAGGGACAGCCCAGCCTTGCTCAGCTGCAGACGAGGATCCCAGGACCCAGCCAAGCAGCAAACTGTGGCGTTGGGGCTGGAGGGCTGGGAATCATGGGACAGACGGGAGCTGCCGTCTATTCACCCTTCGTTGTGGACCTTTTATTACGCTGTGTATTTCAATGCACTTTTAAAGCTTAGCCTCAGAAAACATTGCAAATTAGATCTAAACCCCATTTTATCAGCAGAGAAACCAAGGCTCTGAAAGGTTTAGTAACACCCAGGGTTGTCCTGTTGTGGAGTGTGGAATCAGAATTCAGATCCCGAGTTCCAGATCCCGAGGTAGTACCTTACTATCAGAAGCTGAACTTCTCCAGAAGACTGATGAGACCTGCACCCTACTAAGCCGCCAGCTTGTCTTGGCCAGCTGTCCCCAGGTCACGTGTGTGCACTTCCAGAGTCCCTCTGGAGCCACCTGCCCTAGCTTTGCCCCTTGCCAGGTGTCTGACCAAGGGCAAGTCACTACCCATCCCCAGTGTCTGCTCCCTCCTTAGTAACAGGACCCAAAGCTACTGCCCATTCATAGGGTTGTTGGGAAAAGCGCCTGAGGCGGTGTATGAGAAGCACTTCGCAGGGTGCCCAGGGTGTCCCTTGCTCAGAGCCCCCTCATTCAAGTGCATTTCCTTCTTCACATCTGCTGCAGGTTGGGGTCTCCAGGAAGCTGACTCTGAGATGATGGCTAGTAGGGAGGGAGGAAGCAGGAGTGGGCAGAGGGAAAGGGCAGCTGCCGTGCAGACCACAGGACAGCCTTGGCTCTGGGGCTAGGAAGGCCCTCAGAACTGTCCCCTTCTACTGTCCCATTGACCAGTCATTGGAGGAGAGGCAGCCCGATGAAGCTGGATCTTGGCAAGACAGCTCTTTGCAGCTGAATTCCTGAGAGGCCCACGGCCCTCCCAGAAGCTAATCCAATGAGAACTTCACTGGAAGGGCATCTGGGGGCGGGGGACATCCCAGTGTCACCCTGTCACTGTGACCCGGCTCCCAGTCCCTCTCCTGGTTGGCCTCTGGCTCCCTCACTCTGATCCAGCTCTCTCCCCCCATTCACCTGAGACACTGTTTAGCTCTCCCTTCCTCCCGCAGTCTCATTGTTGACTCAGCCTCCTGGTTCCCAAGTGGAAATGGATGCTTCCTGTGACTTCCAAGCCACGTTCCAGGCTGTTCTTTCCTCCACTCAACACATGTCTGGCCTGAGGTCCCTGAGCCCCCTGGTTTTGCGCTAGCACTGACCCTGCACACATCCGGGCCTACAGCTTGGCCAGCACCCCTGCCCTGGACTCACATGCTCTGCATTCCCTCACCTTCCCATCACCCTGTGTCCCTGGTGTCCCCGTGTCCTCCCAGCGTCCCTGTTGAGATAAAGAACATGTTGGAAGGTGTGGATAGGACTGTCTGGCTAGTCTACTTTGCTTTAAGTCTAGCAAAGACATATACAACAGCACCAATTTCTTCTCCTATTCAGAGTGCCATTTGCTCCAACGGAAGTCACCTCCTCCCAGGCAGAGGCCCTCCTTGAAAATGTGTGTAATTGGGAAGAATGGGGCAGGAGCTAAGCAGAAACACAGAAACTAATGTTACTTGAAATGGAAAGCATTTAGGGCACCACTTCCACAATGATGCCCTGGAGCAAGATGCTGCTGATGGTGGTGTAATAGGACCCAGCAGGGGAAGAGGGGAGGGCTGCCTCCTCGGCAAGGGTTCTCTCAGGTAGAAAAACAAGGCCTGGGCCTCTTTCTTTAAGGAGCAGGCCCAGGCTGTTGGGAATTTTGTGCAACCCAGAGTTGCCTCGAAGAGAACATTCCAGCTGCTGAGCGCTCTCCAGGGGTCATTCGTTTTGCTTGGTCATTAAGTTCCTGGCCTGGTCTGAGGAGGCTCAGTGCTTATCTTTGCTCTGACTATGGCCTGTTGTGTTCTCAAGCCTCAGATCCCAATACAGCAGCCCCCAGACAATCCCACCTGTGCCTGCACTGGGCCCTACTCAGCCCAGCCTCAGGACCGTCTCCATGGCGGGTGGTTTGTTCTGCCCCATGGCAGGAAATGGGACATGCACAGCCAAGTGTCCCCTGTTCTAAATGGCTCCTAAGACCAGGCTTCATGAGCTCTCTGCTGTCTTCCCTCCTTTCCTGAGACTCATCCTGACTTTTGGCTTTCAATAGCACCTTCTCCCTCTCCTGGTTTATCATAGAGGGAGTACAGTGGACTGCAAAATCTGAGTGAACAGGGCCTGGGTGAGAGGTTGAAAGAAATCGCTTGAAATCCTCAGGTTTTCTGCTTGGGCCTTTCGGCTTTATCTATATGATGATCCCAATTGTCTCCTAGTCCTAACATTCTGTGACTCTGTTCTTATGCCTAATTATGAAATACCAACTCATTAACATTGAGCACCCATTCTCAATTCCATCGTGCGATGGAATTGTAGGGTAGGGTACAACTTAACTCTGTTGGAGTCCACAAAAACGAATTTGGTGTGCTAATGGCTCCTAACACAAGTGGAGGGCATGGATTACACTAATAAGCTATTACATGGAGTGAGATTAATTGTGTCAGCTTAAATTTAACCTATTTCCTAGGATTGTGGGACATTACCCATAGCCACACACTTGTATTTGTGTGCGTGCATTCCTTCTATGTAAGAATCAATAAAACTAATCCAACGGGCAAAGAAAGTTTTGTGCTAATAAGATTGCTAATGGAGTTTAGGACTAGGGTTTAAATAACTAACATTGAATGTGGAAAAGAAACATTTTAATTATTTAATAGGGCATGAAAAGGAATTCCAAAGTATTTCTACAGAAGCAATCCCAACGGGTATAATTTTGGTCCCCAAATTTTATTCTTATTCTTTGAAGATGATGGCCTGAACTTCTTATTTCATTGGATTAAAGGAATGGAAAATCTCAGGGGGAGTGGTAAGAGTCTGTTCTAATTTAGAGACCAGCGGGGAGGCTGTATCCTGGCACAGGGAGGCATTTAGGGGGAGATGAGGTGTCCCAAAGAAGAGATGGGAGAATTGAGATGCAGAAAACACGTCTTGGGACAATTCTTGGGTCTTTATAAATAATCATGATGATTTGCATCTCAGTTATGTTTTATAATTCATGGTGTTCTTTCCTACATTTCTTCTCATCAGTTACCCATCAGCACCCTTTCCAGAAGTTGCTATTATTCCTGTTTTACAGACAAGAAAACCGAGGCTCAGAAAAATCGTGGGTTATCTAGATGGTAAGCCCAAATGCCACCCCACTGTGCTCCCAGGTGTAGAGGACTTTGGGGTCACGCTTAGAGTTCTGGCCCGGGGAACCATCCTTTCCATACAGGTAGCCAGGAAACAGGGAGGCCTTCTCCAGGGATGCTCTTGGTGCTTGTATTTTCAGTCTTAGCACCTCAGTATGGTGCTAGGTTGTTGCAGATGTCCGCTCATTAATACTGAAGATGGAGATGCCCCCTCAGCTGAGGAGGGCCTTGATATAAGCCTAGAAGCAGGAATTACTGCTCAGAATGTGCCCAAAGCAGGGTGTATGTGCGTTAATTTCTGGGCACTTCAGCATTTGGGTTTGGGCTATTTTTATGTCTGGTGCTGGCGAAGTTCTTGCCTTGCTTTTGCCATCCAGACACTTTGTCAGCCACCTCCCTCCCTTGTGACCGAGTATTAGCACCCTCTGAGGCCATCTCAGAAGAGCTACTTTCTGGACCCCAGTGAAGACCCACAGCCTTCTCCCACTGAAAAGTTTGATGGAGGAGCATGTTGAGACAAGGCTCATCTGAACTCTTTTGTGGTTTACAATTTTAGAGGCAAAGCTTTCCCTTTTTGGATGCATTCCATCTGCTGCTGGCCAAACTGATCTTCAGAAGAGTTATTTTGTAAGTAACAAAGTCCTTTAGACATCAAGTAATTCTTAAAAATTGTTTTGATCAGTTCAAGTCAATCCTGTGTTGGACTGAGTGTTCTAGAATGTAAACTCCAGTTAATGAAATTTAAAGAGTTTAACAAAATGCTTTTGTTATGGAATATAACAATTGTTATGGAATATAATATGGAATATATGGAATGTTGGAATAATTTATATGAGGCCTGTTCTTCTTGTACATCTAATGGCACAATTTCTTCTCTGTCCAGCAAGAAGAATAATCAGCGGAGCGTTCCAAAACACGTGTCTTCTACATGTGACCATCACATCTTATGCTAGCAGTGAGTAAATGCTGCGCCAACCAGGCTGGGCTCACCACTGAAGCAGGGGTTGAATTTAGGAGACAGAAAAACAAATGCATTTGTGAATACAAAAGAGATAGTTATTAGAGATGACTTAGTCGATGGTTTTGGAATTTAGGTTTTAAAATCCCTTCACAGAATCAATTTAGCAAATCACTAAAAAAAGAATTTTGGAATTGGAAAATCACACACAGAAAAGATCATAGACTTAAAGATGTGAAGATTATGTCATTTCACTTGAAACCTTCCTCTAAAAATTAATCTCAATGTGAAAATGATTGTGGGGTCTGTTTATATTTATATATGAGATAATAGTGATCACAGGGAATTTAGTGACATCGTTCTAGAGTCACAATCCATATTAGCTCTAAAGTGTAGAGTTTCACAAGGTCTATTCTCATGTTGAAATGTGTTGTGACAGCTTGTGCCAAGAAATAGGGGCCAGCCCAGTGGTCAGTGGAGATGTTTTCCTGTGTATCTCTGACTCTTTGTGACATTAAAATCCTTTATTGTCATCCTGGTAACTGTTCAGGATAATGTCCGTTATTTGGCAGTAACTCATTGCCAGCACTGAATGACGTTCAGGTTGGAAAATCATTAGATTCCTTCCAGGTTATTTTAAAAAGAGGTTATAATTCATCTCCTGTGGATGACTAGCCAAGGCCTGTCTCCATCTGGCCCCTTTCCAGACTCATTTTTGACATTCCACATTCTCTACCCCACCCTGTGACCACATGGAGCCTCCTGGTGGCCCCTGCACATTTCATGCTCTTTTATGTGTCTCTCCGTCTCTGTTCCTACTGCTCGGTCTTTCCCTTGGCCTGAGATTCTGTTCCTCCTGCTTGTTCTGAAGATCCAGCTCTGGTTGCATTTCCCAATTGGAGTGAGTTCTCTCTGCCTCCTTGTCCATGCTTCTCTTTTTCCGGCTTGTTTCTGTTTTCTTGTCTCTGGTCTTTCATAAACTGTGAATTTCCCGAAGACAGTGACTGATGAAGGCATTTCTTTGTTTTGTTTTCTGGTTTTCAGTTCTGTTGTCTTTTGTCAGGAGGAAACCTTATGCAGGTATATTCAGCAAGTCGGGGGATGTGGAATGAGGTGAGCACAGACTGTAGGTGGGATAGCATGGGGGCTGATTTCAGAGTGAATACTATGTTTCACTGCGTCCCATTTAATGCAAGATCTGAAGAGGCGGGAATGTGAGTTGGGGATCAAGACTGAAATCTTTAAGTTCCAGGAAGATCCCAAGTGTCTTAAGTACGGTTGGTGCCTAAGACTTGGCTGAAGTGGAAGCTGAAGCTTTAAACTTGTTTACAGGTGACGGGTGCAGAGAGAGGAGAGTAATTTGATCCATTTTGCTTTTTTTGTGTGTGTGTGTGAGGAGGACTAGCCCTGAGCTAAAAATCCCATGCCAATCCTCCCCTTTTTTCTTGAGGAAGACTGGCCCTGGACTAACACCTGTGCCCATCTTCCCCTACTTTATGTGGGATGCCGCCACAGCATGGCCTACCAGGCGGTGTGTCGGTGCACACCCGGGATCCGAACCTGCGAAACCTGGGCCACCGTAGCGGAGTGCGCCCTTAACCACTTGCGCCACCGGGCCGGTTCCCCATTTTGCTTTTCATTTGTGGCTTTCTCTACTCCACAGTGTGCAAGCTTGGGCTCCCTGGTATTGTAAAGGTGCTTCGTATTTCCAGTAACTTGTTCTGACCTCCATAGGTGTTTTCTTAGGCAAAGTTCATTTTTCATTCATTCATCCAGTCATTCATTCATCCAGTCATTCATTCACATATTCAGAAACACTATTCCAGACATGATGCTGGGCTGTATGGGTCTTCATCCTCATGCAGCTCATGGTCTTGTGGTTGAGACTGACACAGCAACAGATGGCATGACAGGGTACTGTGGGAGCACAGAGGAGGGCCTCTCACCCACCCTGGGGAGTCTGGAGCCTGGGAAACCTTCCAGAAGAGATGCAGTTTAAACTGAGTCTTCAAGAATAGGCAGAATGGAGGGTAAACTGGGAATGCTGTGGGAAAAGGGCACTCCAGATAGAAAGAACAGCTCACAGGAAGATGCAGGGGCTTGAGAGAGAGCCTGTACACAGTTCAGCCTACCTGGACCTTGGGTTGCCTTTGCAGCACGGGCAGGAGGCTAGGATGGAGGCGAAGATAGAGCCACCACGATGGGAGGCCAGGCTGAGGGGCCTGAGTTTTGTCCTGCAGGCACTGGGGAACCAGGAACAGCATTGAAATGGGGGCATCTGGATGAGGTGTGCGCTTGGGAAAGATCCTTCAGGATCCTTCAGCCACTTTGTGCAGGAAGAGCCTCTGTCTGCAGAATGGTAAGTAGCTCTGCTCAGGCTGAGATGCTGCACAATTATCACTCTTGAGGTTGACTGCCTGGTGTGTTAACTCCACCCGATAAGCTGGGAGCCACTATGCACCTGTTTGGGTGCATGCCTGCCTCAGACAAGACAGGGAGTAGGTCAGGAATTTCCAAGCAGAGTTCCAGAAGCAGAAACCACCAGCTTCTGGTGCGTATTTCCCAAGCAGAGGTCAGCTTTCGTGCTCGTCTGCGGCAACCATATCTTTACCTAGTCTAAGCTGGCACGGGGAAGCTGTCTTGAATCAGGACCTGCTTCACTTTCTGTAAGTCATGCTCCACACCCACCTCCCCAAAGAGCTTTGGGTTCTATGTGCCTTTGATTCCCACCCAGAGCGGGCCATGTAAATACAGCACCACAGGCAGAGGACCTGGGCCCTCCGCCAAAAGGGAAGAACTTTCTTGCAGGCTGAGCCGGTCAAGATGGAAAAGGCCGCCTCATGAGGACATGACTTCCACCCTGAGAGGTCTTCAAGGGGCCTCTGGGTGATGACAGAGCACCAACATAAGTCGTGACGAATGGACACGTGTGAGAAAAAAAGCATGTGGGCATTTCTTCACAGAGGTGAACTGAGTAGACTTTTAAAGTTAAAAAGTAATAATGATTGCAAAAATAAAAAAAATAGAGAAACATAGAAAGAAAGTCTTACCTTATTTTTCTGCTCTTCGGTCTATACAATTTGATGTCCACATTGGCATACATTTAGTATGAACATATGAACACATATTTATATGTGTTTTAATTGCATGGATATATATTTACATTTAAATATAACATATAATGTATAATTACTGTTTTTGTCAATATATATTAATGTGTATGTACATATACATATATATATCAATCTTAAATTGTGTTTCTCACTTGTATATATTTTCATTTACATTGCTTTTTTCACTTGATAGTATAACATAGACATCTTTCTACGTCAGTCGCCAAGGAGCACACTTTTTAATGGCAGCAAACAGTTCCATAGTTTAGATTGAATTAACCACTCCCCAACTTTCTAATATTTACTATTTTACAAACATTGCTAAAATTGCCATCCAAATACATATTTTATGTGATATAATTGTATGACAAGTTGCATATTATTTTTATACGGACTTGTTCAAATGTATCAGTATTCGTGAAGTCCTAAAAATACACTTGCTGCATCAAAAGTATGCATTTTTAAATTGTTATAGAAAAGTCAAATGGCTCTCCCAAAATGGTATCAGTTTTCACTCCAATCAATTTTTTTTGAAAATGCCCACTTTTCAATGCTTTTGAGGATTACATTTTAAAAAATGGTTTTCCCATCACAGCAATTGTATCTGAGTTTTTAAATTTTCATTCCCCTCATTAACAGTAAGCCTGTACACCTTTTTATGGACTTATTGGCTATTTGTGTTTATTTTTCTTGGGTTGACTACTAGAACTTTTGAATATTTTTTCTTTTTGCTTGTTTGTCTCTTTCTTATTAACTCTGTATATGTATATAAAGAGTTGTTACAACTTACTGAGATATTAATGTGGTGAAATAATCTATTGAGAAAATAACTTATTTTTCTCACATCTAGGTGCTCCATAAAGAAATGACAGGTATTTGCCTAAATCACGTCCCCACCCCCAGCTCCCGCCTCCCACCAGGCAGAGTGCCAGGTTTTGCTCCCAGGGTCTGGGCTGTCTTTAATCCTATGACTGGGAGGGTTTTGTGTTCCAGGCCCAGGGAAGAAACCATGCCAGGTGGTGGGATCCCTCCCTAAACGGATCTTTGATTTCCACGGCTGGGCCCACTGAGGCAATTAAGTTGGATTTGTCTGACGGGGCAGGGGATCAAAGGTTTGATGTTTTGAAAACTGAAGAGGAGAAAAGCTCAACTTGAGAAGGGGAAGGAAAATTCCCCCAGGACAGTCACCTCCATGGTGGGAACCTGAGCCGGGGAGAAAGCAGCCCCTCTGGCATGGGAAGACCTGGGGACAGGATGAGGGTTTTGGAGCTGCTGAGCCCTGAGCCCTTGGTGCTGTGACCTGGGAGCCTGTGGGTGGCACAGCAGGAGGGAGTCAGCCAGAAGTTGCCTGTCATTGACCTGGACCATGCAGACCCGAGCCAGGGACTAGGCTGCAGCATCCATCCTGGATGAAGGCCCAGAGTTCTGCCCCATTTCCCAAGATCAGGTTCATGTTTGATACAAGGAACACGGAGGGGCTGCTGATGCTGGACTTCCCATCAGTCTTCATGGATGAGTACTCCAGCCATATTTATTTTGAATTAGACACGCAAAAAGGTGGCATTGGCAAGACAACAGAGCGTGATGAGATGAGAATGGGTGCTGGAGCCAGGCAGCCTGGGTTGAGCTCCAGTTCCTCTGCCTACTTGTGTATGACCTTGGTCCAGTTACTTCCCCTGCCTGCCTCTGGATTTCCTCATCTGTGCCATGGGGACAATCGTAGTGCTTACCTCTGGACGTTGTAGAGAGTTAACTTTTGTAAAGCACAGATCAAGCGCTCTGTAAGTGTCTGACATTAATATGATCATCATTATGACATGTTGCAAATATGTTCTCCATTTTTTAACTTGGTTTATGACGAATTCCATCATCTAGAAGTGTAGTAGTAGTTGTTTTCCTGAGAAAATTTCTCTTATGGCTTTAGGTTTTGCATTCTTCTTGGGAAGACTCTCCCAATCTCTCAGTGGAACAGAGTCAGCCGTATTTCCCTCTACATTTTTACTTTTTTCTTTGACATTCATATTTCTTACCCTGCTCACCGCTTTAACCTCAACTCTTGATGTTTCTGCCTTCAGGGGCCATATTCAGGACCACTGGCTCCCTTCAGTTTCTAGAACACACCAAGCCTTTTCCTGCCTTTGGTCTTTCGCATGCCTTTTCCACCTTGCATTCAGCTAAAAGACCCTCTCCGAGAAACCCATTTAATTAAGCCCCTCTCCTCCATTCTTCTCTGTTACAGAAACTTCTTGGTTTCCTTCCCAGCTCTTCTCATAATTGTAATAACATCTTTATTACCTTCCCTCTTGTCTAGCTTCCAACTGGAAGAGACATTAATTCAGGCCCATGTCTGTTTATGGGCCATTCACCACCATGTACCCAAGTGCCTAGCAAGGCCTCAGCATACAGATGTGGAATAAATATTTCTAAAGTGAATGAACAAAGCTATCTACAATTTATTTTGGGATATATTATCAGGAAAGCATTTCATTATTTTTTCTCACGATGGATAACCAAATATAACTTCATTCTTTGCAGAAGGCGTCTTTCCTCCATTGATTTGAAATGCCCTCTTTTTTGTGCATTTTATTCCTAGACACACCTGGGACTGGTTCTGAACTCTCTGTTCTCTTACATGTCTCCATTCATCCCTTCTGGGGCTAATATGGCAGTTTTAATTATTGTAGCTTTATAGCCATGTTTATTCCATTTGTTGGGCAAGTTGTGCCTCCCATTATTCTGAATTTAAATTTTTTTCTTTGATTATTCCTGCGCATTTTCTTTTCTGATGAATTTTAGTGCTATCTTGTCAAGGTCCATAAAAGATTCCATTGGGATTTTGATTGGGATCGCATTCCTTTTGTAGATTAAATTGGAGAGTCCTGACATCTTTACCCCATTTAGTCTTCTCATCCAGGACATTGCGTGTCTCTCTATTCATTCACGTCTTTTTTTTTTTTTAAACAATCTAGAAAACTTTCTAGTTGTCTACATATAATTCTTGGACATTTCATGTTAGTTTTATTGCTAGATTTTTAAAAATGCTTTTGATATTGTGAATGGGAATTTTTTATGTTACATTAATTTCCAATCTATAATAATGTAAATTTAATAATTTCTTCCCCTATACTATTTGTGATGCTATGACCCTATAACTGGGATAATAGCAATACTAGTGATAAATCATAATAGCAACTCATTACCAAATGCCTACTATGTGCCATGGACCGTGCTAGAGACATATCTGTATCTTGTTTAATTATCACAAAATGCTACAAAATTGATGGAATCACCTTTCCTGTATAACAGATGCAAGAAGCTGAGGGATCTGTCCAGGCTCCCAGAGCCAGTGGTGGCCTGTGAACAACACACAGGGATCTGTCTGAGGCCCCACCCATCCATGCTGCCCAGGGGAGAAGCACCATTAAAAGAAGATGTTTTATTAGAACATGCACAATGACCATCAGCAATTTTACTCCCCAATTTTCAGAAATGACCAGAATTGGATCTTAAGTACATCAAGTCCAACCTCACTGCCCAGGGCTTGTAGCCCCTTAGCAGCGTCTGTTATGGAAGGTGCATGCCCTGCACACAGATCTACAGTATAGAAGCTCAGTGCTCCACACGGCAGCCCACTGAGTCTTTGGACCCCTCTGATTGTCAGAACATCCCCCGTCGGGTTGAGTGAAACCTGTCACCCTCAGATCTCCACTCCTTGCCATGGAGCATACCTACTCCCTACACCTACTCCTTAGAGCTGGCAATTGTTCAACAGGATCTTTCTCTGGAGGCTTTAAGCTGGATGAGAACAAAGACTGTGTTCTATCTTCCACTGAATTCCCACTATCAGGCTTCACACTTGACATAGAGAAAGAACTCAATGACTATTTGTTAAATGAGTTGATGAGTTGCCTTTGTTGACTTACCTAGAAGAAGCCTGTTCCCACTTCCTCTGGGTGCTTTCTCAGGTCTTAAGACAATTCGTTATTCAGCTCCCTTGAGCTGGCTGAACAGCCCCAGCTCAATAGATAATTCTAAGACGGAGATTGGAAAACACCCTTCCCTGAACCACGTTCCTCTGGGTGTGGTCCAGTTTGCAATGTGCCTATTAGGGCGTGGTGTCCTGGGTCACCCCATTTCTCCAGCTGTCATCAGAGTGGACCAAGGAGAGCAGCATCTAAAACCTCCTTCACGTTCATCTATCACTTCTCTGATAATCACATTTTTCAGCTTTCTCTACTACAATCTCTGGCCCAATGTAGTATTTATTTTACTTCACTCCAATTGATGTTACAAATGTCACTAACCATCTACAGTTGGGGGTAAGGCCAGTAACTGCCCTTCTCAAGGACAAAGAGTGTGGACATTATCTACTGGCCCATTTTATGCATGTTCCAAAGATGTATGTTCTTTGGGACAATTGTCTGGCCATTTCTCCACTCAGAAATATCGCATCAGGGCCTTGCTATACCTTCAAATAATTATAGTAAGAACAAAGGAGAGATCAATGTCTCCTGATTTAGTTTTTTTGCTTCTCGTTTACCCTGGGATGTGAGCACTGAATGGAGCTGGGTGAGGCCTCTGTGGGGGGACTGGACTCAGAGACACAACAGAACAATGTGGGGCCAGCAGGAGAGGGCAGGGCTGGGCTGAGAAGAATACTTGTGTCCCTGTCTCCATGTGGCCGGGAACCCCCAGGACAAAGCCAACATTGTGCAGTAGGCATGCCTGCACCAATAATAACCAGAACAGTAAGCTAAGTGAGGAACTGGGCACCTAGGAGGGTCAGGCACTGCTCAGATACTTACACGTGACATCTGTAATACCCTGTGGTCGCTGTTAGCCTCTCCATTTAAGAAATGAGGGAACAGATGCCTTCAGTTGATTCAGGAAGTAAAGGCAGAGGAATCCTCAAAGTACCCATTGATTACTTGATTGAAGTGGGCAAGATCCTGTGATCCCACATCAGTTTACCTGGATTTTGATTTTCTTCATGAGCTTGGCCCAGACATTTACGATTCATGAGCCCCAGTTTCATCCTTTAAACCGAGGATCATATTCTCTGTATGGCAGAGCTCTCTCATGTGCATTCAATGACATAACACACGGTCTACCTAAAGGGCAGGTTCTAAGTTTGCCAGTTGCCCTCCAGCCACCCCCAGCCTCTCCTGCCTGTCCTTTCTGTAGTACAGGCATTTCCCACATAGGACTTAATTTTTAATTACTGGCAAAGCTTCTGATGGTATATTTGAGGGCATCTTATATCTGAGACGCTATGGATTCCAGTCCTAGATGTGTTATTTGGTGCACTGGGGCCCTGGGCAACCCCTCGCACCTCTCTCTGTCTCTTTCCTCATATGTTTAAAATAGGGATGTTAACCCTGACTAAAGTGTTATTTTGAGATTTAGTTCTGGACATGAATGTGAAGGCAGAGTCAGAAGCAGCTGAGAGGCAGGCCTGACCCTCAGGAGAGCTGGCCCGTAGCAGGTTCCCGGTGTTCACTGGGAGTGAGTGAATGGCTCCAAGGCGGGAGAACCATGCCCATTTGGAATTTCTTGAACAATAAGGCCCTTTTCCTCTCCTTCTCTGTGGGCATGGTGTGTTGATCACATTTCCAACTTCACCCAGGAAGATTGACCAAGGTTAATGCGAGCCGCTGATGGAGGTTCCCCACAGCTCAAATCTGGATATTGCCTACAGCTGACTGCAGAGGCAGCAGAAAACAAGGTCCTGCCAAGTCCTCCATTGTGCTTGGACTCAGAGCCAGAAACCTGCTCACCTCCAGCATCTGAAGACGCTGGAATGAGAAACAGCACAGCTTTGAAAATCAGCACATACAGTCAGGCTCTGCTCTCACTGTTCACCCCCCTTACTCAACCATGTCAGCTCTCGGGCAATTCAAAGACATGAAAAGGTCTCAGGATGCCTCCTGGAATATGTTCTACATTAACCCACAGCTGGTAGCAGTTACAGCAAAATTAGAAAACATTGAAGCAAAATTGTCATCTTTTTTTTTTTAAGCTAAAACGCTTCCAATTCAAGGTTGTGAGCACTTGGGATGAGTGGGGTGGAAAGAAAGGGGGAAATCGTGACCTCCACCTTTCAATCGTGTTGTGCTCATGGCTGGGGTGACTTGCACTCAAAGAGAGATGTGCATCTCAGTCTTGACCCATTTCAGTAGACAAGATGCCATGGGACCACTAGTTCACAGAGATATAACAAAGGACCCAAATCAGTTTCACTGAGGGTGAAAATATTTAATATTCCTTCATCCTTCTAATTTATTTATTGTTAATTGAAAATTTTGATAAAATTTCAGAATCATAAATAGTTGTGAGAAATAATACAGAGGGATCTGGTGTAGACTTTACCCAGTTTCCCCCATGGCAACATTTTGCAAAACTATTGTATATTATCTCAACCAGGATACTGACACTGATACAATCCACCAAGCTTACTCAGATTTCCGCAGTGTGACTTGTACTCATTCTTGTGTGTATTTAGTTCTACATAGTTTTATCACGTGTATAGACTCATACATCACCAGCACGGTCAAGATACTGAAGAGTCCCATCACCCAAGGGTCCCTCATGTTGACCTTTCATAACCACATCCATCTCCCTTCTACTTCCATCTGCCCCATCACTAAACACTGGTAATCACTAACTGTCTTTCCATCTCAATAATTTTGTCATTTCAAGAATACTATATATAAATAAGATTGTATAGTATGTTTTCTTTTGGGCTTTTGGCTTTTTTCACCCAACATAATTCCATCGAGAGTCATCCAAGTTGTTGCATGTATCAATACTCGGTTTCTCTTTATCACTGAGTAATATTCCATGGTATGAATGCGTCACAGTTTGTTTAACCATTCACCTGTTGAAGAACATCTAGGTTGTTTCCAGTTTTTAGCTATTATGAACAAAACTGCTATGAATATTTGTGTGTCCAGGTTTTTGTGTGAACATATGTTTTCATTTCTAATTTATTTTTGCATCAGGGTTTGGATCTGTGCCAAGTGGGGGGAATTAAAGTTAGGGACATGGGTTGAAGGTCAAGCTCTACTCTTGACCAGCTGAGTGGTCAGAGGCAAGTTTGAAAAATGTGGCTAACCGTTCTCCTTCAGAATTGTTTGATGGATGAAATTAAAGATTGCGTATAAAAATGTTCTCACTTAGAAGTGCTATAGAAAATACATTAGCATCGCTATTACATTTCTAAATACACTCAGTGTAATTTGCCTTTGACCAAAGAGAAAGAAGGGTCAATAAAATATATTACCACAAAAATTCCCATACTCATCTAAGAGAACCAGTGGAAAGTGTCAGAGAAGATATTTTCACCCCAGAGTGGATGACAATGTGCATGAATATAACATTCTGGAAAGCAGTCTAAGGGTACATACTTGAGCTCTCTGAGCCTGAATAACTTTATTTGTAAAATGGGCATGATGTTATTGCTCTCCTTGAAGGCTGTTGTGTGGATTAAATGAGATGATATGAATAAACCCTCAGCCTGGTGATGGCTGACAGAGAGCGAGGCCTTAATAAATATCTTTGAAGTGTGTATAAAGAACCTTAAAAATACTTATTTCCTTTTGCTTCTAGCAACTCTAAGGCTGAAAATCTGCCCTCAGTAAATTATCCAAAATTAAGAGCAAGTCTCATTTTTAACAATTTAAATGGCCATTATATGTTGGATTATGCAATAAATATTAATGAATAAAAGTGAAATATAGAAAAAAATTGTCAAAATATTGGATACTTCTCAGCATTCTATGCTAGGTGAAAAAAGCAGGATCAACATTTACCTACAGCATGATATGATCTATGTTCAGAAACAGTATTCAAAGGAGAAAAAAATATCAAAAAGCTAGCAATGGTAATATCTGGATGTCAGAATATTTAGTCTTATATCTACAATCCTCTGATTTTACATATTTTCTACAATAGCAGGTATTAATTTTGCAATTGGAAGAAAAACTTACTTGAAATATTCTACAGCAAAATCTATTTTTGGAGGCATGACATTGTGTCAGAGGAGACACTAGAAAGTAAAGGACGGCTTTTGAGGAACCTAGCAAACAGGTTTAGAAGCTTCTACAGAAGGAGGTCAACCACGGCTGGAGTGACTGAAGTGACCCCCAGAACTAGAATTAGTTCATGCTGTGCTCTTGGCTGGGGTGATTTGCACTCAAAGAGTGATGTGCATCTCTTTCTTGACCCATCTCTGTAGAGAAGATGCCCTGGGACCACTGAAGTTCACAGAGATATAACAAAGAACCCAAATCAGTTTCACTGAGGGGGAAAATATTTAATACTCTTTCATCTTTCCAATTTATTTATTCTTAATTAAAATTTTTGAGAAAATTTCAGGTTCATAACTGGTTGGTCTCGGGGACAGGAGTCGGTCTCAGGGACAGGAAACTTAATCTCCTCCTGCTTCAGTTTCCTCTCCCAACTGATGGTGATAGTAATCCCTACCATGTGGGTAGCGTTAACAATGAATGTAAAGAGATTAACACAGTGCCGAGCACATAAGTATGCATTGTATAAGGGGCAGTTATTGTAGGCAAACCAAAAGAAAAATAAGAGTGAATTATCCAATAATTAGACTCATGTATACAGAATTAAGATCTAAGAGAGAGAAGTGGAGAAAGGTCCAGGTATTGCCAGGACCTCTGAGGACAGAGGGAGAAGACAATTCTAATGAAAGAGGAAGCAAAACCCATGTGCTTCTGGCTGCTGGACAGAGCTGGCGCTTCTCCATGAGGTCTTGTTCCCTTCCCACTTCCCGGAATAGTGGCTCTGCTTCCTCCTTTGTGGTTTATGATAACATTTGCCATATTCTGTCACCATCACTAGATTTGTGGAGGCAATGCCTCCTCATGTCCTCATGTGGAGGGCTCTGGGGCCAGCTAGCCTTGAGTGCCCACTCCACTGCCTAATGGCTGTGTGGCCTTGAGCAAGCTTCCTCATTTGGAGGGTTAACGTCAGAAGCAGCTCAAAGGGTTTGTTGTGGGGGTGCAATAAATGTAATTCACAGAAAGTACTTATCATAGCTCCTGGCAGGTAGTAAGCACTCAATAAACATGATCCATTATCGTCATCATTATGAATGAACTTTATAGAGCCAGCTATGTCTTATTCATCTTTGGGTCCATATTTATGGAACATCTGTATGCCACTCACTGTTCCAGGTACGGGGATAAAGTGATAACAGAAGAGGCAAAATCCCTGTTCCTACAGCCTCACATTCTCAGCAGATACACAAGCAAACAAATGATTCCGTGTCAGTTGGTGATGAATGGTAGGAGGAAGAGTGAAGCGTGGTAAGATGATTGGGAAGGAGGGCTTTCAAGAACCCTGACAGAGGACGTTACATGACATAAGATATCTACACCACGTTACCTTTCTAAATCCCCAGAAATCCTGAATTCTAAACACCCAGGGAATTGAAGTAGCTAGCCGTGGTAATCTAGTGGTTAAGATTTGGTGCTTTTACTGCCACAGCCCAGGTTCAATCCCTGGTCAGGGAACACACCACCCATCTGTCGGTTGTCATACTGTGGTTATCACAGCATGTTGTTATGATGTTGAAAACTATGCCACTGGTATTTCAAATACCAGCAGGGTCACCTGTGATGGGCAGGTTTCAGCAGAGCTTCCAGGCTAGGACAGACTAAGAAAGAAGAACCTGGCCACCCTCTTCCAAAAAAAATGGTCATGAAAACCCTATGAATAGCAGCAGAGCATTGTCTGATATAGCTTCAGAGGGTGAGGACAGTGCACAAAGACTGGGCTGGGCTCAGCTGTCCACAGGGTCGCTAGGAACTAGAATCCACTTGATGGCACTGACAACAACAAAAGGGTTTCAAATAGGGGATTTTGGAGCCATGGAGACCCTTCTAGGTGCCAGGAATTTTCTTTAGTTGCTTTCACCTTCAGCATCTCATTTAAAGCTCTTCAGCACCCAGTGAGGTGGGGGTTGTGTTAGAAGCATCAGAGAGGAAACAAGGCTCAGGGCAGTTAAATATCTTCCCCAAGGTCACTCAGTATTTAACATCTGAGTCAGGGTCTTGGTCCCTGTCCAGGACACTGCTGTCCCCACACCTTCTTTCCATGCTAGATTATGTAATTTCAGAAACATCTCTTGTGAAACCTGAACGCTCATGTCCGTGGCTCTCTTTTGTCCTATGTGAACTGCCAGCCTAGGACAGAAGTAGGAGTTGCTAATGGGTCACTTAAAGGCCCTCAAACTCAAACAGAGCAGCTTTCATTACTTCCTGAGGACAAAAGGAATCAGGGTCAGTATTAAATATAATTACCATGTGTGGGGCTAATAAATGGCATTTCTATCCTCTGTGCACTTGTGGGGGCCCCACAGGTCACCTAATCCCCCTTTGGCTTTATCCTCGGAGTCTGAGCAGATGGAGCCCGAGGTTCTCAAATTACCTTTCTTCCTTTTTCTCTTTGAGTCTGTCTGTGACTGCTGTGGCTTTCTCTTTTTCTTGGGTTCCCGCATCCTGCCCCCTTCATTCCTTCCTTGTCTCTCTCCTCCTCCCCGACCCCAGCCCTTGGTCTTTCTGTACTTCAGCGTCCTAAATTGTCTCAAGTCAAATCTGAGATCCTTGTGATTTCTCCCTCTTTGAACTCAGAAGAACTTATGCCTGACTTAATTGCCCCAGCCTACAAAGCTGGGGGCAGGATAGAATTTTTCAAAATCCTGTTATTCTGCTCACACCAACAGGGTCCTGGAAAGCTGACCAGGTACTTTGCACAACCTTCTCTTTGATCCGCACAGCAGTACCTGGCTCGGGGCCCAGAAGTGGCTGCCGCGCACTGCAGGGAACGGGTATGCTTCTGAATCTCTCTGTGTCTGTGGTCCTTTCTCATCTGTTACATCAAAGGTCATAATACCCACTCTGCATGACCCCATGGATCAAGCAGGAAACACTCCTCTGAAAGCTCAATGAGGGCAGGAACCAGGCCGGTCCTGCTCAATGGGGTGTCCCAGCCCATGGAACTGAGCAGGTACTTTGTAGATGCTCAGTGTGTGGAGTGAGTGACCAGCATACACAACTTGGTCAGGGCAGAGTCTGGAACACTGGGGGCACTATTGATGGTGGTGTCCATCCCTGTTTGCTGACACTGAAGACTTAGTGTCAGCAATTAGAAGACCTGGGATCTCATTCTGATTCAGGGTGGTCTCTGCTCTGCCGCATGAGAAGGTTTACCCCCAGGAATTGACCTTACATGTCTAGGGACTAAATGAGGATATTGGATATGGCTTCTCCAAAGCCCTTTCCACACCATGACTCTGAGATATAACAATATATAATGAAGTTATTTGTGCCTCAAATGAGTTCATTGGGGACAAGGGGCCTCAGCCTCACTTTTTACAACTGCAGAAGGCAGTAATCCTTTAATCTTTGGTTTTCCAGAGAGAATTAATTAAGCTTTCCTCTGGGTATGCTGAAAGGAAGCACAGTTGGCCCTGCTGTCAACATACATCCAGAATCTCACCATGTTACCACAATGTCCCTGTTAAATCAACTCCCAATGACTTCTCGATGCAAGTCAAGTACACTCCAAGTTCCATCCTTGACCTAAGGTGTTGCCCCTGTCCTGACCCCAGCCTTGCTCTGACACTGTCCCCTAACTCTCTCTCCTTTATTTCTCAGAGTCCAGCCACATTAACCTTCTATCTGTAATAAACCAATCTCGTTGAGCTTGTTGAGCTTTTTGGCTGAAATAATCTTCCCATAAATGTCCTTATGCAAAGGCAGTGGCTTTGGAAGGACAGATGTTTGGGGCTCTGGTTCTTCTCCAGCTGGAAATCACTTTGACCAAAGCAGTAATGGGAACAATGTTTGGAGAGCATTTGATGGTTCATAAAATTCTTCCATATACGTTGTCTGGGTCACAGCAAATTCTTCATAAGGGTATAATTTTTAGCTCTATTATAAAGATGAAAAAACTGAGGTTGGAAAACCTTAAGTGAGGTTAAGCAAAGTGATCATTAGCTCTTCCCCCAAGAGTAAATTTCTTAACCGATGAGCACTGCTGATTCTCAGTATCATCTCACAGGAAGGTTTACAGGCCTGCGTGGTATCTCTTGGCTATATCTACACTTTGAATTAGCTCAGTAAATCCAGGCAGAGGGCCAGTTCCAGCCCTCCTCTGGGTGTGGGCACATGTGAGCAATTGCCTCCTATTGGGTGAAGGTCCTCTTAGCAATGAGATGGGACATTTGGGCTGAGACAGGGCCTCTTCACCTCTGGTGAATGGCCTGGGCCACCATCAGCACAGTTTCTGGGGGCCTCATTTGAGGTCAAGCTGTGATTGCCTGAATCTTTAGCAAGAATTTGCCATGAATTAGGCAAAAACCAGCTGCATCCCAGTTGGGTTGATGAAGGATAAGAATTTCAGTTCTCAAGTCTGGAAGACGAGGGTTTGGGTCTGACCTTTGTCCCTTACAGCATGTGACATTGGGAAAATTAATTAGCATCCTTGAAGCCTTGATTTTCTCATGTCTAAAGTGAGAGAAATAATAGCACTTTCCTTGTTGAGATGTTATGGAGATTACATTAGGTAGTGTTTATAAAGGCCTCAGCAAGGCACTTGGTGCATTGTGAATGTTGGAGTTCAATTAGTTTATTACGCCTGTTCTCCCTTTTCTGCAAACATGTGGTGGGCAGCAAGGACAGCCCCAGCTTTGCGCTGGTGAAAGCCACAAAGGCAGGTGGTGCAATGCAACGCTTACAAGAACAGGCTGTAGGTCCAGCCGGGCCTGGATGAGATTCATGTGCATATGTATGGGGCCCCTCAGCATTCTTGCTCTGGTGATTCTATGACATCATGCATGTGAGCCCAGGGCCTAACATATAGGAAGAGCTTAATCAATGCTAATTACCACCACGATGGAAAATTACTGAGCCTCTGCTCTGGAAGAACCCGTCATCAGTATGGGCAACAGATGTGTAGAATGAAGACAACGCAAGCACACACAGAACAAAGCAGCAGAAACTGATACTTTCTTAAGGTACTTAAAAGGACATTTGGGCAAAGAACACGGAAAAAGAAGGGATTACCAGCCGTGGAGGTATCAAGGAGGGCTTAGGGGAGAAGTGAAAAATAAACTGGACTTTGAAAAATGAGTATGATTTTTCATGAAAAGAGGAAGAGAGAAAGAGTTAAGAATGTGATTTCAGGCATAGTTTGGCAGAAGCCAAATCAGGCACGTGGAGTGTTTGTGGCATGCTCAGATGGGGTCTGGTGCAGTCCAGAAAAGAGTGCCTGGGGAGGTGGTGGGGCCCAGGAGGGGTGGGGGGAGGGGCAGGGCTGCTCCCTCAGGGATGATGAATTTCAGCCTCATCCTTGGAGGTTGGAATGCCCAAGGGGCTTCAAACCAGGGAGCAACATAATTGAGCAATGCCTGGATGGTTAATTTTTGCATTTAATGCTTTGGCTCATTCACTCACTCATTCATACAACAGAGACTTTTGTAATAACGGCATAAGACCATTTTCATGGAGGAGGGTGTTGTTCCAGCCCTCTTTGGTCACTGTCCACCAAGGGAGAAAAGACAAAAATTATGCTATTTGGAGGCAGAAAAGTGCTAAGTAGTTGACAAGATAGACAAAGTGCAACAGGCTTCAGGAAGGGAGAGATGGCTTCAACAGAGAGATGATAGAAGACTTTGAAAGGAGGCTGCATTTCAGCAAGAGTGAAAAGTAGGATGTGGGGAAGTAATGATAGCAGATATGAATTCTGGGGGAAGAAACCTGTGGGAGCAAAAATCCAAAGATAATAATTGAGGAAATCTACACAGGGAAGAGGGAGCAGAAAGGGAGAATGTGGGGAATGAGATCAGAAAGCAAGACTGTACCTAGATCTTAGGAGGCCCCTGAAAGCCAGGCAAAGGCATTTGTGCTTTTCCCTGCAGAATGGATACAAAACAGAGAAACAATAGCATGCAAGGACGCTTGGCTACAAAAGGACTTGTCCCGAACACCATTTTAACCTTGTCCTTCATATTTTTTAATTTTCCGATTCACTTTCTCAACCTCTAATCCAAAGCTCTGCTGGAGAAGCTGCTGTTTTCAATTTGTATTATCTTTTTTTTTCACATTTTAATCCTCTTAGATCCCATTTCTGCTGGGTTAGTGAACCCACTAATCAGGTAAGCAGCCAGCAGCAGCCAGTCCAATTATGGAGAAGAATGAGACAGGCAAAGATGGGTCAGGGCATCAGGAGGGTTCATGCTGCCACGGAAACCACCCTGGGGCACGTGGGTCCTCATAAGACAAGCAGTGAGACATCCCCTGAGGGTGGCAGCTGGGGGCTGCTCATCACCTGGTGTGAGTCCCTCTGCCCCTTCACCTGGCTGAGCTTCCTCGTCATCCCTGCCACTTCACAGGTGGCAGCATGACAAAGTCCCAATTGTTCTTCAAGGCTCTACTCAAATGAAGCCCCCTCTGGAGCCTTCTGGAAGGGGGCCAGGTAGAGTTGAAAAAAGCTGACTCCTAAGGCAAGGAGGTTGAATTCCAGCTTTGCCACTTGCAGTCTCAGTGACTTGAAGGAGAAGTGAAACATTGTGAGCTTCAGTTTCCTCTTCTTTTATCAATTTCATAGGGCTGCTGTTAGGATTAAAGAGTTAAAGTGCCCAGCATAATTTTGACCATGTGTGAAATGCTCAATATATGTTTGAAGTTGAAGCGCCTTCTAGCATCCTCGGTGGTGGCAATTGCTCTTCCCTTTGTGTTCCCGTAGCATCCTTCCTCAATCACGTGACTTATCACACTGTGGTATGATGGCTTTTCCATACCTGTCTCACCCACCCAACAGTCAACTCTTTGATGACAGAGCTTATGTCTCCTTCATCTTTGTAACCCTTGGGCCTGGGATAGCACCTAACACAAGGGCTCACTAAATAAATATTGAGTTAATAGATGAATGAATAAATAATGAATGAGACAGTCTAGTGGCTTGAGAGGTTTTTAAGAGACTAGAAGAGATTCTGGCATATATTAGGCGCTAAATAAACATTTGTTGAATAAAAAAATGAATGTGTTGATTAATCAGCAGGTGGGAGAGATGATTAGGTTGAAGGGGAGAAATCAAGCCATGTTCTGAGACAGTGATCCAGGGAGGTGAGAATGAGCCTGGAGTAGAATTTAAGGACTTAGGCAAAATTAAGGTGAAAGAAAAATTGTACCAGAAAGAGTAAGTCATCTGCCTTAGTAGTAAGCATCTCCCTTTCCATCTCTTGCTGTGTTGCCACATGCTATGTGATGTGTTCTGTGAGTGGGCGGGGGCTCCCCCAAATTGTCATACTGCCAGGTATTGGCATCCCAGCTCAGTGCCTTTGTTCAGCCTTTACCCAGGACCTCAACTCCACCTGCTCTCTTCCTCCCCCAAGCTCTCCTTTGGTCACATATGACTTAGATTTTCACTGAGTCAGCTTTTTCTACAGAGATATTGTGCAATTCTTCACTCATAGTGTTGATATTATTTGTAACTCACTGCTTACTTTAAGGTCTAAGTGTAGGCCTTATAGCTAACCAATCCCTGTTATAAAAAGCTGGTGATTCCACAAATGACGGGGTCTTCCTTGCCATTTGAATACAACAACACATACCCTGGTGTCTACTGTAGACTCAGGTTCCTTTGTACAGAGGTATACTGCCTTTGATAGGAGAAGTCAAATAGCCCTGGAGCGACGGCTATCTCTCCTTTCTATCACCCTCCACTACAGTAGCAAATTTGATTCAGAGCTGTAGATGTCATAGTCATAGTGTGACTAGTGCGAATGTACCACTGTCCGTGGTGCTGAAACACCATGATTCTTTCTCCTAACTCTGGGACTTTGGGGGACACCTGTTGAATTTCTCCCAGAAGAGCATTCTCTTAGTCTATTCTATTATTATTGTCTTTCCTTCTGATAAATTAAAAAATGCTGAAATTATTTACCCTTACCATATAGTAACTTACAATACACAATGTACACATGTATATACATTTATTTTTTATTTTTACATTTATCACAATTTCAAAAATAATTTTTTGCCTCTTGGGAGTTACGGAGCATATGGGGTACATCCACACCATACTTTACCAATGTTTTATTTCTGTAGGTGTTCCTATTCGAGAGCCTCCGGTTAGGTGGTGCTAGGTTGGGATCCAGAGAAAGGGACCTAATATTGGCAGAAGCCCAGGACTGGAGTAGAGGGAAGATGCAAATACAGTTCTCTCTGAATCACATAGCTCTGGGCCTAACTGGTGCATCAGGCACTTGGAGAGGGTACGAGTTACAACCAGGGGAAACCCATCATTAGTGGAATTGTCAACCCTCTGTAGGTGCTCAGTCAGTGTTCATTAAGTGAATTGACACATACAAAATTCATTATCTGAGATTCCTTCAGTCTTAGTGAATCAAGTAGGGCATTCATAGGATGTAGGAATCCTGAATTTACTCCCAAGTTATGATACTTCCAGGTAACACCTATAGCTAAAACCAAAAGTTTCTCTTCCAAAACCATACTATTTTTTTTTTTTAGGAAGATTGGCCTTGCGCTAACATCTGTTGCCAATCCTCCTCCTTTTTTCCTTTTTTTCTCCCCAAAGCCCAAGTAGATAGTTGTATGTCATAGTTGTACATCCTGCTAGTTGCTCTATGTGGGACGCCACCTCAGCATGGCTTGATGAGCAGTGCATAGGTCCACGCCCAGGATCCAAACCAGTGAACCCTGGGCCGCCAAAGCAGGATGCATGAACTTAACCAGTATGCCACTGGGCCAGCCCCAAACCATACTATTTTATGAGTTAAAATTTCAAGAATACATGTTATTTCAAGATAAGCTACAATATTTGCCTTATACAGCACATAATGAAAATATTGGTTCATGAAAATTAACCATATAGGGCGTTGTGGGGATTATTTATTATTCCCATTCTTTTTAATTTAAAGAAGTCTCATTTTACCTTTGGACTTGATCACATGAAACCATAATATCATTATCTAAGTTCACTTTTAGTATTTGGAATGCTACTTTCTGATATCCTTAGAGACAATGATCCTTTTACAAGGATTATACATTACAAGCTCATGACACATTCACATTCTCACATACACAGCATACCAGTTATCAATTGCTACAGAAATACTCTGTAACAAACTACCCCAAAATCTAGTAGTTTGATATAATAAGCATTTACTTAGCTCATGGTGTGTAGTTTTTCTTGTTATTCTGGAAATAATTATACTATTCCTAATTATTCTAGTCTTGGACGGTTATTCTAGTCTTGACTGGGCTCTGTCAATGTCTAGGGGTCACTGGGCTCAACATGGACAGCTTCACCTGGGACAAATGGTACAAGTATGCTCCAGTTGTTTCATTCTTCATCAGGTTAGGTTGGACATGTTCTCATAACAAAGGCTGAGGAGCAAGGAAGAAGCATAGATGTACAAGCACTTTTTCAGATCTTTGCTTGTATCACAAATGCTGACATCCCAATAGTTAAAACAAGTCACATGGGTGAAAGATACCTCAGTGTTGATGGGAGGAGCTCAAAAGTCACGTTGCAAAGGGCGTGGATACAGGGAGGATAGAGAATTTGGGCCATCAATGCAAATAATCTCCCATAAATTCCAGGGAGCTCACCAATCCTTGAGTGTACTCAGTCCTACTGGTACCAGCAGACTTGAGGGTTTACATCTCATTGTCCTCTGAATGATTTATTCAACTAGAACGTAAAATATACACACAAAATATAGGCAAATGCACGTATGTGTGTGTGCATGTGTATGCACATTACAATGATAAGTAATTCTTTGGAGAGGAGTGTAAAAATTCATATGTAGAAAACAATCATAAAAGACAAGAAATGGAAACAAGAAGAAACAACAAAGTGTAGTGCAAAGAAAATAGAAAGAGAACAATAAATCCAAATCTATCAGTAATGACAATAAATGTAAATAAATTAAATTCATCTTTAGAAAGAGAGAGAAAGAGACTGAGTTAAAATAAAAAAGGAAATACAAAAAGAAAATTTTACTGACAGTTAGTACTTTATACAGTTAACACAAAAGGGCACAAGACATTTCAAAAGACAAGTATGGAAAGCATACACCAGATGAAAATATAATATATTTTATAATATTATTAATATAGGCTAAAAAATTTAAGATGAAAGGTACTTAAAAGGACAGGGTGGAATATTTCTTGTAAGGAAAAGATACACTATGCCAAGAATATACAATGGGCATAAACTTTTATGTAGCTCATAGCATAGGTTGAAAAAATATAGAGCAATACTATTAGGGATGCAAGGAAACATTGACAGATATATAATCATGGCATGAGATGTTAATATTATTCAGAGAGAGAAAGTAGAAGTAAATAAATATAGAAATAGAAGATTTGATTGATACAATTAAGATGCTTTACCAAACACCCACAGATAGATAATGTGTATATATGTGTATGTATACACACACAGACGCATGTATAGATACATATGAGTATATACATTCAACAGATCAAAATAAATTCTTTTTTTTTTTTTTTGGATTCATAAATTTTATGTTTATAACAACAAAAGGACTTTTCAATCCCCACCTTCACACACCCGTTGATCCACATGTCCCCTAGACTCAAGGTCACCAAAGTCCTCCTACTAGTCCAATGAGGTATTAAAATATTTTAAAATTACATACTGAGGGAAAGAGCTTTCTGATAATTGATCATTCTATTCAAAACAGAATTACGTAAAAAAAGTAATTTTATACTTTTTTTATGGCTCATGAATTAGGAATGGTTTTAACATTTTTAAAGGGTTGTTTACAAAATAAAGGAAAAAAATCAAAGGAGAATATGTGACAGAAACTATTATGTGCCCTACAAAATCTATCTTGTCCTTTACAGAAAAATTTTGCTGACCCTTGTTCTCAAGTGTCTGCTGTGTATATAGCTGGTGCTAAATTTAAAATAAATTCTTTTAAAACCCTCAGTGAACCTTTTCAATATTTGAAAGTGTAATAGATAATAAAGCATATCTCCAAAATTTTTAAAAAACAAGTAGATTACAGATCTTATTCACTGATCATATGACCATAATACTCAACTAAAAATATACAACCAACTTTTCTCCAAGTTAGTTTTCTTGTCTCTCCAATTAAACTTAGACTTATCTGAGGAAGGTAATGTCTTATAATGCTGTATTCCTTGACTTCTCTTTTCTGATTAAAACTGTGCTGTGGTTCCAAGTAGATGCTCAAAAAAATCCTTATTAAAATGTTCAAATGTGTGAATAATGCTGTTTGGGATCTATTTGTTTTCATATTTTCCGTAGAGGCTGAGAAGATAGAATTGTGGTCTTTCTGAGCTTACCCTAAATCTGCAGGGACTTATTATGAGGGTCAGGCATCCAGGATCTGGTGTTTGGCCCTGTGGTGGTTAGTTTTATGTGTTAACTTAACTGGGCTACAGAACCCAACTTTTCACTCAAACACTAATCTAGGTGTTGCTGTGGACGTACTTTGTAGGTGTGGTTAACATCCACAATCAGTTGACATTAAGTAAAGGAGTTACCCTTGATAATGTGGATGGACCTCATCTAATTGGTTGAAGGCCTTAAGAGCAAAAATGAAGGCTTCCTGGAGAAGAATAATACCTGAGTTTCCAGCCTGCCAGCCAGCCCTATGGATTTCAGACTTGCCAGTCTCTACCATTGCATGAGCCAATTCCTTGAAATAAATAACTGTGTGTGTGTGCATGTGTGTGTTTGTGTGTGTGTGTGTCAGAGAGTGTGTATCCTATTGATATTGCTTTTCTGGAGAACACTGACAGATACAGGCCCAGTCCTCTTTAAGGTATGTTTCTTCTAAGGCATTCAGTAGACTCAATTCCTTAGAGTAGAAATAACATGGTCTTTAGAATTGTATTTTTCTGGATTTGAACCCTGACTACTCTACCGACAAGCCACATGGCTATAGACAGGTCACTTAAAATCCTGAGACCCAGTTCCTGCATGAATAAAATGGAAATATAATATATTCCCCATAGGTTTTTTTTTAATTAAATAAGAGAAATTAATTTAATGTGTATTAAAGTGGTTAGTATTGTGTTTGGGGTTCAAGAACTCCTTGTTTCCGCATGTGGCCATAAAATCTGCTCTGAACTCAAAGTCAATACATAAAAATCTCTGCATTTGGATGCTTGGAAAGTCGGGGCACGAGATACAAAGGACATTGCATGGGAAGGCTGATGGTTTACACGCATGTGATGCAAAACCTGAAACCTGGACAGTCGTCATTCCATGATATGGCAGGATTTGTTGCCAGCATATGGAATTAAAAGAAAGCATGTGTTGCAGTTATTTATCTTCAGAATTCTCAAAAATGTTTTTCAAACAATGGAATGGAATTGCTTTTAAAAAGCCACTGCCATGTATGGGGTAATTAATGTGAATATTAAGCATTCTAAATATATATTTCATCAAATGCCTGGAGCGTCATATGCATATGCTCTCACCAGGCTAGAATGCCTGGGAGGCTGCAAGAGCCTCTGTGGTGGAGGCTGCTCAGAAAAGCTTTGGGAGATGCAGCTAAGCATGTGGGATGCAAGTAAACAAAATAGAATCTCCTCTCAGTTCCTGGGGAAGAGGTGGCTTGATCTACATAAGGCAGGGGATAAAAGAGTGTCAAGTAAGAGAGGGAAGTTCTTGTTGCATTGTGTTGGGTTTGATTTTGATTTATGAGAATTGAGACGGCTTCAGAGTCAGGGAGGGAAGAGCTAGCAACGGTCAAGGAGCAGCAAAGCCAGTGAGACCTGGCCAGGCCGTGGCTGCAGAGGCTCAGTGTCCGGATGCATACCTCACGAAGAAGGTTTTCCTTCATCCCGGTAAAGATGGCTATCATTCAAACTCCTAGAGTGGCCTGGTGTCAAGTCATTTGCAAATGCAGAGAAATGCTCTGATGTAGGATTAAGGGCCCTGACTTAGGGTGTCAACAGTTCAGGGTTCAATTCCTAACCCTACCAATGCCAGGTCACAACATGAGCTAGAGACAAGGTCTCTGAGGCTTGGTTTCCTCAAATACAAGCACAATTATCACAATTATAAACGATATAAGTGTTAAACAATGGTGCATGCACCAAGGCATCCCAGTGACACCTTGGGGGGAATTTTGGGAGCATAAGGACATGGCTTGCTGGGCAAATATACAAATCCTGGCTTCATTTCTGTTTTGCAGGTAGATATTGAAATGTGGGTTGGGCGTGGATGGGTAAAAGTGGGGAGACCTTGGCTGGAAAAGACCATGCATTAAGGTTTGGCACTTGGATTATGTCGAGGAGTTAAAAGTGATCTTTTCTAATGCACAAGATAGAGAAGGGAACTAACAGAAGGTGGGTGCTCCTGAGCAACGTGATAGGGCTGAGCCATCACAGCTTGGAATGGTGGGCTGCATCCTTGAGAGGGATCAGAGCCATGTTGTGTCATCTTCACAACCTTGGGCCTGGCAAGTGCTGCCCTTGTTGGGATCCAGTTGAAGTGATGAGGGCCTCTACTCAGATACTGCGGAAGAAGGATGTGGTGATTGGTTGGTGAAAGACAGCAAGGCTGTCTTGACTGTTAGAGGTGAAGGAGAGGTCAAAGACCCCCCACTGCCTTACAGAGGGGGCAGTGTGGGTGGGAAAACTGAGCTTGGGAGTGGGGTCTGGTTTGTATGGGAGCCATATTGGGCAGAGGACCTGGAGGCAAACTCACACTGCCATTCACTCACAGATGGATTTATTAAACTCTTCCTGAGCCCCAGATGCCATAGGGAGAGCTTGTGTACCTGTCATCTCATGCTGAAAAGAACGTGCTATTCTCAGAATACATTCTTGAAAATAAACAATTAAGCCAGTCTTTAAAATTAGTAACAGTGTTTTTTCCTACCTGCATAGCTTTAAATGACTCAATTTCACTGCGCCTCCATTTCGCTTTCCACAAAACAAAAAAAAAAAATCACTTCCTTGAAATCAGGAGTTTGGGTAATTAGGTCTAAATCTATAACCAGCTATGTCTCTCAGTCATTGATTGCCACAAATTACCCCAAATTCAGTGGCTTGAAATGACATTTACTATTGTTCTCAATTCTATAGGGCAGCCGGGTGGCTCTCTGGGTCTCAGCTGGCCTCACTCAAGCATTGACCATCAGCTGCATGTTGGGGTCAGCCAGCTGTCAGCTGGTTTAGGATGGCCTCAGCCAGGACAACTGGGGCAGCCTGGCTCTGCCCGACATGTCTTTCACTGTAGAAGGCTGGCCTGGTCATGCTTTCATGGTGATTGCAGAGGAGGAAGAGAGGAAGCAGACATGGGCAAGGGCTTTTTGAGAAGTCTGGGCTTGCTTCTAATTTTCTAACTTCTCATTGTCTGAAACAAGCCACAAACAAGTCCTGGAGCCCGAGTCTAGGAGTGAGGCAGAAGATCCCATCCACAATGGGAGGGCACTGCAAAGTCACATAGCAGATCACGTGGATTGTTGAGGCAGAGAATAAGTGGGTCTGTTGTTGCAATCACTCTACCACAGTCTCACTCAGCAAGTTCCTTCCCCCACCCCTCCCCACATTCCCTTCACCTCTACCCTCACAACAGTGTGCCAAGCCCTAGCTTTCCGTTATTGAGAT
Source organism: Ceratotherium simum simum (assembly GCF_057802395.1). Classification (NCBI taxonomy): domain Eukaryota; kingdom Metazoa; phylum Chordata; class Mammalia; order Perissodactyla; family Rhinocerotidae; genus Ceratotherium; species Ceratotherium simum. Next base: position 7,627,464 of record NC_141923.1, read on the forward strand.
GCACAATGTGATATGGGCTAGAGACATCTAAGGCATTGTTGTTCTTCTGATTACTATAGTTACAATAAACAGTTTATTTCTTCCTATATTCTATTACCCTTTATATCTTTGGCTTGGAAGACAGCATTCAAATTGAAATTATACTAACTAAACGCTTGTCAATAGCAAGAAAATTAGAAAATAAAGGGGATTCCCAGAGACAATATGACAAAGCCAAGTTTGTGGACATGAGTGTGTTTGTGTCAGAACATGTGGCTCTGAGATTATCAGGGGACTCACATCTGTGCCTTGTGTGTGTGTGTATGTGTGTGTGTCATATGTCACACATTACTGATGCCTTTTATCTCTGCCCTTATGTGAGTGGATATAATTCAATGGCCATTGCAATGCAGCTGTCAGCACTGTCATTTGATGAACAAAGCCATATTTTGCAATGATGGCATGATGTAACCAGAAGGCTATGTTTGCTTATGAACAAACCCACACCCTTCTTTTGACCATAGCAATTAGGCACTATTTACAAAATTAAAAACATAAATTGCATGAGCAACCACAGTGAGTTGCATTTAATAAGTTCTCGACTAGTGCCAGAAATATGTTATAACTGACTAGTAATAATGAAAGAAGAAGCTCTGACCTAAAACTCTGAGCAGTTGCGGAGTTTGGGGTTTCTGTCTTACAAGTGTCCATTTGCCTCAGTAGAGTATGGTAGCTCTGGGAGGGCCTGACCATGTTGAGTTTCAACCTGCGGGTGTGATCTTAGCCTTAGATTGTTAAGGGAGACACAAGGATGCTGCATTTGTGACATTAGACATGGCTTGGACTCTGACAGCAGGTAGACCTGGGTCAGATTTTGGAACTTCACTAGTTCTGTGATTTTGGATCTTTTTGAGTTCAGAAGTCAAAGGGAGATAAAGAATTGGACCTAATATTGGGCATGAAGTGACTCAACAGATTGTCCTCAATGCTAGTGTTTTCAGACAAATGCTTCACTTACTCACCCATCCCATATTTCTTGAGCCCCATATGTCAGACACTGGTGATTGGCTACCCTATATTTATTCCCAACCCCTTTGCCTCACTTACCTCCATCTTCCCTTGCAGCCAGGAGTGGCCAATTGTAGATAATAAGATATAAAGGGAAATCTACTGAGTGGCTTCTAGGAAGGAGGATTCTTCCCTGATAAAAGGAGAGGGGAGCATGAGGAGACCTCTTTTTCACCCTAGCCATACTTTGCTTTTCATCTTTGGCTGTGCTCATGTGAGGATATGACATCTAGAACTGTGGCAGCCATCTTGGAACCATGAAACAGCAAGCCTAAGCATGAAGAGCCATTATGCTAAGCATGGTGGAGATGAGGGATGGAACGTAATGGGTTCCTGGTGATTTCACTGAGATGACAAACCAATCTTGGAATAGCCTACCATCAAATTTCCTGATAAATAAAGAGTAAAGTCCATTTGGCTTAAGCTACTATTTTTTGCCTGCAGACAGGGCATTACTAATCAACGTATTTTACTGTGTTGCAGGCAGTGTTCTAGCCTCATAGCAGTAAGCAAAGGATTGATGTTTCCTGCCCCCCAACCCTCAGGTAACTCTAGGCCTACAGGAGACACAGATGCTGCGGAGAATGGGGGCAAGTTGAGGTAAGACAGGCAGAGATATCTAGAAGCAGGGCCTTGTGGGATATGTCTAATTATTTTTCAGTTTATCCTCAATAAAATGGAAACACATTGAAGCATTTTAAGCAGAGCTGTAGCCTGATTTGATTTTCTACATGAAGTCAGATGATTTTTCACAGAAAATGCTATGACATTTGAACTCCAAGCAGAAAGTTAATAAGCCCTCTCTCCATAACCACAGCACATAGAGAGGATGAGGGTCCTTTGGAAGGCCAGATCTGCAGGATGCCAGAGAGACAGAGAGCTGCAGCAACATGCACTCACTTTCAGCACTGCGCTAGAGGGACCAAGGGATTCTGCAAATATCTATGGGAATAGGCTCAACACCTGTAGACTATACAGAAGCCAGAGTGATCCCTGACAAACACTATCTCAGCCTGATGATCAAGGTCAACACAAACAGTGGTAAGTCATATTTATAGTATGTACCCTTGATAGGATGTGATAAGAATGACACTTTACTTTGTGGTTTTCCTCCCCCAAACCCATAACCTATAGTTATAATGAGAAAAATATCAGACAAATCCCAATTTAAGACATTATACAAAATACCTGACCAGTACTCCTTGAAACTATCAAGGTCATCAAAAACAAGGAAAGTCTGAGAAACTGACATAGTCTAAAGAAGCCTAAAGAAACATGAAGACTCAATGTAATGTGGTGCCCTGAGTAGGATCCTGGGACATAAAAAAGACATTAGGAAAATGTGAGGAAATCTGAGAAAAGTATGGACTTTAGTTAACAATAATGTATCAATATTGGTTCCTTAATTGTGAAAAATTTACCATACTAATATAAGATGTTAATAATAGGGAAAACCAGATGTGGTGTATACAGGAAGTCTCTGTATATCCTTGCAATAATTCTGTAAATTTAAACTGTTTTAAAATTTTTAAAAAGTCTATTTAGAAAAAGCAGCATGAGGGAAAAGACACTTTATGCACAAAGAGGCAAGTTTAAAAATAATCATGGAATTCCTTGCCAGAAATTATGCAAGCCAGAAGACAATTGAATGATATATTTAAATGCTGAAAGGAAAAACAAATCAAACAAAATTTCATATCCATAGAAATGACCATTCAGAAATGAAGGTGAAATAAATATGAGAGGATAGACATCCAGATTAATGGAACAGAACAGACAAATCAGATATAAACCCAACACATATTTTGTCAAAAACTTTTCAACAAAGGACCAAATGGGAAAAGGACTGTCATTTCTACAAATGGTGCTGGAACAACTTTGAATTTGGGGAGGAATAAAGTTTTAATGTTTATCTTACACCACAAGCAAAATTTAAATTGCAATAGACCATAGAAATCAACGTAAACTACAAAACTTAAAACTTTTAGAACGAATATAGAAAGAGTATTTGCAAACGGGATAGGCAAAGATTTTGTTGTCAAACCATAAAAGAAAAAAAAGTGGTAACTTAAAAATATCTGCTCTTTGAAAGAAATCATTAGGAAAATGGAAAGGTAGGTACACATTGGGAGAAAACATATACAATACATATATCTAACAAAGGACTGGTATCCAGACAATATGAAGAAAGCGTACAACTGAATTATGATAAAATGACCAACACACTTTAGAAATGGGTACAAGTTTTGAACAGACATTTCACAAAAGATGATACACAGAGGTCTAATACACTCATGAAAAGCAGCTCAACATTAGTCATCAGGAAAATACAAATTAAAACTACGAGGAAATACTACACTTACTAAAATAACTAAAATTTAAAAGACAGATAATACTGTGGAGGACATAGAACAACTAGGACTCATACTTCGAGAAATGGAAAACATTTTGTAAGGTTCTTCTTACAAAGTTAAACATATACTTATCAGCAAATCTTGTTTTATGAATTTTTTCCTCAAAATGAAAAATATGTCCATGTTCAGTACATTCATAACAGCTTTATTCTTAATAATCAAAACACAGAAATAATCCATGCAACCACAAGTGAATATGTAAATTAATTGTGATCTTTCCACACAATGGAATTCTACTCAGTAACAAAAAGTAGCAAAGTACTGATGCTTAAAGCCACAAATGAATACAGAGCAGTTTTACTTACTGCTGTTTGTTAAGAACCTAGAATACTGCCTGCCACATATTAGACATTTAATGTGTATTTGTTACAGACAGGGAGTGGTAAATGAACTACTGAAAGAATATCAGTGCAAGGGTTTTGAACTCCTGTTGCAAATTCAGACCCATTTTCTGGTTTTGTGGGGTCACATCATCAGATTGTGTTTCCCAAGTGGGGAGCATTGGCTGTGTGGAAGGTGGATTTTAGAGGCCGTTTTGTTGGTGTGAGTCAGTGAAATCGACAAGACCAGGCAAAGGCTATCACAGCAGTAAAGCTGAGAACACAGGGGCTGTGGACCCTGGGTAGCACCATGCTATTTTTTCTTTGAAAAGATTTTATCACAACAGAAAAAAAAAAAAAAAAGGGAATGTTCTCCTATGTCCTGTCCTGCCAGGATGCTTTCTAAAACTGAATGAAAGATAAGAGGGTGTCAGTGTGGGAAGGAAAGAAACAGGAAACATGCTCCCTCAAACTCTAAATGAACCGTTAACATGATCTTCTCCCTCAGCTTGGATCTTGAGTAATGTGGTCAGGAGTGTAATGACTGCAGAGAAATATGAGCCTTGAAGAAGAAGCCAAACTTTCTCTGTCTCTGTCTCTCTCTCTCTCTTTCTCTCTCTGACTGATTAAACTGAAAGATGTTATCAGAACTTTCCTACCAAATGCAAATTCAAAACTTTGGGTATCTCAGCTTTACCGTTAAGAGAAACTGTGTTATTGCCTTCATAACTGGAAGCAGCAAATCAGAAATTAGAGAGAAGGCAAGTTGACAGTGATTGATGCCCAAGGCTGTCTCCTGATTCGCTGATTAAACTCATCAATCTATATGCAGAAGATGTGTCCAAGGCAAATGGAAGCAACCAGCCTTAACGGATCTGGTTGTCAGAACTGAGGGGAAAAGGAGACTCTCAGCTCGGTGGTGTGCAGAAAATACAGGAAAAAAGAAAGGTGTACCTGGAGAATGTGTACCTCCAAGTGGGAGACGCTCCAGAGACAGAGGGTGCCCCCAGGAGAAGCCATGAATGTGCTTGTTGAAGGAGTGAAGTGAGGAATGAATGATTCCCTCAAGAGTTCAAAAGATTTGCTGAGTTGCTCGTTGGGAACCTGGAAGTTCTCTAGAGAATTTAGGGCCAGGGACAAATCCTGTCCTTCCTTTTTTTTTAATTAACTGTTTCTTGGCTTATTAGATACAAACCAAGACTTCTCTTCCTAATGCACCTTTTGCTGTTGTCCTTCCCTCCATCCTGCCACCCACATCCCTTACCAGGCTGGACCAGGAGACCATTCTCTCTGCTTGCACGGGAACTGTGCTACTTCTGCTGCAGCACTGCTCTGTGGTGCTGGAGGCTTTCTGTCTTTTTGTTTGTTTGTCTACCTAATAGGTGCTGGGCTTTTTGAGGACAAGGACTTCATTTTGTTCATAACCCTACTGCAAGCACCTGCTATGGTGATTGGCACAGTATGGGACCTCAGTGCCTATTTGGTGAGTAAATTGGTTTTTGCTGGTTCTCAGTAGTTTGCATGTATTAATAGGTCTTGTTAGTAGGATGTTCCTGAATATTCCTCCAGCCTCCATTGCTGCCCCTTCTCCATTAGTTCCCTAGGGTTGCTGTAACAAATGACCACCAACTGGGTGGCTTAAACCAGCAGAAATTTATTCTCCCACTGTTCTAGAGGCTAGATGTCTGAAATCAAGGTGTGGGCAGGGTCACTCCTTCCAAAGGATCTAGGGGAGAATCCTTCCTTGTCTTTTCCTACTTCTCACGGCTCAAGGCATCAGTGGCTTGTGGCAGCATTACTCCAATCTCTGCCTCCATCTGGCCTTCTCTTCTGTGTGTCTGTGTCTTCTGTTTTTCTATCTCTTATAAGGACAACTTGTCATTGGATTTAGGGCCCCACCCTAATCCAAGGTGATCTCATCTTGATTACATTCACAAAGGCCCTTATTTCAATAAGGTTACATTGTCCTGAGTCCTGAGCCCACTACATCAATTCAACCCACTACATCTGCTTGCTCCCAGTCTAAGATTGCCACATCTTTCTTTCTTTCTTTTTTTTTTTTTACTTTGACATACTTTATTTTATTTTTTCCCCCCAAAGCCCCAGTAGATAGTTGTATGTCATAGCTGCACATCCATCTAGTTGCTGTATGTGGGACACGGCCTCAGCATGGCCAGAGAAGTGGTGTGTCGGTGCGTGCCCGGGATCCGAACCCGGGCTGCCAGCAGCGGACTGCGAGCACTTAACCGCTAAGCCGTGGGGCCAGCCCCACTTTGACATACTTTAATTTTTGTTTATTGCAGTAACATTGATTTATAACATTGTAAAAATTTCAGGTGTACATCATTATACTTCTATTTCTGCATAGATTACATCATGTTCACCACCAAAATACTAATTACAACCCATCACCACACACATGATTGCCACATCTTTCTTAGCCGCGAGGTTTGGCCAGCATAGACTCCACATTCAGTTCCAGAGGTGGGCTCACTGGGCTCAAGACAACTAGCATGTCCCATCCTGTGGCCACAGGGATTAGTCCACCCAGAGAGGGTCACACAACCCTGCTCAAGCCAAACAGTGGCAATGGGGCTTGATTCCAATTGATCTTTATGAGAAGTAGATTCTTTTGTTTTCATTGGAAATGTGGAGGAAAACATATAGCTCTGAGAGCTGCTGTCAGCCATACTGGGACTATGAAGAGAGAACCTGCAGAAGAACAGAGCTGGAAGCAGGGCCTGAAATGGAGGGGCATAAGAGGTTGGAGAGGAGAAGGGAAGGGAGAGAGAGGGAGAAAGAATCAAGAAGTCAGATATTGGTCACGTCATTCATTGAGGCCCAGGATAAAATCCCATCTGATTTGTAACTAAACAGGTTACCTGGCCAATAAATCCTTTCTGTGAGAATCCACTTGAGGTAAAGCGTTCCATTACTTGCAACTGAAGATTCCTGATTTATACAACCATTTCGGGAAATGTTAGCCCAAGGTGTGAACTATTGCATGTTATATTGAAATCTAAGATATATGCACATTAGCTTTATCTTCTTTCATATCATTGGCCACAGACCTTATTTTAAAAATGAATGCTAACAAGTTTTAAGTGAACTGTAAACTCCAGAGGTGATGCTATTAATAACTTACATTCCTTTTTCTTCCATTTATTTTTGTGTTTGTTATATGATCAATTCCACAGACATGGACAGAATTTTCAAGACTTTATGTCATTTGAAAAGTATTTCCTGAAGCAAGTGAAACTAACACCTAAGGAGTTTCTACCATGTGCCACACACATGGCTGGATGATTTCAATAGACAGTCGCAGGTGTTCTCCAAAGCCGCCTTGTGTATTAGGTACAATTGTTCATATTGGCAGGTGCAGAAACTGATGCTGAGAATATGCTTCACTGATACGCTTATGATTATCCACTTGATAGTCGATGGACCTAGGATGCAACTCAGGTCTATACCACCTCAAATCCTATCAGTAAATCAGCCAGGAGCCAAGTAGCAAAGGACGTGATAATAGTTCTCAGGGAGCTTAAAGTTTAATTGGTGCCATAACACCAACATGTATGGTAAATCTTTTCCAAAGAAAGAGCATTGGCTTGGAAGTTGGAAAATGTGGTGTCTTGACTGGTGAAGGATCCATAGTTGTGTTTAGGGAGTCTTGAAATCACCTAAAATTGTGCATAAATTTTGTGCATGAGCACAAATGTACATTTCTAGAGAGACAGTTTATAGCTTTCTGTACACTCAGTTGCCATAACCCCAAAATATTACAGACCAAGGTGGTCTTTAAGGAATGGTTGTGTTCAAGGGAGATTCTAACTGAGAAATGAATGGTGGAGAACTTTCTTATGTGCAGTCATATCTCATAGAAGGCGGAATTCAAGTGAGCTGGAAAGGTTAGGGATGGCTACCATGAAAGATGGCTGTGTGGGATGAAGGTGCCTTGAGGGTGGCAATGAGAGAGGACAGCCAAGAGATTCACATCATATGGGGATTCCTGGATGATTAAATTTTCTCATTTAAGCCCGAGAAAGGGAAGATTTTGGGTTGCTGAGACAGCAAATAATTCACATAGGGAAAGGAAGAGTGATCTCTAGAATCTTTATAATTCAGAGAGGGCTGAATTGCTATCACCAGGGATGCCAGTGCAAAAGAGCATTGTCCAGAAATACAAGGAAAATTTGGTAGGTTGGAAGGAAGGAGTTAGTACTTTTAAGCCTAGAGTGATCTTTTGGAGTGAAAGTATGTTTTGCTAGGAAATCTTTTCTTCTTTATTCATTTTAGTGCATAATTAACAAACATAGATATCACGATGATGTGTTGCCATGTCTTTCTCCAAAATGTCTTCTGCATGCGCCCACCTGTCTTCACTGCTGATACAATCCTTAGGTCCTGAGCTGCTCTTGCATAGGCTTTTCAGCAGTTACAGCCCTTCTCCCTACCTTTATTCTTTCCCCAACTCAAGTGGTGGAGCGTAGACGACTTGAGAACACAAGTGAATGTATAAGAGATTGCAACTTCCCTGGGACAAGAGACATAGACTTCTCTGACGCTTGAGTTCCACAATCTTCCCCCTGTGTCATTCTCAGTTCAAGTAATCCCTTCCCTTACTTAATATTCTTCGGTGGACGTACAATGCCTGTCTTCCAACAGAGTCCTAAATCCTTAGCCTGGCTCACTGGGCCTTGAATGGCCTGTCTTGCCTCCCTCTGCTTTCTCCTCCCTGCCAGTCCCTGGATGACCTTCTATACTCTAAGCCTTTCCCAGAAGATTGAGGGAAGAGGGACGAGGATCCTACCTATAAGAGACAGTGTCTGTTTCACAGTAGGCATTGGACGTGTACTCATCTTTGTGCTTCCTTCTCTCAGAGCTCAAGGAGTACAAAGATGGACTCCTCTCTGTCCTGGCTATTTATTATTATTTTATTATTATTGCTGTTATAGTTATTAATAATTAATAATACTATTATTATATATCAGTGATTTATTTCCCATCCTTTCTGTTATTTTTAGCAACTTCTACTGTCACACAGTAATGTCTTTGAAGATTATTGGTAAAGTAATAGGAAAAGACAAAGCTCATGAGAGGGAATTAGAGAATATAAAACACACACCTACACAGCTTTGTGAGCAGGTACTTTCACTAGGTATGAAATAAACACCGTATTTAACCGTCATAACAATGCTGGAAGTTCAATGCCATTATTATACACATTATATTGATGATAAGACAGAGGTATAAAGATGGATGGCTTGGAAGGTCAAAGAGAAAGAAGGACAAAAACAGAAGCCTGCTGAATCTATCAGCTTTTGTAGGGCCAACTTGAACCCGTCATAAACTTGGAAATCATCCATGTCCTAGCCCATGGGATTACTTGCTGGTACTAAAGCAATTTCCAACCGGCTTAACACGTTCTCTAACAAACCAGTAAAATAACACTTGGCCTCCCCCCTGAGGCCGTAACCTTTCAGCCTGATGGCCAGTCCTCTGATTTACGCTTGCCCATGGCCACAGGGGCTCGCCCTTTCTCTGAGTTAATGACCTGCCTGAGAGCCAACCCATTGACAAAGGAAACTTCTGGGGCCCAGGTTTTACTACTGAATTGATTTCAAATGTCAGGGCTGATTTATCAAGTTAAAGGGAGGAGGATAAAGCAAAAGGCTTCCTTCCCTACCTTCCTACCCAACCCCTCCACTCCCACCACCCGCACCCCCGTCCGAGTGCTGCTGAATTAATCTTCTTTAAGCACAGCAGCGGATGTGTGTCTTCCCTTTCTCTTCTTCTTCCTTCAGCTGGCCTTCAAATTGTTTGTCTTTCTTTCAGAACGGTCCTGCAATTCTGAGGGCCCCTCAGAATTGTATTAATTCCAGTCTTTTTCGACTGTGCCCAGGTATTGCCTCCTAACCTGCACTGTCCAGTATGGTAGCTGCTATTTAAATTTAAATTCATTAAAATTAAATATAATTCAATACTCAGTTCTTCAGTTGCACTAGCCATATTTCAAGTGCTCAATGGCTACTTGATGTGGCTCACTGTGGCTAGTGGCTACCATGCTGGATAATGAAAATATAGACCATTTCATCATTGCAGAGAGTTCTATTGGGTAGTGCTGGCCGAAATCCTACTCACAGATTTCCAACTTCTAAACAGCAGGAACTTTCTAACCAGTATTCAGAGTGATCATCAGCCTTTACAGGATAAAGTTCAGTTTGCTTGGCCTGATAGTGGAAGCTTTTCTCTTGGTTTACAAACTACCTTTCTGGTCTCATTTGAGGTAAAATTAGACTTCAGAGGAGGCTGATCGGGGACAGGGTGGGAGGCAGGGGGATCAGATGAGCAACATCTCTCTCATTCTTTTGGTGACCACAGCTGACTCAAACATCTCTCTCATTTCCTCAACTGTGCACCTGCATCCAAAGTTATTTTGAAACCTGGTCAAATTTTATCACCTTCATGCAGATGGAAGGAAAACAATTTTGCATGATATAATTTTGTTTTTCCTCGCTGATCTGCCATCCCTCTCCCTCGGCCATTTACTTTCTCTTCCCAGTTTCCTTTTAATTTTTCTTTTCTCAGATGAACACTTTGTACGCATACATATGAATATCCTGTTCTTGAAGGTGGCAAATTGTGTCCTCGTGAAATTATATCCATTCATAGGTGCTGTACAGTTTGATTTTTTCACCTCCTGCTGAAATCATCTATTCATTCATTTCTACATTCATTCATTCATTCATTCATTCATCCATTTGACAAATATTGAACATCTGCTATGTGTCAGGCTTGGTGACATCAACAAGTAATATCTGTAGGGTTTTCTGCATTTATGCATTCACCAAACTTATACTCTAGGAAGAAGATTATAGATGGTGGATACTTATAAAAAATTGGTGCACCTAGTCAAGGGTGGTGAATGCTAAGAATAAGAACAATGAGTTAAACATGTAATAGGAGAATCTAACCTAGTCAGGGGGCTGAGGAAGTTTCCCTCTGAAGGCTGCTTGCGAGTTAGGCAAACAACTAGAAAGGGTGGGTGGGGAGGCACAGAGCATTTAGATAGGGAAGAACACCTGTGTCAGGAGGGAGCCTACGGCTTCCAAAGCACTTGAGAAAGATGAGAGCACCTACAGGGCAGAGATCTATAGGGCAGGGAGCAAGGGGGAGGCTGATGGGGTAAGCACGGTAAGGATATTGGACATAAACTAGGGTGATCGTAACATTTATCATTCAAACAAGGACACTTGAGATTGTAAAAGCAGGTACTGTTGATGATTATGCTGGGACAACAGGCATAAACTGAGACTGTACTGGGCAAACTGAGGGATATGGTCACCCCATTTTATCCTAAGATCAAATAGGAAACCAGTGAGTCATTCAAAGCCAAGAAATGGCCTCATCAGATTTGCAATCTAAAATGATCTCTGGTTCTAAAGCATTGCTGGATTAGAGGGTAGCAAGAATAAAAGTAGCAAGAAGACTGTCATTCAGACCTGGGTGGTGAGAGTGGAGACAGAGAGAAGTAGCCTGGATCAGGAGATAGTTAAGAGGTGGAAAGGGAAATCTATTCCTTTGCCATCTGATGAGTAGGGGCCGAGGAGAAGAGGTACACCCTGGAGGCCTCTGCTGGAGCCATTGGGAGCAGACGGGCCATGCTGGAGGATGGCCAATGGGGCAAGGAGTCCATGGTGGTTATTTGAGATATCAGTGACCTTGGCACCTTGATCTCAATGTCCATGGCCTTCACTCAGGTGAGCCCCAGCCTGTGTCTCCAACACCAGATTTGCTCTCTGACTAGTTACCATAGCTCCTACTGCCTTCCACTTGTAAAGTTAAGATTGGCAAGATATTTAAAATATGCAACTTATACCTGAGACACTTAATAGACTGAACATCTTTTAAATTTTTTTGAAATAGAAAGATCAATAATAAATTGATAGAAGCATAGCTGTTTTTCTCCTGGACAGAGGATTAGATGACATTAAAGTGGGCAGAATTAGCATTCTAGTGATAGCATCATGAATTATAGAGTACTCGGCAGCCCATGCCTCAGTACCGTGTAATTTAGAGTTCTTTATATTTCAGTATTGTGCTTGGTCTTGGTTTCTAGTTTTCTTTTATTCTGAGTTAGTCATCACGTTTACTGTCTTTCTTGGCATTGTTTATAAGGTCTCCAGCTCCTCGCATGGTGTGGATTCACGCAGCGCACTATATTTGGGTCTTAAATCAATCACAGGCTGAGAAACTGCACATTATTCCAAGCAATTCATTTAATATTTTATCAAGAAAATGTAATTAGGACTTTCTGAAAACAAGTTTCCAGACAATCAGGGGAACAGCCACAACCAATTTATAAGATTGGTTGCGGGTAGAACTTCTTGGGTAACTGGACCAAGACCTTAACTAATTCTGTGACTCTCTTCTATTGACCTGCACATAGGTGAACATGATCTTCTGACACATGCAAAGGAGAAATGAGAGATAACAAGCAAACAGAAAGGCATGCTTTAATAGCTCACCTTTCATTAAATTCAACTTACAAAGAAATCTTATTTTGAGACTTACTATGTGTAATTTGCTTAGTGGAAGCCTGACTGAAGCATCCTAAGATAAATAAAGGCTGATGGCTGCCTTGCAAGCGCACATGTTCCAGAGGTTGAGGCAGGAGTAAAGCCAAGACAAAGGTACTGTGAAAGGGCCTGGAAGGGAGAGATTCATTCTAACTAGCAGCCCTGGGAAAGTCTCACGAAGGAATGTCCTGTCAGCTTCATCTTCAGGAAGTAAAGTGTAAGCTCTTGGGTCGAGGTCAGAATGTGCACACTTTTGTGTGTGTTCATGGGTGGGTACAGAGACCACGACCTGCTCACCGAGAGCCACTCCCACCTCTTTCTGGGCACAGACCTCGCCCTCAGCTCACTTCCTGCCCTCCTTGCAGTTAATGTAACCATGTGACCGATTCCAGCCGATGGGATGTGAGCAAAAATGATGGGTGCCACTTCGAGGTCTTGCCCATTAAAAACATCCTTTTTTTCCCCTCTTTCTCTGCATTAGGGGATAGCAAACCAAGGCTCCAGGGCCAAATCCAGTTCACTGCTTGTTTTTGTAGGGCCCAGAGACTAAGAATGGTTTTTACATTATTAATTATTGAAGAAAAATTTTAAGAAAGGATATTTTGTGACATATGAAAATTATATGAAATTCAAATTTTGTGTCCATAAATAAAGTTTTATTGGAACACAGCCATGCTCATCCATTTATGTGTTGTCTACAACTGTTTTCACACTACATTGGCAGAGTTGAGTAGTTGTGAAGAAGGGGGCCCCTTCTTCCATAAAATATATATGTATACTTATATATATTATATGGGTGTGTAATATATGTTATATATTATTATTTTTATTATTATCCATTTATAACTATATATAATTATATATCCATTTATAACTATAAATGGATAATAATAAATAATATATAATTAATGCCTTATAAATTATGCATATTATTTATTATAAGTATATATTATATTTTATTATATATGTTATATGTCATATTGTATATATATTATAAAATATAAAATATATTATAAACTATATAAACATATATTTATATATTTACAAATATATAAATGTATATTTATATTACAAAATCTATAAACATATATATTTATATGTTATATTTATATAGAAATATATTATAATTTAAATTTAACATTATGTATTTTATATATGTAACATATATATCTTTAATATATATTTTAATATACAAATATTTATGTATTTATTTCTATCTATATTTCTATTTTTTTTTTTTTACGGAGGAAGGGGCTCTTGAAGGTAAACTTGTTTAGGAGCCATGAAAGTCTTCATACAACACTGTTTGCAACATAATTTTATGTGATATAGTATGGCCGTAACATGCTTTATTCAACCAATTCCCTATTATTGGACATTTGCTAGTTTTTCCACAGTTGTGGCCGAAGTAAAAATAGTAAGTTGAACATTCTTCAATATAAGTTACTGAATATAGCCATACCTACTTTTCTGGAACTACTCATATTCTCACACCTTGTCTTCTAAAAGTATTTATTTCATGGGTATAAGAGTATTATGGACATCGTGACTGCTGTGGGTAAAGGAGAATTGGCCCCGGTTGTAAAAGAATCTTTAAATACTCATGACAAGTGAAGAGTCAGATTTTATATCTTGAACTTTCAATGATGGGACTTTGGATGAATATTCTCTCATGTTTCCTTTTTTTTTTTTTTTTTTTGTGAGGAAGATCAGCCCTGAGCTAACATCCATGCCAATCCTCCTCTTTTTGCTGAGGAAGACAGGCCCTGAGCTAACATCTCAAAGCAATTCATTTTTAAAAGGGAATATAGCAAATTTCACAATATTGGATTTAAAGGGTAGGAAACATTTAGTCCCTTGCTCCATCCTCGCTACCAGCTCTCCTGCTTCTTGAATTCAGCAAAGGAATAGGAGTCTGAAGCCTGGGGGCACCTGTGTGCAAGGATGGAGAGACATTTCCTCCATCTATATCCCTTCTTTTCTCTCCTGTCACTCTGTACTGCCCCATTGATTCGAAGGAGATGTGCCTGCTGTGTGCCTAGGAGGTGCATACACATACACACACACACCTTGCCACATCTCTCTGCTTTTTCCTACCTGGAATGCTGCTACTTAATGTCTTGTTTTTTGGGCCACTGCTGAACGGACCTTTGCCATAGCATGTCTACAATTATTTCAGCCATATTATGATTTGTTTTTACTTAGGTAAGTATGTTTATTTTAAAAGGGAACTCTAGGGGCCGGCCCCGTGGCTTAGCGGTTAAGTGCGCGTGCTGGCTTAGCTGGCTTAGCGGTTAAGTGCGCGTGCTCCGCTACTGGCGGCCCGGGTTCGGATCCGGGCGCGCACCGACACACTGCTTGTCCGGCCATGCTGAGGCCGTGTCCCACATACAGCAACTAGAAGGATGTGCAGCTGTGACATACAGCTATCTACTGGGGCTTTGGGGAAAAAAATAAATAAATAAAATTAAAAAATTGTAATATTAAAAAAAATAAAAATAAATAAATAAAAGGGAACTCTAAACAGATAATAACTGCAGAAATAAATGCAATGCCATCGACAGCCTGAGGCTTACTCCTTGTCAGGTTGACAGCCCGAGATGGGTAAAGACAAGTCAGCTCTGAACGGGGACTTTCTCCTTGTTTACCTCAAGGATGAAGGAGACCTTGTCCCTGTGTCGCTATTGTTGCTTGACGATAGTGCGACACTAAATATCACATTTGGAAACCCAGGTGTGGTGGAAGGAGCAGTGGACCAGGTCTCAGAGGACCTTGAGAAGCGTCACATCTTGGCTCTGTCGGCCCTTCAGTTCTCCGTTTCCTCATCTGATAAGTGGGAACAGGAAATCAGCTTTGCCCATCTCACTGGGTTGTATTTAGGGACACACGGCATCAGTGTTTCCAAAAATGTTTGTTCTATTGAACTCTCAGGGGCTAAGGCAGGCATTTTAGAAATCTAAGTGTTCTATATTGATTGTCACAACATTTGAGGGACAAGGGGCACTACTAGCATTTAGTGGATAGGGGCCAGACAGGACAGACATTCTGCAAATGAGGTAAGGTACTGTGGGAGATCAAGATTTGGCCACCCTGAAATATATCTCTTTACCTTGATTGTTTTCTCTGACGGACATTTGACCTCCCCCACTAACTGCCTAAAGAATTTGACATAGTAACTCCTTCCTGGAACAGATCTTCTATCTGATGGCTGTAATATAATGTAAAATAGATGTTACAATAGGAAAGGCACCAACAAGCCCATCTTATCAAAAATTCTGTCTTTCTGGCCACATTCTCTAGATGGCCCTGCAAGGAGTTGCCAGACAAATATTTACATTTATAAGGGGAATCTCCATTTGTAAAGGTATCTCTCTCTCTGTATTGGGAAGAGGGGGGATGACCTCATTTCTAGAAACTTATCAATGTGGAAGGTGAGGCCTTAAATCTGCATAATAACCTTACTCTTGTTCACTGTGCTTTAGTGGTAATCTCCTGTAACTGACACCCCCCCCCACCCCCAACATCCTCCTTTAGCTGAAGATGGCATTTAAGACAAGAATTTCTGCTATTGTGTTGAGAAACGCAGTGTCCCTGGTTTCTCCCATGTATACATGTTATTAAACTTGGTATTATTTTCTCCTGTCTTGTTAATTATTTGGCCAGCCATAAGAACCTTAAGGGAAAGGGCAGGGGGATTCTCCCTTTCCCCCCACAGTACTGACGAGCAAATAATAAATCCTGCAACCTGAGGACTCTCAATGTCCCCCAGACATATGTTCAGGTGAGTTACCTGTTTACAAGGTGAGTTACCTGCTTAGCATGTCCTGAGCCCAAAACTGAGCTCCATTTTACATATCAACTAAATCTTCCTTCCTTCCTTTTTTGCTTTCCTCTCCATTAAAAAAAGGTTTTATTTTGAAAGAATTTTAGACTCATATAGAAGTTGGAAATTGTACAGAGTTTCTGTATACCCTTCACCCAGTTTCCCCCAGTGATAACATTTTACATAATGGATACTTCAATGATCAGAACCAGGAAATCGATGTTGGTACAATAATAACTAAACTACAGAGCTTATTTGTATTTTACAAATTTTATTTATTTTTGGTATTTAGTTCTATGGGATTTTATCTCATCTACAGATCCGTGTATCCACCATCACAATTAGGAGAGAGAACTGTTCCTTCACCCCAAAGAAACTTCCTGGGAGTACTACCATTATTCTTTCACTTTGGAGATATTCTTTTCGCTCACTAAATATTTGTTGAATGAATTAATAAAATAATGACTTGATATATAGGTAAGGGCTCATGTCCTGGATCATTGGAAGGGTTGATTTACTGATATCAGAGCCTGAATGAGCAGCACTTGATGACAGAACACATCTTGGAGGATGATAACAACTCAGTAGTGAAAATCCGTCCTCGAATCGTGACAACTGCTACTTCATACAACATACATAGTTTCCAACGCCAGTTCTGAGTCAGATCAATTCAATTAACTAACAAAGATAGTTGTTATGGCAACAATGCTACTAATCTACTTCAGCAAATACTCAGTATAATTGACCTGTTGCTAGGCAACAGCCAATCGGTTGGATGACAGATGATGACAAATTTCATCTGGTGCAGATGTTGCTATCCAGTCACAAATTCAGCCTCTGGGCAAGGAGAAGTTTCCCAGAGAACATCATCGAGATATCTTGATATGATATTCCTGAAGACCAGCGATTGCAGTGATCCCCAGAAACAACCCAAACCAAAACCTTTATTGTTTTATAGGCTGAAGGTCTAGCAAAAGAGGTATTATGAAAATTAGGACCAGGATCTGTATATGTAGATAATGTCTTATTTAAAATGATATTATTTTAGATTTTTATAGGCTTGCTCAATATCTCTGTAAAAGTATTCCTTTTATCTCTCTGTGTGAAAATGAAATACACACTTATAGAGATATGCCTCATGTATGGAAAGTAAATCAGTTTAGGCAAAATTGTTTGCATTTACACAAATAGAATTATTTCATTCAACAAATCAACACCCTTGGAGAGCTCCCCCATTCTTCTCTCTCCTTTGGTATTCTTTCATTCGAGATGGCCCATACTTTGCAATTTAAAATCTTATTTACCTTCATTTGGGGTAACCTATTAATTATTTCTCAGATTGCTAAGTAAAAGACACACCTCTCATTGCCTGCCTCTTTTAAGCTGTAAACATAAATGTTTTATTCACACAAGCTCGAAAGGAAATATAAGTAGATGTCCTTGAAAAGTATGCTGAGGATAAAATTGCTGTCAGGCTTAATTAAGGGGCTGCCTGGATGGGTTAGCCGAGGTGCTCTTGGTAAAGGGTTAAGGAGGTTACACTTTAGATCAATGTTTGCAAACTCAAAAATTTTCAGGGCCAGCCAGGTAAATAGTGATGTAGCCAAATGCAGGAAGATGGGGGAGAGTGGGGCCTGTGGGCAACTAGAGCGTGGAGGTTCCACCAAAAAGCATTTGAGCAAGAAAAATCTTTGTAACAACAACCCTTTTACCCATCCACTTGCCACAAAACTGCTGAAGTGGGCCCACTCGTTGGCTGGGTTGACCCCTGATAGAGATACTGAGAGTTTGATGCAAAGGAGAAGGTACGTTTTGCAGCATGAAGCCCTAGGGCCTTGTGGAGGGCACACAGGGCCCCGGACACTAAAGATCAAGATTGAGCTTGTTTCTGCTGCTCTTAGCCACCTGGCCATATGTGAGTCACTTCATCATCTGAGCCCCAGTGGGATCCAGGAAGTGCTTTTCAGTCCTCGAGAACTAACTGCGTGGTTCCAACAAGGCATCCTGTGTCCCTGGTCACAGGAGATTTAGTGGAAGAGTTGGAGAAAGGTTCCATCCAGCCTATTCCCACCACCCACTCCCTATAGGAAGAAGAGCTAGGGACGCCTGCCTTGCTAGTTGTGAACATTGGTGAGGCTTTTGTTGAGAGGCCAGCATGATACACAGGCCAATATTACTGCTAAGTAATTACTTCAATGATACAGATTCATGAGAACTGTTGTTCTTCATAGAACTCTGCCTGGAAGAGAAAACCTGCCTCTCTGACTCAGAAAATGAGAAGTCCAGACAGTATTGTATTTATGTAAAAGGAGGAGGGGAGGAGAAAGTGAAGGAAGAGAAAAGAGGATAATGAGAAGAGAAAGGGAAGGAGAGAGAGAGAGGGAGGAGAACAGAGAGAGGAAGAGAGAGGGAGACAGACAGGAAGAGAGGAAATAGTTATTGGTCAGGCGCATAATTCAGATATATTTGAAACATATATCAAAGTGTCCTCTTCTGTTAATGTACACTCAGACTATTTGTCCAGTATTTGATTATTTTAAATATATATATGTAGTTTCTTTGCAGCAATTCAATGTCATCAACTAAAAATTATTGCATAAGGGGAAGCTAATTTGGGAGGAGCAATTTTCTCAGAACTGATTGCAGAAACAGCCATACAATTATCTCAACAGAGCACTTAGAACAGTGCTGAAAGGGCTGTGCCATCTGATTTGCCCCCATTTCCTGCATCATGGCTTAATTTCATGCATCCAATCACTCCCGGAATGAGATAGATTGAGGGTTCACCCCCTGGAAACAACCACTGATCAGGGAGTGCGCAAGAGTTGGGTTCTAAAGCTCTCTCTTTCTGCCCTTCCTATACTCCCCTCTCTTTGCAGACCAATTTCTGAAGCAGGTGCCTCAATGGTAGTGGTGGAAACCTGGTGCCACACAGCTGGCCTTCCTGTGGAAGGAGACTTTGGCCAAACAATCTAACTTTTCTGAGCTCCAATTACTCGATGTTTCTGATGGGAAATATCTGCAAGCATGCTTTGTAAAATGCTCTGCAAATACAAGGTGGTAGTAGAAGTCGTAGCAGAAATAACTAGAAAGATTTGGATATGCTCTTCTTTGGCTTGAACTTTAGAAATAAGGAGAATGTGTGCATGTATGGTCCAGGCACTAGAATTTAGGCAAGATAAAATAATAGCTAAGAGCGTGCACTTTGGCCTTCAACTGCCTGAGTTTGAATGACAGCCCAGCGAGTTACTAGCTGCCAGACCTTGGGCAAGACACTTAATTTCCCTAAACGTCAGTTTCCTCTTAAGTAAACTGAGGAAATTAACAGTGCTTCCCTTACAGAGTCAAGGCAAAGATTCCACGCTGCAATCTAGGTAAAGTGCCCCGACATAGTTTCCATTCCAGAAATGTTGCCCATGATTATTGCTAATATCATTAGGCTCTCCTGACAATAATCCCATGGGTTTGGCATCCTCCCCATTTTCCCAGATGGAGAAAAAGAGGCTGAAAGAGGTGAAACGGCTTGCTCAGTGTCACCCCCCGATAAGGGAGGGTGGGGGCTCAAACCCAGGTTGCTTCCAAAACCCACCCTCCATCCTCAAAGCTTAATGAGGGTTTCAGCTTCACGCTTCTCTCCCCTTGATTAGGTGTTAAATATTTACCATCTTGCCTTTCTTCCTCTTTACCCTCTTTAAAAACGGTTTAATTAAAATCATTCGTTGAGCTCATGATAAAAATATGTAAATGTGATGATTTTTGTGAAATGAATCTATTGTTTCCCTTTCATTCCCCAAGGACTGTGGATAAGAAGGGATAGATAGCCGGGGCTTCCAATGAATTTGAAGAGGCATTTGATAATATGTCGTATAACCGATTTTAAGGTCTGGTAGCCACAGGACCCAGCAATTCATGTATGTGATGCACAGCTGGATTCATGCGGGGGGATGGGGATATAGAGGGAGTATTTC
Source organism: Ceratotherium simum simum (assembly GCF_057802395.1). Taxonomy (NCBI): domain Eukaryota; kingdom Metazoa; phylum Chordata; class Mammalia; order Perissodactyla; family Rhinocerotidae; genus Ceratotherium; species Ceratotherium simum. The sequence goes on from NC_141923.1 coordinate 7,647,615, forward strand.
TCTAGTATTTCTAGGGAAACCAAGTGGAATAAATCTGAAGAGGCAGAGCTGAGATGAAACCCATTTTTGCTTCCCCACTTCTGCCCCAGATGGCCTTCCCTCTCTCTTTAAATCTGCCCCAAATCACCTGCCAGAAGGCAACATGGGTGGCTTTTGCTTCCTTCTTTTCTGAGGCCACTGCTGCTGAATGCTCATACCTCCTCCTGGTCCCACCTGGCAGATGCCCTCAGTATAACGCATTGTACTTCTTTTGTTCATTGAGCACCCACTCTATGGTCGTGTTCTAGGGGTTCAAGTCCTTGCATTCAACACATATTTGCCCATTGAGAGTCACTGGGCCAGGCAGCGGGCTAGGCAAGTGCCTCCTTTCTTAAGATTTCAAGAAATCTAGGAATGGTCACGTTGACTTCAGAACTGCTGGCCCAGCCTGGGTCAGGAGAAGGACAGTCTCCTTTGTAAGCACCTTTGCCATTTTATTGCCTCTTGCTAAACACAATAAAATATACCTTCAAAGTTGGCTTCCCAGTCTAACCCAGCTGGGCTGTGAAAATTTTTTTAATGGTCCCCTCACCCCCAGTATTAGATAGGTCAGGTGGCTACAACACCTCCACATCTCAATGGCTTAGCACAATGAATTTTATTTCTCACTCTCAGATTAGGAGGGGGGATTGGGCAATGGGTGGGGTAAATCTGCTTGGTGTAATTACTGGGGGACCAAGACCTTTTCCATCTTGTGACTCTATTTCTTTTGAACTCTCTCCATCAATAAAGATCGTGTGGTAGTCTTTATATGCCAAGAAGTGGTGCAAACTTCTGCTCACATTCCGTAGCTCAGCCTCATGGCTGCACTGTCATGGAGGCTAGGAAATGGAGTCCAGCCCTGTGCCCAAGAAGAAGAGGAGCATCGGGTATTAGCAAGTGCCAAGTCTATAGCACTAGGGTTCCCCTACAGTGTGAAGCCTATGAGGACAGGGACTATGACACCCAACTGCACACACTGCGCCTTGCTCATGCCTGGTGCTGCTATGTAAATGGTAAATATCTACCGGAAGAAACATGAATGAGTAAGCAAGTGAATGAACAACATGTAACCATAATGTAACGGTCAGTGTATAAGTTTAACCAAAACCATAAATAAAATTGTATTGCATTTCCAGCATTTGGTTCCAACATTTGGTTCCAACATATGCTTTATTCTACTTTGCTATGTTGGACAAACAGGAGGGAAGTGGAGCATAATCTGGACATTTCAGACTCCTTCTCAAACCTTTACATTTCTATTGGGATTTCTATCATCTCACACCCCTCTTCTCTGCACAAAGGCTTGGAGTGTGGGAGGTTCAACTCATTTAGGGGATGTTCTTACCATGGCCTCATTCCTCCAACTCACCCGAGCTCCTCCCAACTGCACCAAAGTTTTATTTCCTTATCCAGTCATGGAGAAGATGAGCCAAAGCCGTATCCTGCACCACTGTCTACCAAACAACTCCTAGGAAATCTCTTGCTTCAGACCTGTGAACATTGTCCTTGATATAGAAACAAACTCCTTTTTCTTTTTAAATTTATAGAAACGTTTTCCATCTCAAGAAGTTCACATACTCAAGAGCATTGTTTTTCCTTAGACACAAAACGTCTAAGTGGAACCTCAAGGTTGAGTCCTTTATTCTCCATGCCATCTTCCTTCTCTGTGAGTATATCATTGATTCAATGGTGGACAGCACAGGGCGATGAGATTTATAAAGAATGAAAACCACACTGCTCTGATAACTCAAAATACTGTTGTTCTTAGAACAGTTCTATTAAAACGTATGTTGAAGAGCAACCTTATACTTCCATGTTCCTTCCATCTGTTCCTCCTTCCCACTCCCAGATTCTACAACATAGGGTCCCAAGAGAACCCCAAAGGGATCCTGTGATGATTAATTTTATATGTCAACTTGACTGGGTCACAGTGCATAAATATTTGGTCAGACATTATTCTGGATACTTCTGTGAGGCTGTTTTTAGATGAGGTTGACATTTAAGTTGATGGACTTTGAGTAAAGCAGATTGCCCTCCATAGTGTGGATGGACTTCATGAAATCATATGAAGACTTAAGAGAAAATGCACTGAAATACCCCCCAAAAGAGGAAATTTTGCCTCCTGTTTTCAGACTTGAGACTGCAACATCAACTCTTCAGTCTGTCTCCAAACTACTGGCCTGCCTTGCAAAATTCATACTTGCTAGCCCCCATAATTTCATGAGCCAATTCTTTAAAACCTCTCTCTCTCTGTATGTGTGTATGTACATGAATGTATACATACATATATACACATATGTATGTGTATTACATATCTATATCTATACATGTGAATATACATAAGTGTATATGTATATATATACACACATATATCTGATAAAGTGTTAACTCCAAATACCACCCCCCTTCCCAATGAGGAGACCCAAATAAAAGGTTTCAGTCAACTCAAAAATCTAAACTTTTAGGAATGAAGATGAAATAGCCAATCATCTGCTTGTATTTATTTCATTAATTTATTTTCCCACACTTATTTAAAATGCCTGAAAAACACAGTACTTGTGTTAATACTGTGAATGAAATAAATTTTAAAAATAAATAAATTAAACATAGACAACTTGGAATTTGCCAATCACTTTATCAATTTGCATGTTTTGGGGGGAGTTTGTTTTGAATTTTACAAAATCAAGAATTTTTTAAAAGGTATCACATGAATGATACTTACTTGAGCAGTTCAGCTTAAGAATTATTCCCTTGAGAATGCTCAAGGAAAATGAATGTTTTGAGAATTTTGTTTCTTAAGAATTCCTCTCTACTTGCCCTAATTTTAAGAAACACAATTTTTTGGGTAGTGAAAGCAATCATTTAACAAACTTGAAAATTCCTGATTTCTACTTATACCATGAAAACAATTTTCAGAAAAGGGAAACTTTCAGATGCTGTATATAATTGTAGTTAAAAATATCTCTTCGGCTTCAGGAAATTTGTAGTGACTTTAAAAGATTGTTGACCACACTGTTAAGAAGCCAAAAGCAGGACCACGCTGGGGCAGTTAAAACAGGTTAGAATATGGGCAAAGTGTCTAAAAATTGGCTTAAACTAATTTTTTGCTGTGCCCCCATCGAGGTGTATTTCTAGGTACCTACAAACTCACATGTAGAGCAATTCCTTCTTTTCTGAGGGTCGCTTTTGGGTAAAATATATCATTTTATATTCAGGCATATACAAAGAGTGACCGGAGGATTTTTGGGGGAATGTTGGTGGATTGTGGCGAGACAGACTGGCCTGGGGGCCACTTCAGGACGTCTTACCCCTTTCCTCCTACCGGCATTTTCAATCTACTGAATGCATCGTAATGGTAACTCAGGAGCAAGTTGTTTTAAATTCTTTAGACGTGACATTCTCTATGGAGCAGGGCTGCCCAATAGATATATAATGCGAGACACATGTACAATTTTAAGTTGTCTGGTAGCACTTTAACAAGGTAAAAAAAAAAACAAAAAACTGGTGAAATTAATTTTAATAATATATTTATTTAACACAAAGCATTATCATTTTAACATGCAATCAAAATAAAAGGTATTCATGAGATACATGACATTCATTTTTTCCTAATAAGTCTTAGAAATCTCATGTGGGTTTTACACTTACAGCGCATCTCAGTTTGGATCCACCATATTTCAATGCTCAGTAGGCATCTGTGGCTAGTGGCTACCATATTGGAGAGTGCAGCTCTAGATATAAGGAGATGGATAGATGATAGATAGATAGATAGATAGATAGATAGATAGATAGATAGATAGATAGATAGAGATAGATTAGGTAGATAGAAACGATTTTTTCCAGCACAGAGGAGCCAAAATTCTAAAACTTGCCAAGGGATTAAGTACATTTTTTTTAAGAGATGAGTCGGGGAAGTGGGGTATTTTATTTATTTATTTCCAGGCAGTTCTGTTGCAAATACATTAGCGTCATTTCAGAAGTGGACACTTCATCAATTCGGATCCATCTCTTGACATTTTCTCTGCCAGCGGCCTAGAGCGAGCTGGTCTCAGGAGCACCATCTCCACGACTCAGATCACTCCTTTGCTGCTGCCACCCTGGGCTCAAGGTCCAAGGGTTGTGGAGAGCTCATTTTTGGAGTCTGCTATGCTGTTGGCTCTTAAAGGCATCGAGCTTTAAATTAAAAAGAAAATAATCGCACGATTGAATTCAAGTTTCACGTATTTGACATTCAAGAGGAAATACTCCTCCCCTTGTTACTGACTATCTTATTATTTATTTATTTATTTATTTTTTTTGTGAGGGAGATCAGCCCTGAGCTAACATCCGTGCTAATCCTCCTCTTTTTGCTGAGGAAGACTGGCTCTGAGCTGACATCTATTGCCAATCCTCCTCCTTTTTTCTTCTCCAAAGCCCCAGTAGATAGTTGTATGTCATAGTTGCACATCCTTCTAGTTGCTGTATGTGGGACGCGGCCTTGGCATGGCTGGAGAAGCGGTGCGTCGGTGGGCGCCCGGGACCCGAACCCAGGCTGCCAGTAGTGGAGCGCGTGCGCTTAACCGCTAAGCCACCAGGCCGCCCCGCTACTGACTATCTTAAACAGCAATTAGTAATAATAATAAAACTAGCATTTATTAAAAGCCTACTCCACGCTTCACCTTTCCAGGGTACTTTTAAGTACGCAATACTTTATTTAATCCTCATAACAACACGATGAGGGTGAAAATACCAGCTTTATAGATGGTGAAATGGGCTTCAAGTGAAGTCCTTTGCTCAAGAACACAGAGATAAGTAAGGAATTAAAGATGAGCTTTTCTCTTCTGGGTCAGGTTCAGATGTCTGATTCCAAAGCTGATGATTTCCAACTGTTTAGAGAATTTCTTCCAGGCAGCATTACTGAACATATGTCTGTTGTGGAACAACTGGCCTTGAAGTGAAAGTAACTGTGTTTGAGTCCTGGCCCTCCTTCTACAACTTAAAATACGGCTTTGGGAAAATCACCTATTTGACACCTACTTCCTCCTCTGAAAAGTAGAATACTAAAGCCTATTTTGCATGGAATTCCTGCAGCTTGGGCATCAAAGTATGCCACAGCATTAACTGAAACCACGGAAACCTGAAGTATCTTAGTTGCTTATTAATAGTGGGGTAACAAATAAAATAAAGATATATTTCATGTTATGGCCAAATGATTAGATATTATATAGCCATTAAAATCAAGTTTTCAAAGAATATTAAATGTCTAGACTCTAGATGCAATGTTAAGTAAATGTTTTTAAAAAGTATAAAAAACAATGTATACCATATGATCTTAATTTGGTAATTCACAGAGGAACATATAAACACTTAGATAAAAAACAATCCTGCCGGGAATCACATTTATTGTGGTTATCTTTGGGTCATATATTACAAGTGTGTTTTTTTTTTTTTAAAGAGTGCACTTCTATATGTTCCAAAATTTCTGTAATGATCATACATTAATTTATCTTCCTTAATAAGAAAAATCATGTATTTTTAAGTGGCATCTCTACTTCTCAGGAAAAGTTCACTTTTAATCAAGACCATTTGATTCATCAAATGAAGTTTTCTACCTCCTACACTTAATGAACTATTTTAAGTTTCCTCTTTCCTTAGACACCTACTGTTCCTATTAATTCTAATACACGATCAGCCCTCATTAGAACACCCCTGAGGGACCGAAGGAACAAGTGAATTTTCCGACAGGCATAAAGTGAGGTCATGGGGAAAATAAGGAAAATCTATGACTTTCTAGTTCTCCAGTGACCTAAGTGTTTTTTTTTTTTTTCCCCAAAGTAAGGCTTCCATGAGTTGCTATGTATATATCATACAGTCCTAGATGAAGGAGTTGATCTTTTATGTAATAATTATTTTCTGCTTTAGTTAGAAATGCCATTCCATAGGGAGGAATTTAAATGCCTAGCAAGACCTAAAGGCTCTCTAAAGGGGTGTGAATCCCAGCTGTGTTTCTATGAAACTAAGGATTGCCAGAGGAATCCTGAAGGACACAGGTTTGTTCTTTCATGGCTCCTCTCACTATGAAACTTTGAGCTAGTCGGTGAACATCCCAGAGACCCTAGTCTGCAAAAGGGTGCTGGGATTTCTCCTCTCAAAGTTGTGTGACAGAAATGGGACATCTGTTGACATTCTGCGTGAGCAAGCATGCTCTAGAAATTAGAACCTTTGCTCCCCAAATGCTACTTCCTGACTTCTCTAAGACCATTGGGAAGCTCTTCTCCAAATTCTCCAATCAAAACTAATATGACTTAGCTCAAATTTGAATGAAGCATGAAGGTCCTTTGGTGCCTGCAGGGTGAATGGGGTGGAGAGGAAAAGGCCTGTGAAGTCAGGAACAATGACAGGGTGGAGCAACTGCCCTGAGTCTGAGATTTTCTGTGGTTTGAGTGACCTCTCTGTTGGGTGACTTTTATTTGTGTATGTGCGTTTCTGTTTGAGCAAATGATTGAGTTGAAAAAAGACATTGCTAAAGGTGACGCCTGCTGTGTTTCTCTAGGAACAGGCTCTCCAGGAGGGGGCATGATGTAGTGGATAGGCACTGGATTTCAAGTCAGAACGATGGGGTTCAAGGTCCGTCTTTACCACACACAGGCTGGGAGCCATGTAAATTCCTTCAACTCCCCAAACTTCAGGTTCCTCTTCTGGAGAGAAGGGATAAAACCACCCTTCTCACAGTGTTATGACAAGGATAAGCTGAGAGAGTGGATATGCTGCACAAGCGCAATGACTTAGGATTATTAAATTCTAGTTAATAGACTCTTTCTACCTGATACAGAAAGATAACATGTTACCTAAACATTCTTTGAATGCAGACTAGAGTTTGAAAAGTGCTCTTATTTCTCATTTATGGTCATAAGTAGAATTGCTCTTGGTGGTAAAAGATGAAGCTGTGGAAAGGATCAGTTTCCAAATCTTATCTGAGTCTTGGGTGTTCCCAAATTCTCCTTGCCAGCAAGTTCAGATCTGTAATTTTCCTTCAATTTTTTTCTTAGACACTCAGTCCCCCACTGCAGATGCCTAGAGGAAGGTTTACAAGGGAACTGAGAAATTCTTTTCATGTATTTATAAAGTTTTTTTTTTTCTAGGGGGGGGACTATATAGGCAAACATGAATACCAAAAAAAAATGGTCTTTTTATGAAAGCTATCCATCAAATGTCAAGGATAATAATCAATTTTCTGTCACAATGAACTGATAAAAGCTTTCAGTAATAATGTCATGGGGGGAAAAATTTGTGTTGGAACTCAAAACGCACAGCCCTGATATCAAACGAATTCATAAAAGCTCAATGCCGCTGTAGCCCTCGGAGGCATGACAAAATACAATTTCTCATCCACAGGATATGGAATAATTCCCCTTTTTTATTTTTACACTGAGAGAAGCAAAAGGAAATCTGAATTTCAAAAAAAAAAATATTACACAATCCTGCTTTTGCAGGTGAACATTAGTGATCATTTTGGCCGCTGATATCAGAAACCGTTCTGGTGATTTCTCTCACATCATGCAAATGGCTGCATAATGCCTGCTCCTCTTGGAATGTGAAATCAAATCAGCATTCTAATGCTACAAGCCAGTGATGAGCTTGGGAATAAATATGCAGGAGCGCATAAAAAGAATCAAGGCAATCAAGAAGAGCCAGCGTCCTCGCTCGGACTATAAATCTTTGTCTATTTCAATCGTAGGGCTGGCCGAATCAGTGTAAAATTCCAGCAGGGATGTCATCAATTTCTGTTAACCTCTCTATTCCTCTTTGTGTTGGCTCTGGGGTGATGGATTGGTTTTGTCACTTCTGCTCCGTTCACAGTATGTTAACATGGAAGGGTGCAGGCAGGTTATGAGGAAAGGTTATTGCTGTCCTAGCCTTGACCCTCACTCACTCTCTTCTGTAGGATCACAGGTACCTTTCTGTCTGGAGAACATGGTGTCTCGTCCTGGTTCCTGGATGCTCTGCTCAAAGACCCCATGTTGGCTGGTCCAGTATTGAATCGCAGGTCACCCATGTGAAGTGAAAATAGGCCTATCGATTTGGCTTCCAGAGGAACGGCTGGCAGTGTATTAAGACAAGGGAAGGAAAGATCTAGGAACCTGGGCTCTAGACAGAACTCAGACTCTGAGGTATAACTGCGTCTGTCTCGGTATCGCTTTCCAAACTGTAATTGGCTTTTTTCCAGCCATAATGCCGTAGTTCCTTCCAATTCTAATGAAGTATTGGAGGGCTCTGTTTCCCCCAGAGGTGGATTTCAACACTCTACAAGACTTGGCCTGAACAAAATATGTGAACATTGACCAATAAGCCCAGTAGCTAACTCCATATTCTCATAGCACACTTAGGGTGCGACTTCAAGGTCGCAAGACTGGTTATTTTTGATGTTATTACTGCTAGACTGGTTATTTTTGATGTTATTACTGCTGTTACTAACACAGAGCTTATAACTGTGCTGTCCAATATGTTAGCCACTAGTCACATGTGGCTGTCTAAATTTTAAATTAATTAAAATGAAATAAAATTAAAAATTCAGGTCTTTGGTTTTACTAACCACACTACCAGTGCTTAATAGTCACCTGTGACTCATGGTTACCCTAGTGGACAGCACAGACATTGAACATTTCCGTCATCATAGAAAATTCTATAGGACAGAGCTGGCTTAGATTGCATTTATCTAAATGGGTCTGTGCCTTTCAAAGTATTCACCAAGGGAAGCCAGATACTTATTTCAATAATGTTGCCAATGTTGAAACATGGGAGCTTAGTTATACAGCTATTAATCAAAGATAAGGCATGCTCATAAGGTAATGGCTTGCTTGGAAATCGACTCTAAAGGAATTCCAAAGATGTTTCAAGCTTATTTTGAGTGATGGCAAAGTTATTGAAATAAGTATGATAGAAAGAGCCGATAGGCATTTTTTTCAGACGGATCTGAATTCCAGACACAAATCTGACACTTCCTAGTGCTGAGACCCTGGAAATTTCATTTAATTTCCCTGAGCCTCAGTTTTCTCATGCATAACATAAGAAATAATAACATATACTTCAGAAGTTTTGTTCCTGAAGTTTAAATGAGATAATATTGCAAAGAAGTCTAGGATGATGAATTAAACAGAGCAGGAGCTTAAAACAAAGTTGGTCACATGACCTTAAAAAATTCTACGCTATTGACCTTCAGAAAGGATTATGAAACAGTGTGTAATAAGGATAGGTGCAGTGGCAATTTTTAATCACTAGAACATGAAGTCAAGCACAGACTACCCACCTTGTGGTAGCGGTTGTGATTTGCTTATTTTGGGGTGAACTGGGCAGGCAGGTCATTTTCTGGTTCACACTCACATCCCATATCCTGACAGCCCAAGCCTTCCTGGACTCCAGGACCTCCAGCTGCAAGTCTGTCTCTCCATGAAATGGTGGATCAGCCATAGCTTCAGCAGTAGGAGTCAGTGGCCAAGGTGCTGTCCGTGGAGTGGCACTCCCCAAGCCTGGACTCTCATGTGGGCACATTGATTAGGTTGTCCATGTCCCCAACTCCTGATATCCTTCACTTTCAATCAGAACTGGGACCCTATGTGCAAAGGATGTGCTTCGGAGCAAAGCCCTCCTCCTTTATTGAGGGCCTTGATTTTCTACTCTGGTCCCTGCACTTTAAGCCTGTTCAGTAACTCATACTTACCCCTCATTTCCACCCCCATAGAGCCAGGATATTACTCTGGACCCTACACTATGACTGAGGTGGGTCATCCTGCTAAGGCTTGAAGCCTAGACACCTAGTTTGTTTCACATAGTCAGGACATTTCCATCTCTGGGTAACATGCTCAGGTTGTTTGTATCTCAAACCCATGGTCTTCGCCCTGCACGTGGTGAGTGCTCTGTAAATGCAAACACCTGATAGATGGTAAGGAAATGTGAATGCATGTTACATGCTAACATTATTATATAGCATGGTAAGATACTACCAATGTCCAGAACACTAGTTTGCTTAACAAAATAATAGCTTTATTTTGTAGTTATGTTTAAGACATCAATTAATTAACTAATTTGTTAACTCATTTGTTGCTTTGTTACCTGCTTTCAAGATTTAAGGCTAGTAGCAAGATATATGGAATAAACAGGATTAAAAGAGAGTAAATGAGACAGAAGGAAGGGAAAATAATGTCAGTATTAATGCATATTAAAGATACCAAAGCCCAACAGCTAAGATAAAAAAATGCCTCCATAATAGCAAAATTTTATTGAATTTCTACCTATGTCAGAGTATTTAACTACATTATTTCTAAACCTCAGAACCTACCTGGTTTTTAAGCCAACCAATGCTCTGAGAAGTTGTGATGGTTCATTTTATGTATCAGCTTGACTGTGCTAAGGGATACTCAGATAGTTGGTAAAACATTGGTCGTGGCTGTGATAAATATACAGGATAGGATATGTGTATATATTCTATTAAATATCCTGTATATCCTTCTGTACATATACGCATATATATACATATATGTATTCTGTTTCTCTGGAGAACCCTGACTAATACAGAGGTTAAAATACTTGCTCAAAGTCACTCAACAAATGCAAGATTCTGTTTATTAATTCAGGCCTCTCTTTCCACCATATGGGATAATCGTTATAAAATCCAATTTTGTGAACATTAAAATGTGGGGAAATGGCCAAATAGCCAAGGCTGTTGATTTCCATAGTCTGGACAAACTACTGTGTTTGGAGATAGCTATAAGTACATGAAATAAGGGTTTGCAAAATAGAATCCACAGTTTGGTGCCCCACGCAGCATGAGGAGACTTTGGTCCGTCCTGGAGACATTAGCAATTATAGTTTAACAACAGCATTTTCCAGGGAAGCAGAATGGTGTGGTGATGAAGTGCAAAACCATCGAACCAAGACCTTCTGCAGTGGAATCCCTGCTCTGCCATTGACCAGTTCCGTGACCTAGAGCGAGTCATTGAGCCTCTAAGGCCTTTGGTTTCCTCATCTATAAAATGGGGATCTTGTAGCTACCTCACGGGGCTGTTGTTAGTTAAATCTGATAAACTATGTAAAGTGCATCACACTGTGCTTACTAGGGCTTAATCAGTGGCACCTGTCGATATTTTCATAGCAACTGATGCTTTGCCCATGCACTGGAGAGCACAGGAATCTTCCACATGCGTGATTTCACTGGTTCTGGCCTGCTAGGGTCGGAAGTGGTACTGAGATGACGGCTCCCATTTTACGGATGAAATTGTGTTTCAGGGAGGCGAAGTGATGTACAAAGCCAGGAGGCTGCACAGTCCAGTTATTTCAAGTCGACAGCATTTAGAAAGAGAGTTAGCTTAAACAATTAGTTCTCAAAGGGGAGGTTTGACACATAAACTGAAATAAGACATTAACATTGTTTTGGGACCAAATTAATAAGAAAATAATCTGATCAAAACTCCACTTTGAGCTATCTGTGTACATGTGATTGGGTAACTACATTTAGGGATTTAGAATAAGTTGACCTTGAGGTGGTACTATCTCAAAAATACCTATAAGATTGTCTAGTGTGCCATAAGCTTTTATAATTAGTGGATAGAAGAATAAGTGAAAGATTGAATGGAGAAATGAATGAATGAAGCCAGAAGGGAAACCATACTCTAACTACTTAGTAGTTAGCGGTTCTTGATAGAACATGGGGAGAGATTTTAAAAGATTCAGTGCTTGGATTTCAACCTAGACCAATAGAATCAGAATCTCTGTGCATGAGGCTTGAGCAAGAGTGTTTTTGATAGTGCTCCAGGTGAGTCTACTCATCAGCTTGGAGTGAGAACCACTGATCTAGTCCTACCCATTAATCTTACAGTTGGAAAAACTGAGGATCCACCAGCAGAAAGGACTTGCCCAAGGATTTGATGCAAATCAGTGGTGCTTCTGAAGCTAGGGGCTTTTGGTATAAATGTGTATGTATGTATGTGTGTAAATGTATACCATGATTTCTCGTTTTCTGTTGTTTCTTTACACATGCCTGTGAACCTTCTGCTTTCTGAAAATCTTTCTCCATTGGTCCTCTTGCTGTATATCTCCTACCCTTGTAACCCTTTTTTCTAGGGTTTTCCCCTTTTAGAGGCTTCCAGTGACCTCTTGCATCCACAGGTTGGATGGCTGTCCTCCATACTGTGTTCCTAAATTCCTCTGGGTTTCCCAAAGGCCGTGGGTTACAATGTACTGTTCTTGGGAATCCCTACACTTGCATCTTCTGTTATATGGTGAGCTCATCAAGGCCAGAAGGATGTCTTTTTTTAGCTGCTTGTCTCCAGAGCTTGACACATGGGCTCAATTAATAGATAATGAATAAATGTGGGCCAGTTGCTTTACATAAATAAAAGTGATTTGTATATATACATACATATCTGTATGAGTGTATATCATTTGTGTAGGGCTTATTTAAAAATGATCATTTGAATGTACATATGATTAAATGTAAATGAGATAATTTAATTTAATTGGACAGAATTTATTGAGCACCTATTATATCTGAAGCACTTTGTAAAAACAGGAGATTAACAATGAGTGGGACACAGTCTCTGACCTCACCGGAGCTCACAGGCTAGTGGGTCAGGCTTACTTACTAATTATAACTCAGTTCCTTCTTCAGAGTTCATTAACTGCGCTGACAAACCAACAAGCAAAGCTCTAAGGGAGCAAAAATGAGCTGCAAGCATGTGGTGAATGAAATTTTAATCCAGCGGTTCTTAGACTGCCGTTGGAGGGCCTGTTTGAGAACTCAATGAAAGCTGCTATGGATACTCTTCCCAGAAAATGTGCACGAGGTACACCACTTGCAGATCCGCTGAGGATTGTCCGTAGACACTTTGGCCACCCACTGATGCAGGATAAGACGCTTGGCCATGGTTACTACTTCAGTGGGGTTCAACTCCACTCCACCCTTGAGGTTTATGTGCCATCTACTGAGCCACAGGCTTTCCCATTCCATACAAATCAGCAACCCAGACACTAAACACATTTCTGGCTTCTTACCTCCATCTCACAAGGGCTGAAAAGACCAAGAAGGAGGTTCGTTTACTGAAGAGACACCAGGATGTACACAACAAGAGAGTTTGCACTTGATGTAGTTCTGACTTGGCTCACGATCTGGAGAAGATATCCCTGGAACATTGCTGGCCGGATCAGAGTTCAGCCACTACACTAACCATTGAAAGCAACACATTCCCGTTCTTTATGATATACAGTATCACTTCTTGATTTGGATTCTACATGTAAATAGATCCCTCAGTAAGCTGGAACATGGACTCCATTTCTCCTGTAGCGTCATTCATCATCCCCTTGGCTGAAGCAACTCATGGGACATTTCTATTTAATTACTTTATTCCTGATATATTTTAATACAGCAGTTTTCAAACTTTGGGGTGTCAGTTTATGCTCTTAAAAATTAATGAGGACCCAAACAGCTTTGCTTCTGTGGGTTGTATCTATCAGTATTTACCATATTAGAAATGAAAACAGGTGCTGGCCCCATGGAGTAGTGGTTAAGTTCAGCACATTCCACTTCAGTGGCCTGGAGTTCGCAGGACAGACTTAACACCACTCAGCCACACTGTGGTGGCAACCCACATATACAGTGGAGGAAGATTGGCACAGATGTTAGCCTAGGGATAATCTTCCTCAGGCCAAAAAAACAAAAAAAGAGGAAAATTGACAACAGATGTTAGCTCAGGGCTAATCTTCCTCAGCACAAAAAAAAAAAAGAAAAAAGAAAGAAATTAAAACAAATCTTTAGAAAACATTTTTATTAATTAATTTAAAAACAACAATAACAAATCCATTAATTGATAATAGAAATAAGATGTTTGTAATGAAAAATAATGAGGTTTCCACCAAAAATTATCACTGAGAGGAATGACATTATTTAACAGTTCTGTAAATTTCTTTAATGTCTGGCTTAGTAGAAGACAGCTGGCCTCTCATGTCTGCTTCTGCATTCAATATGTTGTGACAGATTTGATTGAAGTATTTGAAGAAAATCCAGTGTCACATATTCGTGTCATTTGAAAAAGGAGTATTTTATCAGCTCTTCAGATGATTTGGGATATTATTCTTTGATACTACACCAAAACTCAACAAGTGGTAGTTTCTTAAGGTTAGTTGTAATTTGAAATCTGAAACCATATCAATGAGCTTTTCATGCTCTGCTGTATTAAAATCGATTGGTCTGTCCTGAACTTTAAACGTAGTTAATGATAGACTCGTATATGATTTTGTAACATCGTTTGCAAAACACTAGTTCATTGAGTTATGCAGATTTTCCAAATGCTGACACATTTCTTTATGTATTACCAAAAAATCACGTCCCTTAGCATCAACACTGATCTCATCAGAAAAGTCTTTAATACTGGGAAAGAATCAGGCTCGTGATAGCAGATACAAGTTTTCCAAAATTCTAATTTTAATTTGAAAGCTCAAATTTTATTATTGGCAACAAATACAATCAGTTGTTTGTGTTGAAGTGAGAATGTCAAGGTCGCTTTGTTCATTTTCAAAAAAAGTGTCTGCCAAACCCCAAGATCTGAATAATTATAGTTTGTCTGTACTTTGTTGCTTCTAGTCAAACTGGAATTCCATGAAGACAGCACTGGTTAACTCACAACTCAAACAACTGCACACTCACCTTTCCTCGAGACTACCTCATATTTCAGTATGCAGGAAAAGTGCTTCTCATGTGGTCAGTCAGAATATTATAAAGGGTTTGTGCTATGTACAACAATGGCCTCTCAAAATGTCTAGTTCTAATCCCCAGAGTTATGAATGTTATTTCACCTGGCAAAAGAATTTTGCAGATGTGATTAAGTTAAGGACCTTGGGATGAGCAGATTATCCTGGATTATCTGTGAGGGCCCATTCTAAACACATCTGTCTTATAAAGGGAGAACTTCTCCTGGATGTACTCAGAGAGGGAGAGGTGATCATGAAAGAAAGACAGAGAGAGATGTAATGCGGCTGACTTGGAACATGGAAGAAGGAGGTCATAAGCCAAGGAATGAGGCAGCCTCTAAAGCTGGAAAAAACCCGGAAATGGATTCTCCCCTATACCTGCTAGGCAGGGATACACCCCTGATGACACTTTGGTTAAAATCCCATGGTGAGACCCTTGTCATATTTCTGACCTAAGGAATTATAAGATAAATAAATTTGTGTTGTTTTAAGCAACTGTGGTAATTTGTATAGCAGTGTTGGAAGTCTAATACAGACCTGTACTCTTAGGTCAAGACATAATAACATTAATAATTTTTACAGTCTCATGAAGGACATTCTTAAGTAATCCTGGAAGTGAAGATGATTACTACCAGTACTGTTTGGTGCCACTGCCTTGACCAGTGCTAAGCTACCATATGATCCAGCTATTCCACTGCTGGGTATTTATCCAAAGAACTTGAAAACACCAATTTGCAAAGGTACATGCACCCCTGTGTTCATTGCAGCGTTATTCGCAATAGCCAAGACTTGGAAGCAACCTAAGTGCCCATCAAGGGACGAATGGATAAAGAAGCTGTGGTATATATACACAGTGGAATACTACTCAGCCATAAGAAACGATGAAATCCAGCCATTTGTGACAACATGGATGGACATTGAGGGTATTATGCAAAGTGAAATAAGTCAGAGGGAGAAGGTCAAATACCATATGATTTCCTTCATTAAGTAGTAGATAATAACAACAATAAACAAACACATAGGGACAGAGATTGGATTGGTGGTTACCAGAGGGGAAGGGGGGAGGGAGGAGGGTGAAAGGGATAATTCGGCACATGTGTGTGGTGATGGGTTGTAATTAGTATTTGGGTGGTGAACATGATGTAATCTATGCAGAAATAGAAGTACAATGATGTACACCTGAAATTTATACAATGTTAAACCAATGTTACAATAAACAAAAAATTAAAAACAAAACAAAAAAAAGGGGAGCCAGGTAAGGGTATATGGGAAATCACTGTACTATATTTGAAACTCTCCTGTAAATCCAAAATTATTTCAAAATAAAACTATTGAAGAAAAAAAAAAAAGATGCCAGTAGTGTTACCCACCATTGCTGTGCATCATCTCTGCAAATGTCAATATGGTGAAAAAAGCACAGAAGGTCTTGGTCTTGTTACAAAAAATGTCTTAATAGCACAGACTTGCTTTAAGAGTCTCAAGGACCCCCACGGAGGGCAGGCTCCGTGTTAGAATCACTGATTTTAGTTGTACAATCATTTTTCAAGGATCTTGCAAATATTTATCTATCCCTGTAGTGTTCAATTTACAAACTATCCCAAGAATTAAATTACACAGTTGTGAGTTTCAACAGGCTAAGGTGAGATGGAAGTTTGGGGATCTTAAATCTCACTTTTTGAGAATTCCTTCCGTAATATTCAGATAAGTGCAGCTACATTGCTGGGAAATTCTCAGTGCAACTCTGGATTTTAACACATCAGTAACATTCTGTATATAAGCGTTTTCAGTGATTTAATTTTGGTTTCTCTGTATCTATTATATCCCAGCATTTATCGATTTAGGCAAAACGAAGACATAAATACATACATCCTTCCATTTTGATACATATTTCCATCCATTTCTATCAAGTTATTCACTTGCTTTCTTTCTCAGAGAAAAAAATTGATGAATTTAATGAAGTTTTCCCATGTGGGCAAACTTCTTTGGGGGTAAATTCCAACCATACAAACTGGAACACTTGGAGCTAAAAGTGTATGTTGTGGGCTTTCAGAACCTGAAGGTATGCATTTACAACGTTTTTAAGTGCTCTCATTAAGAGACATGTTCTTTTGATTGATTGGTTTTCCAAAAAAAAAAAAAAAGTCTGCTAGTGAATGGATTTAGCAATGGTTGAAAATTAAAAATCATAGAAATGGTTGGATTAAGGAAACCAAAACCCTCTCTGTGATGAAATCCGGGAGGGCATGTGGCGTTATACCAACCCGACTCTATAGCGTTAAACTAGACAGAACAAGCAGATCCTTTATTTCTGATTTCTAAAGCAAGGCCCATATGATTTAGTTAATAAAAAAACCAAAAGCATTTAGCTTGAGATTCACACTTGAAGAATTATGATTTTGGTTCACATACCAAATCTCTCTAAATTGTAGCTCCTCTCTATGCATGCAACATGGTTCAATTTTACTAACAATCCCAATGTCTTCTAAAGAGGGTAGATCACGGAAACTGGTGAGTTCTTTGTTTCCTAAGGACTGTTAGGAAGGTGTGGGTGTAGTAGTATCAAGACTGAGGCAGAGAAAAGGCTGAATTTCTCTTTACAATGGAGGGTGGGCCAATTGGGATTCCAAAGAGAAGATAACAAGCACAAGGAGACAGGAACTATCAGAGCTGAATAATGAGGGAAAGGTGGGGGAAAAAATCCTTTTGATGACGTAGCAGAGAAGGGGGGATTTTGGAAAATGGGCATGTTTGGTGGGATTATTTATTTAAATTTTGTTATTGGGTATGAAATCTTCAGCAATATCTACAGTTCTCATTAACAGTTTCGGTGCAAATGGATTCATTCTGGGGAACAAGAATGGATTTTTGAGTTCTGCTTCGAAGTTGTCACACACAGCCAGGACGAGCTGAGATATGAATGGCACATGAAAGGCAGCTACAGGCAACCCATGTGCAAACACCTGTTGAGTTAGGAGTATGGTGTATGTTTTCCAAATTGGAAGCAATAAAGTTGCACAAGGAGATAACTTCAATTCTCATGATCAGAGGCAAGGGTTGGGACCAGAAGTAGCTCTATTCTGTGCTAGCTGTGGGGAGATCTAAGAACAGGCTTGACCCAGAAAGTCAGAGTTCCATCACTCTTGAATCCCTGACCCTACCAGCAGGGAAATATGGGAGAGAAAAACTCTTTCTTTCCATTCTCCTGGTGTATAAATAAAACTACGTGAATAACGATTCCGTTTTTTGAGTGCTTATTATCCAGCAGGCGCTATTCCAGATATATTATAGTCCTTTTCTCTCACAGCAATTCTGTTTTACAGATGAGGCAAGTATAAATCTGAGATTAATTTGGTAAGAATATCAAGACTAGTAATTGCTTCTAGTAAATGCTTCTCCTATGATTTCCTGACTTTTGATAATGTCACTAAAACCCCCTATTTGAGAGAACCAAAGTACAGCAGAGGTGGAAGAAGGACCTTTTCAGACGTCTGGCCCGCTTGCTCCCTCCTGGTTCGGAAGCCCCTATCTCTACCTCAACACCTTCATTTCTATGGAGGCTTCCATTTTCTGCCTAAACCATGAGGCCACTGTGCACCAGGAATAACATTATAAAAGAGCTCATAATTCAGAATGGGGATGTTTAGGTTCAAGTCCTCATGTTTATAGAAGAGTGGACTGATTCTAAGTGGCTGAGACTTTCTGGCTGTTCAACAAATCCCTTTTCTCGTCTTTCTGAACAGACTTTATTGCATTCTCAACCTCCCCTGTAGATGGGGGGGGGCCACATTACTGAATTTCGGCCAATGGAACATGAGCTGAAGTGAAGAGTGCCACTACCAGGACTGGCCCTGAAAAACCTCCCGTGCAATGCTGTTGCTCCACAGCAATCTTGGAAGCCACGTGTTAAACCTTTCACAGCCTCTATCACCCTGGATCCGCGAATGGCTGCGTGGAACAGTTTCTCCTCTCATTTTAGCCCCACTGCTGGCTGGATTTTATGCGAGGGAGAAATAATTTATCTTATGTTAAGCCACTGAAATTTGGGGGGTTTATCTATTATAGTAACTAGCATTATCTTAATAAAATTTAGAGTATATATTTGAATATTACATACTACCACCTCTTTTGATAATAGCTATTATTTACTGCCCATTTACTGTGAGCTGGGCCTCGTGCTAAGTGCTGAATATGCACTTTCTCATTTAAGTTTCACCAAATCACTTTAGAGTGGAGAATATCATCCTCATTTTGCAGATGAAGAAACCGAGTCTCACAAAGTTAAAGTGAATTGCCTGGATCACTCAGCTGCTAGACGGTGGAAGTTGGATTAAGAGCTGATTCTTTCTCATTAAAGTCCATCCTCTGTTATTCTGTGATGTTGCCCTGCCTTCCCCGTCAGAACTTCTCTTCTCCTTCCTGTGTGTCTGTGTAGAGCCTAGGCGTTGTTTTATTCCCACTCGGGAATATGTATTAATTGAATTGGCAGCAGGCATTTATTTATTCTTTCAAGTTTACAGTAGCTACTCCATGTCAAGCTCTGTTCTGACCCTTTGAGGAACACATGGAAAATCATTTATGGTGCCTGCCCTCACAGTATATAAAGAGTGGCATCTATCTTCCCGACCAGTGAGGAAATGAATACTGAAGGGTCCTCCCTGCAATATGGGCCACGGCCACAGTATGTTGAAGATGTTGTCTGTCTGTGGTCTATCCTGGGTCTCTTCTTAGTGAGGGTTCCTGGTTACCAGCAACAGAAACCACAGCTGGCTAGCTTAAGTACAAGGAAATGTATGCTCTGTGGGAGGCTGGAGGATGGGAACATCCAGGGGCCGGGGAGATCCCAAGGGAAGGACACCCCATCTCTTGGGTGTTTACATCACTTTATTCAAGCCCCTTCCTTATTTCCTTAACCTAGGATCCTCCCATGCCCACCCACTCCGTTGTATGAGGGGCCACATATCCAAAGCTTCAGGCCTTGCGATGACTCTTGAAGAAGGATTTGGCCTGGTAGACATGAAAGGAAGGAAAATAAATAGGGAAATTTGGGATTGGTTCTGGGAACAACAGGGTTTCCCAGCTTAGCTCTTCTGGAGAATATAATTAAGGCCCACAGGTCTGCATCCATCCGGTATGACTGGTGTGGCTACCCGAGGGGTTAAATATGTATAAACATGGGCACATTTAGGCTGGGCTTTCATTTTTGGTCTAGAGTTAAAGACTTATATTTAAAGGGCTAAGCTGAATATTTGATATACTCAGAAATCTTCCAAGCCAGTCTGTGCATTGAATTCAGGTGACCTCCCTCACTCCCTGTGGATGGCGACCACTAAGACAGAGCTATGTGTCCCCCGCCCCATAGGAGGCACGGAGCTATGTACCAGAGCTCTGACCTTTGTCTTCATTCCTTGTTTCCTTTCATCTGGGGCCTTGGATTTTATCCCTTGAACTTGACTGTCGAATTTGCCTTCTTTGGCTGACCCTTGCCCCTTTCTAAGAGTTCCTTTTGCTAATCCTTGCCTTTCCTCATTCTTGTCCCCATTCCTAACTACCTCTGGATAACACTACCACCAGCCACACCTCTGGGACCCAGTCTTCATTCCAACCCACCATGAGAAGGAGAATGAAGTAAGGCCACGTGGACAAGACCTTTGACCCAGCTTGGTCCCTGATCACCAGACCTGTCTTGTTTGCTGCCATGTCCCTCCATTTCTAGAACAATGCCTAGTGCAACATAAGTACTGAATGCCGATTAAATAAATGGAAGAAAGTGCATGGGGATGGAGTGTGCTTACCAGTAGCTGAAACAAAACAAAGTTCACGAACAGTCGCTCGGTACAGTCCTTAGGTTGACAACTTGGTAACAGTGTGAAAACAAATTAAGCCAAAGAAATACATCTCCTGAGATGCTTCATTACTTTCCCCATCTAGGTATGGATGACGTTAAGGCAAATTATTGTCTCTCAAATATTTTTAGCTCGATGCCCATTTCCATCTGCATTTGCCTTAGAGGTAGATGTTTTCAGCTAAGTAATAGGACATACAAATGAAATGCAATTTCAAATTTAAACCTGTACAAGTGTCACTTACCAAGTCCCCCCTGATAGTCCCAGGGGGCTGCCCATAGCATTATTGGAAACTACATTACTGTACTTGGTTCCCATTATTTAGTCCAAGAGATTCTTATTAAAATAAAAGCCAGCAATAAGGTTAATATTTTATATACTGCACAGCCACAGCAAATGTTTGGGCCCTAACAAATAGATTTATGTCTCATATCTTTTTTCTTATTTATATTATTTTTTATTTTATTGTGCACATACTGACATACACATATAAACACCACCTAAGACATTACCAGCAGGGTCACCCATAGTGGACAGGTTTCAACAGAGATTTCAGACGAAGACAGACTAGGAAGAAGGATCTGAGTATTCACTTGGAAAAAAATTGGCCATGAAAACACTGTGAATAGCAGCAGAACATTGTCTGATAGAGCACCAGAAGGTGAGAAGACAGCAAAAAAGACCAGGGAGGGTTCCTCTCTGCTAGACGTTGTGTCACTAACAGCCAGAATTGACTGGATGGCACTGACAATAATAGGATATTTCAAGATTAAAAGATAGTATGTACTATAAGCATTTTAAAAATTGAAAATGCTTGTAGGGAAAGGGTGGCATATCCAGGAGTCCAGAATTCTAGCTGGATGCTGAATATCAAGAACCTGGTACTATGGCCTTGAACTTGATCTAGGCACCAGCTTGGGCAACGAGGTGGACACAATGGATCCTTATCATTTGACACTGTTACTTGGGACTATTTCTCTTGTCTTGCTTTTCTCCCAATCCTGGCCACCTGAGAGCCTGGTGGGCCCCTCAGCCTCTGATTCTGGTTATCATAGACTCTACGTTTACCTCCCATTTCACTTTGCACAACCAAGACTGACCTGACTGGGTTACTTGACCTCGAGCTCCTTCATGGGAGGGACTGTGATGACTCCCATCTACTTTCCCAACAATAAGGCCGTAGGTGCAGAGTCAGCACTAAGAAAACGATGCATTGTTGAAATCAACTTGGATTTAGCAACTCTCTCGCTGACCTGGACCCTGGCTTTTGCAATCAACTGCTCCTTACCTCTCCTTTCCCTTCTCCTCCATCACACAATAGCTCAGCCTGCAGCCACTGGGCTCTCTTCTGGCATTATCTGTGCTTAATGTTGGATATTTTCTTATGTTCCACTGGTATCTAACTGCTAAGTGCAACTCGTTTTTAATTTTTTTTTCAAACAAACATTGCAAGAAAACTTTGGCCCTTTAAAAAGTGGAGATTTAGGGGCCAGCCCAGTGGCGTAGGGCTTAAGTACGTGTGTTCTGCTTCAGAGGCCCGGGGTTCCCATTCGGATCCTGGGTGCAGACCTACTCACTGCTCATCAAGCCACGCTGAGGCGGCATCCCACATAGAAGAGCTACAACTCTGCAACTATGATACACAGCTATGTACTGGGGCTGTGGGGAGAAAAAAGAAAAAAAGAGGAAGATTGGCAACAGATGTTAGCACAGGGCCAATCTTCCTCAAAAAAAAAAAAAGTAGAGATTTAAATGAGTCACCAATACAATATGTTGCTTTAGATAAATCACTTAACATCTTCAGTCTATTTTCTCATCTGGAAAATGAAGGGACTAGATTAAGTAACAGAACTTGTCTCTTTCATGTCTTTGATTCTGCATGTCTGATTCCACAAGGATCAGGGGCTGTATACCAAAAAGCAAACAAAATTAAAATAGCAACCTTTATGGGCTTTCTCTCTGACCCCTATGATTATACAGTATAATATTGCAGTATAATATTTGGATGGAGATCTTTAAGATCATAAAATGATTTCCGTGAAAAGGACCTGTTTTCCAGCTGGAGAAAACAGGCCACAGCCTTGGAAAGCGATGCACTGGCTCACTGAACCCCTGAGGAGGCTCAGAAAATGCTTACAGTGAGATGGGAAAGCCACTGGGTTCCTGGTTTACCAGGCAATGTAGCCAAAGCACGATTTAAAAGGAAAGAAAAAAGGAGCAACTCATTCATTTATTCATTCGTTCAAAAATGCTTGCTGAAAATCCGCATTACGCTGTGATGGCTTGTGCCATCAAGCTCATCCCAGAACATTTAGAAAACAGAGCTGGAAAAACGGAGCGCAAGGCCACATCAGCTGTTGGCAGCGTATATGTGTGTGGGAGAGGGGGTAGGGGTGTTCTTTAAACTTCTCTCTCCATGCATACTACTTTTTATATGCTTTCAAAGGTGGTGGACACAGGATTAGGCATTCTGCTTTTCTCATTTTACATTAATAACATAAGCATTTTTCATGTTGTAGCAGTTTTCATAATTATCATTTCACTCCACCAGAATTTAATTATTCTTTGCTTTGTGATTGGTTGTTTGCATTTTCGTTATTCCCTTTGTTTTATTACAAATAAGACTTCCATGAAAATCTTTGTGAACTTAATTTTCACTTGTTTTTAGATAATTTCCTTTGAATAGATCTCCCAAAATATTAAAATATTGGAGCCATTTTTTCTATTTAACTGCTTACCAATTTTAGGCGATATTGATCACCTCTTCTCCATAGAAGACACAATTGTTCATCTTAAACTTTCTCACCTCTTGTCTTTCTCCCAGAAATTTTTGTTAGGTATATTGTCATTTGTACTTTGTCCAGTGTTAGGCGACATGCACGCTGCTCTGCCATCATGAATCCTCTGGCTGTTTGGTCGGAGCCCTTTATTTAAATGGATTCAGTGCTCACTTCATGTTCTTTTATCTAAGTTTCCCCTTTCCAGAATATATTATTTTGATTCCTTTTTTGCCTCAGTGGGTTTCATCCTTGAGTGTTTCAAAGACGCACTCCAATTCTATCTTCCCTGAAGTTTTTCGTGTTTGAGAGTGTTTTATATTTTTAATGCTTCGTGTATGGCTATGGCTAACAGTAACTAATATGAATTGTTACTGGACTCTGATTAACAAATCACCTTCAGAAGAGATAATAAAGAAGATGGGCAGGTTCGGTATCGTGATGAAGATCTCAGACTCTGGAGGCAAGAACATTTGCTCTTGAATCTTGGCTGTGGCACTTAACTGGCTGTGTGAACCTGGGTAAGTAATCTAACACCTCTGAGCCTCGAAATCCTCATTTGAAAACTGGGGCTCATCATGGACCCTGCTTGGTAAGGTGAGGATTAGACGAGGTAATGCATGTACAGCATTTAGAGTTTGGCACATGGTAGGCAGTTAATCATAATGGTAATAACTCTTAACATTTCCAAATACATCTTGTCTAAAAACTTATCTAGTATTAGTTGTTTGTTAGTATTAGTATTGTCATCCAATTAAAATAGCATTTCTTGAGCATGTTCTATGTGCTGGACAGTAGACTGGGTGCTGGGGATTCGAAGAAAAATAAGATATAATCTCTGCTCCCTCCCCCAGGGGTTCATTATTCAGAAAAGATAAAATATTAAGTTTGTAAGTTTGAGGAGTATGGGAGTTATATTAACAGTTGCTTTGGGTTTTTTAAGCTTTTGAATCTGTGCATTTTTTTTAATTTTAATTTTAATTTTTTTGGTGAGGAAGATTGGTCTTGAGCTAACAACTGTGCCCATCTTCTTCTGTTTCCTACATGGGATGCCACCACAGCATGTCTTGATGAGTGATGCGTAGGTCCGTGCCCTGGATCCAGGCCCATGAACCCTGGGCCGACAAACCGGAGTGCATGAACTTAACAGCTATGCCATCAGGCCAGCCTTGACTATGTGCATGTTTATTCTGGTGATGGAAAAAGGAAAAATAACGGGAATGTGGCCCCCAGTGGTGGCACTACTCATGTCTTTCTCAGCCCTATGGCACTTACATAAGATTGGAACTTGGCACAGATTAGAGTTCAGAGCTGATGCTCTCACACAAAACAAAAGCAAACACCAATTTAAAAAATAAACACTTCCTGAAGAACATTTTAGCCCCAATCCTTGCACAAAATGCTGCATGCAAACCCATCAGGCTTTGGAGGACCCTTGGAAGTAAATGGAAACAAACTCGAAAAACTCGTACACTCAACCTTACTCTCTGGAGTAAGTGTGAAATGGTTCATTTCCATAATGGGGCAGGTAGAATTCTATTAATTTAGACTTTACTGAAGCATCAGAGATAAGATATGGGGGAGCTGGATGAAACTCATACCACTGGGGGGCACAGAGCAGTCAATGTGAGCTGGGGAGATAGCAGAGAGCATGTCTCATCAGGAGAGTGAGGAAAAGAGCTGTATGGCCATGGTTTCAAATTCGTAAGTTTGAGCCCAATCATAAAAAGAGACGTGTGAGATCATAAGAAAGACATTCAAAGAAGTCACATCACCTAGAAGATGTAAGTGGCCTTCTTGACACTTGAAATCAGGTCCTCAATCCCAAGACGAATTGAGAGTCTGCTGGACAAGCAGGGGTGTGTTGTTATATGGGTTTCTTCCCTCCATCTGTAAGGGCTAAGGGTTTGGAGGTGAGTACCCAGAAAACAGTGATCCTCTGGCTGAGCTCTCAGGTCCCAAAGAACAGATTCCACACCTCCAGGAGGACTGCCAACATGGGGGGTTTGTGGCAGGGCAGTATTGGTGGCAAAGATTCGCACAATTTCCAAGAAATGATGGAACTCCATTTCTTAACCTGCTACTTGCAGCTGCTGCGGCAGCTGATACCTTGACAGTATCAGTGGGGTCTTCCAGCCCCAAACACAATACACAATCCACATCCCAAATCACTTCATGAGTTTCGCTGGTGACCTACATGGGACTCTCTTTTCTACTTGTGTCTTGAGAAATGACAAGTGTTGACCTCTGCATCTTCTTGGACCATCTTGGAGGCTTGAGTAATTGAAGCAAGTAAAGATGAGGCATAATTTCACCTTTCCACATTACAAATAAAACAGGTACTCCATACGAAGTTAGCAATGTGCCTAATACGGTTAAAGAATAGCAAGTGTTTGCTTGATACAAAGGGGCCAATTGGAGATCTAGTTGGAATATAATAGGTTGGTTTAATAAATATTCAATGGATGAGTATGCTTCCATGATGTGCTATGTCAATGACTCATTTATCCAATGGGGGTACAAGAAATCTAGAAATCATTCTTGAAACCTCTTTCTCTCTAGCTGTCCCTCCTCAATTCAATCACTTGCCTACTCCTGTCAATTTCACGCACTACAAAATATTCTGAATCCATCTACTTCTCTCCATTTTGCCAACGTTATGGAAGACTAGGTTACCCTTGTCTTCACCAAGCCAAGAGTCGTGTTACTGGTCTTCTCCACTGAGTTTTCTCACCTGGGCACCCCAGCCTACAATCTATCATCCACTAGTATCTGACTGCTTAAAGCCTTTCAGTAGCTTCCCTTAGTGAGACTCAGGCCTCCTATGACTTGGTCACCTCCCACCTTTCCAGCCTCAGCTTGCTCCACTCTCTCTTTCTCTCTTTCTTCTCCAGCCAATTGGCTTTCTTTCAACTCCTTGAGTTTGGTATATCCCTGCTCGCCTCAGAGCCTTAGCCCCTGCTATTCCTTCTGCTCTGGGTGGTTGACCCACCTCTCGAGCAAACTCCTATTCATGCTGAGATCTCAGCTGGGCTGTCATTTCTTCAAAGTTTCCTTGACAGTTGGACTAGAGCAGGTCTCAGGAGACTTTCATAGCAAACTCTGTTTTTCTTCAGCTCTCATCACAGGGGGGACTTGTGAATTTGTGTGATTATTTGATCAATGTCTCTTTTTTTCACAGGGCAGTAAGATTCCTGATGGCTGGGACTACGTCTGCCTCAATCACCGTGGTGTCTTGTTCACAGCACAGAGTCTGGCAAACAGTAGTTGTTTAATGGAAGTGGTAGAGGAAAAAGAACCATAATTGAACTAGTCTGATACTTAAAGCTTTAGCTTATTAAATCCCATGATCTAACATCACTTTCTTAAATAATCATAAAACAAGCTGACATTCCTAAAATCAGCCAGTTTATGGCTATGCCATGGGTGTAGGCCCTGGGGTCGAACCAGGGAGAACCCAGCTATGATTCGCTTACTCCAAGAACTGACAAGCTAAAAGGAGAAGCAAGCGAGGCAAATGTGTCCTCAATGGGAGGGACGGTCACTCTTTCCAGCCATCGTAGTACCTCTGCTAAAGCTAGTGTTATGCTCTTCTGGAATGATCTCTTTCCATGTTTGTCTCCCCATTAAGTTGATGATTTCTCAGGGGCCAGAGCTATCTGGTATCAATATTTGTGGTTCTAGAACTTTGTGGAGGGCCTGGTACACAATGAGTAGTCAAAGAATATTTTACACACCAAGGAATGAATAAATGAATGAATGAAAACCAAATACTATTGAACATTAGTTGGAATATTCTTGTCGATTTTATACATATATTTTTAACTTGGAGAAAGGGTACAAATTGCAAAGTTGTATACAATACCTTCCATTCTGAGCTTGTAAACCCTCACCTACAATCGGCAAAGTCCCATAGAAGGAATTCAGTTCTCATCCCCCAATAAGAATGCAGATGGCATAAAATTAGCATATTTAAAAATATACAGTCCCATGGGGGTGTGTATCTATATAACGATGCCTCTCATGATCTGATGAGCTCAGAGCCACTCTCTTTGCTGCCAGTTTCTCTCCTTTAGGTGCTGTCCTTGAAACTAAGGCACAATCAAGGTGTTTGATAAAGCCAAATGCTCCACTGATAGAAACAAAAGGCAGTTTGAAGACCTCTGGTTAGCATCCTGGGAGGGGGAGGATCCGTGAAGAGACATGTCACATCCTTCTCTCCTCTTTTTCTTTTTTTTTTTTTCTTTCTTGGCTGGGGGAGCTGAGATATGTGTGTTGGTGAAGGGGAAGTTATTTCCCGGAGGATTTTTCTTTTTTTTTTTTTTTCCCAAGGACCAGGGTCAGGAAGAATCCACCCCAAGTGTAGTTGGAGGCAAGAAAAATAACAAGGCACACGAGTGTCTGGGGACCACAACATTGCTCACATGCTCTATAATCATCAGTGCATGGCTTGGCTGTCTTGGTAATTTACATAATACCGTCCTGACACCTCCGCTTCAGTTATCCATCACTACAGCAGTGGAGTTCTCCTTCCTGGCGCATGCTTGCCTGCTCTCTCTCCCCCTGGTCTCTCTCTCCCATCCCATTTTTTTCTTCTTCTCCCTCCTCTTTTCCCTCTTGCAGGTTTATGCCTCTCTTTCTTCCTCTCTCCATTCGTGCATATGTTTATCGGGCCAAGCAAAAAGAAGAGGAAGAAAAAAAGATGGATTTCACATCATTTCTGTCCTTGTTCAACTCACAGACATTTGCTAAATGATGAAGCACCAAGTCAATGAAGATGGAAAATATGCAGAAGAAGAGAGCTCCCTTTTTATGTAATAAATAGTATCATTGGGGTGGGGGGAGGGATTGACTTTAATAAATTTATACATGAACACTCTGGGGGAAATGAGGTCTTCAGTTTACACATTGTTTTGAGCATAAATCAGTTTATACTTTGCATTGAACATAAATTTGCAAATAGAGAAAAATTGGACACTGAGTATTCAATTCATCTTTCAGTATAATCCAGAGTCCATAAATAAATAAATTCAAGAATCACATGCACCTAGGAATCTGATCAAGGCACTGGGCATATAATTGTCTGAGAATGTTTCAGTTGGTTGTATTTAACGGTTAGGCCACAAGAAAATGGAAAAATAATTGGAGGAATCAATACTTTTTTCCCGTCACACTACATTTTAGGGAAAAATAAATGGCTAGAAAGTTATAGAAAACCTGTTGCATAGAATACATATTTTGTGGTCTTATTAATATACAGTGAAAATTATTATGAAATGTTTGACAAAGACTGAAGAATACCAAGGTCGCTAGGGATGGAATGTTATAAAATGACAATTTATACGTATTTGAGTTTTAACGAAGAAAATTATTTAATTGAATTGGTTCTAATGGTTTTTCATAACCTTTATTCTTTCTTTATTTTTTCTTAATGTCTGTTCCACCCAATGACTCTCCTTTATATTTTTTCTCT
Organism: Ceratotherium simum simum; assembly: GCF_057802395.1. Classification (NCBI taxonomy): domain Eukaryota; kingdom Metazoa; phylum Chordata; class Mammalia; order Perissodactyla; family Rhinocerotidae; genus Ceratotherium; species Ceratotherium simum. The sequence continues at coordinate 7,676,447 of NC_141923.1, forward strand.
TTTGTTTTGTTCTAGAATAGACAGTGTAGATAAATGGGACACATAGATAAAAGGTACAAGCTTTCAACAATTGTATCTTGAAAGGTAGACTCAACGTTTTAGCTCTGCCTATAGAGTTTTTTTAAAAGAAATACTTGTGCTTAGACCCCCCACCAACACAAACGAAAGTGGAGTTTTCAAAGGCAGAGCAGCCACTAAGTTCCTATATATTCTAATAGCAAGCTCTCTATATGCTCTCCTCTCTTGGCCGTTTAAATTTTCTCTATGCCCTTCTGGAATTTTCCAGAATCTTCTTTATTGACGGTGTGATGCCATTAAGGCAGTCTCCGATAGCTTTTTTTTTTCTTATGTAAAAAGATAAATCGTTAACAGGGGCTCCTCCTCATTCACAGGAACTTGTGGCTACCTGCACCAGGCATTGTGCTAAGAATTTCATTTATGTTTTATCTCGCAGGTCTTCACAATTCTGCATGGTAAGAACCATTATTCTCACCATTATATTGATGAATAAATTAAGGCTCAGGGGGGCAGTAACTCGCCCAAGGTCACCCAGCCAGGAAGATGCAAAGGAGGGATTGTAAAGAAAAATAGACAGGGCACATCATGAGTATCAATGAATGATGGTTGTTTGAGCTAATCATCACTATTTTAGTCTCTGAGACCTTGCTATGAAGCAGTATTGATAACAAATAAAAATGGGAGAGTAAAAGCATCAGGGAGTAAGTTTACCTGTGGTCGGTGGACGAACTAGCTTGGGAGCTTCTTGAGGTCGGGGTTGAATTTATTTTCTTTGTGTATCCTCAGTGCCTGGAACCCGGTTTGGATAACGTTACTAGAACTCAGTAGATATTTGCTAAAGTGAATCCCATCCTAAACACAGATAATCCTACTAATGGTCAAGCTATGCGGGGGGGTGGGTGGTGACACAAGTGAGTTTCCTGCAGGGACATCAGATGATTCCCACCCACCAACTCTGTTGACTCAGCTTTTTTGTATCTCTGCACAAAACATCCTCATTTCTACCCTGCCTTTTGTTATAATGATGGAAAAGAACCCACTCAGTTCTGTATCTCACTAGCCGACATGGTCACTTCTCTTGGCGAGGGACAAACCATGGATTGTGGCAAAAATTGTAGCCACCTTTGTGTGTTGAACTCAGATGCTAATGCCTCTGTGTCCATCACTGGATAGGACCCTCCCATAAGCAGAAACTGTGTGTTGATCCACCTAGCATCTCCTTACCAAGCAGAGTGCCTGCACAGAGGAGGTATTCAGGCTGCGGAATGGTACTAGCCAAGGGGAGCAAAGAGGCCTCCCTGTTTTCCTTACCATGTAGTCCAGGATCCAGCAGAGCTTGGCTCATGGGAAAAGACAATTATTACCTGTGGAATCAGTGGATAAATGAGCAGAGGCATGGAATCTGTTAATATTTCAAAGTGTGACCTCACTGGCAGAATTCCCGATGGACAAGTTTCTCAAGGGCTCCCTCTGGAGCAAACTGGATGGTTCCCCAAGGAAGCATAATATCTATACTTTTAATCCTTGCCTTCTCGAAGGGCAAAGCTTCACATCTATGCTTGCACACCCAGGTGACAGACATCCCAAACAAAACACAGAGGTCGTAACGCAAAAGGGGAAATTATGAACTAGAAAGGTTAGGAGAACCACAGCCTAGCTGAAAGGAAGTTTTTGCCAGAAGCCCTGTGTAACGACTAAATAAAAGACTCCCACGCTTCCTCATTTCCTCTATAAGCTTCCGTCATCCAGACATCAATTCACGTCCTCCTGTTATAAGCTCTCATAGACTCCCATGTCCCTTTTGCTTGTTGCTATCTACCTGAATTGACTTTGTATACATTGATCTGTTTAATTTCATGTATTCATTCAACAAATACTTCTTGAGCACCAACTAGATTTCATGGTTTTGTGCTAGATATCTTGCTAGATATAATGTGAGTCTGATTAAGATCCATTTCTCTGAGTGTAATGCAAGGTCTACAGGTATATAAATATGCCTTCTTCATCACTGCATCCCCACCAGCATCTGCTACATGGCCGGTCCTCAATAAACAGTTTGCTAAAGGAACACATGAATGAATGATCGAGGCCCTGTGCTGGACACTGGGGATGCAGAAGTGATTCAGAAATGGCCCCTGCCTTGCCCTAAAGGAGCTCACACGCTATGAAGCAGCATTTCTCCCTAAACCACTGCACACAGGACTGCAACAACTCACCAAGTGTCAACATAAAGAACATGCCATCACTACATAACTGCTGGTGTTGGTGAGCACTTCCCCCAGTGCTAATGAGCCCCTGGGAGTCAGGGATCATGTCAAACTCGTCTCTGAATTCCCTACAGCACCTTCCACAGGGCACTGCCCCACTAGGCGCCTCCTAAGTGCCGGTGAATTTCACATTTGAATGGGGCCTTCTAGTCTACTCCATGTCAGAACCCCCAGAGCTGAATGTAACAATGTTGACCAAAGGTAACAACAAGATAACAGGGTAAGAGCATAGTTGCTGCCTATTTGTTCTTACTCTGCACCAGGCACCAGCTAAACACTGTTCAGACATCATTTAATCCTGACAGTGTGCTGAGGGGCTACATTCTCCTGTCCTCATTTTATAGGATCAGACACTTGCCTGGGTTAAGCCATGTTTGCCGGGGTTACACAGCTGGGGAGGGGCAGACCCAGGATCCTGAACCAAGTCAGCCTATTTTCGGAGTGCGTGACCTGAACCACGTGAAGACCTTGGTCCTCCACACAAATGCTGACAGATCATTACACCAGGAGGTGATCTGCTGTTGTCCGGACGCCTTTCCGATCAGGACCAATCCAAGACTCTGTACTTGTAAGATTTCGAAACTTGTCCTGTTATCTTCATCTCTCCATGAGATCTCGGTGGTGCTTTTTAAATGCCTTTATTTTCACAACTGTCTGGCATTTGCTCTAAAACTCCTAGCTCCCTGCTGGAATGTTCATGATCTAATTGTGCACTGAATATGTTATTTTTTCTTTCCCAATAAATCTACAAAGCTGGGCAGAATCCACCTGGAATTCACGTGCAAAAAAGAATTCTCATCAAACAACTAATATTGTGCCTCTGTCAGTGACAGTTGTACCGGATTCTGTTAGCACTTGATTAAACTACACGGAGAGAAATGCCCCCGCCCTGCCCTGCAACATACACACCAAAAAAAAAAAAAAAAAGAAAGAAGGAAGGAAAACTAGAAATCACTTGAGCGTTTGTGCCAGATATCTTCTATTTCCACAATGTTATGTTTGGATATCTTTTTTCCAACCTACAATCTGTAAATCCGGAAAAATTGGAGACCCCTAGACTTTCACAGTGGGTTTTTTTTTTTTTTTTAGTTATATCTCATGTTATGAAGTTACTTTATTAAGATTGGAGTTTATGCTATAAATTGAATTAAGTCACAAATACATACAGTTCATTTTGTCTTTTAGCACTGCTTGACTCTTACTTTCTCTTGTGATAAAGAAAACCATTAGCTCCTGTCAAAACTGCAAGGAAGGAGATCATTTTTATTGAAATAAGAAGGAAATGATAGTGTCAGGCACTGAGTCCGAGAGATAAAATATTACATCTAATAAACATGCTACATATGGGATTCAACAAGCGGTCCTTGAATTGCAGAACAACAGAAGCTTCAGAAAAACAATAACATTAATATTGAAAAATAATGACTAACACTACTATCTTGGGGAAACCTGCATTTTAATAAACAGGAGAGAAAGTCAGGAATCTCTGAGGAAGCAGCTTAATGATATCCAGCGTGTGGAAAGATTGTGGAAGGTGAACCAATGGAATGATAGGCATGGATGTCCAAGACCGTCATGACCTCAGAAAGAATCAAGAGACTTTATTGAGAGGTAGATGGTATTTAAAATACTGCCGAGAAGCAAGTTAAGGCATAGACAGGAGAGTCTAAATTGGGATGGATAAGAAGTTTCAAAACAATAGATCTGTAGTGGCTGTCTGGTGTGCTGGGTGAAGAAGATCTTCGGATCTGTGCTAAGTGGCACAGAGGCCGTGACTGGTGAGTGATGTCTGCTTTAGGGATGGACTGAGGGTGGAGGGTGAAGAGACAGGGTGGGTGTGGTTGGCATGATACTCTGTATTTGCCTTCATTGATCCAAATCGGTAGTTCTCAACTTCCCCCCAGGGACATCTGGCAATGTCTGGAGACACGTTGCACTGAGGGTGTGGGGCTACTACTGGCATCTAGTGGGTAGAGGCCAGGGATGCTGCTGAACATCCTGCAGTGTCCAGGGCAGCCCCCACAATAATGAAGAATGATCTGGCACCAAATGTCAACAGTGCCACGGTTGACAAAAATCTACTTTTTCCATTTCATAATCAAGAGTCCCATCTACTCATAACTCATCCCACATCCAGTGCTCTCATGAGCACAGTTTCCCTTGATGGTCTCTGATCCTTCATACCTGGCTTCCAGGACAGGACGGCATGGTCCACTCACAACCATATTTGTTTCCTCCCAGGATCTAGCTCTTCATTTGGCTCATCAATACTTTTAAAAAAGAAATGGGGTATTATTATTCACAATGTCAAAAACTACAGCAATCAATGGACAATGACAACAGCCACCAATAACAGAGTGCCTATGTGTCAGGCACAGAGGCCAACACTTTCCACAGACTATCTCTGATTAAGCACATAAACCTGCGATGAGAGTATCATCATCCCCAAGTGATAGATGGAGACATTTACAGAAAAGTGTCAAACTTGTAAGACACAAAGCAGGTTTCAGTACGATTCTGTCTGACCCCAAGGCTTGATCTGTTTGGAGCCAGCTCAGGGTTTCTCAACTTTGGTACTAACGACACTTGGGGCTGTGTAATATTTTTTGGGGGGTGGTGATGGGGCTGACCTGTGCATTATAAGATGTGCCCTGGCCTCTACCTACTAGATACCAGAAACACCCTCCCACCCCATCATGAAAACCAAAAGTGTCTCCAACCAAAAATGTCGTTTGATATTGTGAAATATCCTCTGGGCATCACAAGGGCCCCCAGTCAAGAACCATTAGCCTAGACAGGATGAGTTTTAGAGCTTCAGCACTGAAACACTACAGACGCTACAGGGATAGTAAATGGTTAACTGGTCCCAATAAAACTAGAAGACAAAGAAAACTAATTTCACTTCAGTCTTCCACTTTCCCTGCCATTCGAAACACATCTGCTTTATCTGTAACGTGCATGAACTTGAGAATTTTTGCCACTGATTGTTTCCAAGAAAACATATTGGGAAAATCCCACACGTGTCAGATTCAGGCCTCCGCTCCCACTTGGCCTGAGTTACCATTTCCTGCCTCTCTCCTGGGTGTGATTGCCTGGTGCCTTTGAATTTGGTAACCACAGCAAAACATTACCGTTTACTGAGCACCTGCTATGTGACTACTTCTGTGCTTCCCTTTGATGTGTCTACGACCCTGCCATGTAGATATGCTCATCTATGGTTTACAGTGAGTGAAGTCTGGCCAGAAGTTCAGATCTTGCTCCTGGTTATATACCCTGCAGGAGGGAGGAGAGGAGTTTGAATCCGAAGCCCGGTGTCACTCTGTTCACAGTGTTCTACGCCCGAATCTCCTGAAGCCCGTGATCTGTATCCATACATTCTGCCACTTCCTTTCTTATTTAAAAAATAAAATTTTGATCATTGTTGAAACTAAGTGGCAGATGAATGAGGACTTTTATCCTTTCCTCTCTCGTTTTGTGTCTGTTTGAAGATTTCCATTATAAAAAATTTAAAGAAAATTCTTTCCCACCTCCCCATAGAAAATAAAATCACTCATCTCATGCTTGATATGAATCTAAGTGCTTAAGTACTGTTTTCCAGTTGCCTGGCATTAGTGTTGAATCCAAACTTGTAAGTTTCTTTTTCTTTTCTGGAAAAGTTTGAGTCTCAGAGGAAAGCTTGGTGCTTAAATGCCTCAATGAGCTATAAACTTCTTGCAAGTGCTTGCCGGAGAAAATCATCTTCCACCTCGGCCTTTCTGGCCTCCATCCTTTGCCTCCCCTGGTCCAGGTGCAGCAGCGGGGCCCTCCCTTCCTGGTGTTCTAGCTTCCTCACTCTCGATGGCTGAGCCGTCCACTGCGCTGGTGTGCAGATAACAATGTAATGCAAGGAAAGATTTCAAAGGATATTGTCAGACATGTCACCAAATACCTTTCTCACCTGCTCAGTATTTAAACCCTGAGAAATAGAGAGCAATGGTGTGGTGGGGGAGGGGGAGACAACAGCTCCAGGATATTTCACAAGAATGTCTCTATACTATAACGCAGTCTAGAGTCACCCACAAAGAAAAAGTAAGGGAACAGCTATGGTGACCTCCTTGGATAAACCAACCCAAGAAATTCCCCATTTTCCCCCATCAAAATGGAAACAGTAGCATACTTTAATATTAGATTAAAGTTTTGGTATTAATCATATAAGCATAGCCCTCATCACCACCAGTGGACTAAAAATAGATATTTTGGATATAAACAGCATCTTTCTAACCTGACAGCTGCTTGGAAGATTAGAAAGCATTGTTTTAAGTTGCCTTGAGAAGACAGAGCCTGCCTCCCTCACCTTCTTTCCCTTTCCATCCCTCTACCTGGTCCTGAGCTTCATAAATGAAATGAAAATTCACCACCCCTGGGTTGTCCTGGTCCACCATCCTACTGAGAAGATGTGTAGGGCTTAAACAGTCTGTCTTCTCAGGTTCTCTGCAAGAATCTAATGTGACCTTTTCAGCAGTGGTTTGAGGTCTCTGGGGTAGACATTATCTTAGTCCGCTCTGGTTGGCTTATAAACAACAGAAATTTCTCACGGTTCTGGAGGCCGGGGCATCCAAGATCAGGATGTCACCGTGGTCGGGTTCTGGTGAAGGCCCTCTTCTGGCTTGCAGACAGCTGACTTCTCATACTCTCATACGGTGAAAAGAGAGTGAGCGAGCTCTCTGGGGTCTCTTCTATAAGGGCACCAATCCCATTTATGAGAGCTCCACCCTCATGACATATCGCCTCCCAAAGGTCCCACCTTCTAATATCATCACGTTGGGGCTTAGGATTTCCACATATGAATTTTGGGTGGACACACTCAATCCATTGCAGATATATTCTGGGTGAGCTCTCCACAGAATGAAGTCCTAGGTGAACTCAACTTTTTCATGTATTATTTCAAAAATATCCCTTGCTTCTACTGTGTATCCAATACTGTACTAAGCACTGCAGGAGCAGAAAGAAACACTGTTACGATGACAGTGACTGCTAAAGATAATAACAACAATGAATGAAAGCCTTGCTCTGGGTACCCACAATGGAGTGGAGCTGACGGGGAGGCTGCGAGAAGTGCAAGAGAGGTAGGAAGGCAGCATTATGGAGAGTCAAAGGCAGGAGTGGGAGACGAGGACCAGAGACTATTTTCTGGAAGGAAGCAAGAAGTGGGTTCTTAAGTTGAGTGAGAGTTAACTGGAGGGGTTGGGACTGGGGAGGAAGAACATTCTAAGTAGAAGAAAGGACAGAGCATGGTAGAATGAGAGGCAAGGTCACAGTCCGGGACTTGCACTGAGTTTCAAACAGAGAGAATATGAACGTAAGGAGAGGAGTAGCTGGCATGGGAATTAGAGGAGGGTCAGATGGCTCCCCAAATTCCAGACTTCACCCTGAGGGTTACGGGGAGCCACTGGAAGGATAAACCTGGAAGGGACAGGACTATATGGCATGTGGTTTTTATTTTTAACAACTTTATCGAGGTTTAATTGACATACAGTTAAACTATACATTTTTTAAGTGTACAATTTGATGAGTTTTGGAATCCTCCATGAAACCTCCACAATCCTCCACAATCAAGATAACGGACATATGGATAACTCCCCAAAGTGTCCTCAACGTGCTTTTTAATCTTTTCCTCCCACTTGTCTCTGGGCTCCACCCCCAGGTGACCAGTGATGTATGTTCCATCATTATGAGATTAGTGTACTCTTTTGTATTTGTCTACTTTCACTCAGCACACTTAGTTTGAGATTCCTCCATGTTGTTGAATGTATCAGTAGTTCACACCTTTTTATTTCTTAGTAGGATTCCATTGTATGGACATACCACAATGTTTATTCATTCATCTGTGGATGGATATTAGAGTTGTTTTTGGGTTTCAACTATGAGAAAGAGAGCTGCTGTAAACATTGTATTCAGGTCTTTATATGCACATATGCTTTCCTTTCTCTTGGGTAAATATCATATGTCTGGGTCATATGATAGGTTTACATTTAACTTTTTAAGAAACTGCCAAACTGTTTTCCAAAATGGTTGTACCATTGTATAGTCCCGTCGGCAGTGTATGAGAGGTCCAGTTGCTCCACATTTTCTGTAATACTTGGTATGACCAGTCTTGTATGTTAACCTCTCTAGTGGAGTAGAGTGGAAGCTCTCTGGCTGCTGTTAAGATTTTTCTCTTTATAACTGTTTATGATGGGCTTGCTGTGATTTTTGTTGTGTTCTTTGTGCTTGGGGTTTGTTGAGCTGTTTGAATCTGTGGGTTTATAGTTTTCATCAAATTTGAAATTTTTTTGAACATTATTTCTTCAAATATTTTTCTGGACCCTTGTGGTAAGAACCCTCTATGATGGCCTCCAATGACCACCACCTGATGATAGTCACACCTTGTATGTTCTCTTCCCATGCTCTGCTGTGCACTGCTACAATATGGCAGAAGTGATGGTGTGTCACTTCCAAAATTAATTTGCAAAATACACTGTGGTTTCTGTTTTGCTCTCTTTCTCTCTCTCTGATCTGGAAGAAGCCAGTTGCCACATTGTGAGGACACTCAAGCAGCCCCGAGGAGAGGCCCGCATGGAGAGGAATGAGGCTGCACCTACTTGAGTGAGCTTTAAGCAAATCCTCCGTCAGCAGAGCCTTCAGATGCCCAGGGCCTCGGCCCACAGCTCAAATGCAACCTCATAAGAGATCCTGAGCCTGAACCATCCAGTTGAGCTGTACCTGGGTCCCTGACCCTCAGAAACTATATGAGATAGAAAATGTTTCAAACTAAGTTTTGGAGTTATTGCTTATACAACTGTCAAGTGCTAATCCGGCCCTCCTCCCTTTCCTCCCATTCCTTGCACATATGTTAGCCTTATTGAAGTGATCCATGATGCTTGCTTCAATTTTTCCCCCATATTGTTTCTCTGTGTTTCATTTTGGAAACTATCTATTACTTTGACTTCAAGTTCAGTAATATCTCCTTCTGCAAAATCTAATCTTTTACTAATTCTACTCAGTGTATTTTCCAGTTTAGACATCATATTCATAGCATCTTTTTAAAATTTAAACTATTTTATTGAGGTATGATTGACATACAAAAAGCTACACATATTTAATGTGTACAGCTTGATGAGTTTGGAGATAAGCATACATGTGTGAAGCTATCACCACAATCTATGCCATAAACATATCCATCACCTCCAAAAATTTCCTCTCGCCCTATTTACTTAGTATTATTACTATTATTATTATTTGTGATAAGAACACTTAACAAAAGATCTATCCTTGTAGCAAATTTCTAAGTTTACAATACAGTATTATCAACTATAGGCATATGCCATATAGTAGATCTCTAGGACTTATTCATCTTACATGACGGAAACTTTGTACCGTAAGTCAAAGGGTAAATAGACATTGTCGTTTTCATCTCTGGAAGTCTGATTTGGTCTTTTCCATATATTCTTTGTGTCTACTTAACATTTTGAACATAAAGAACATAGTTATAATAACTGTTTTAATATCCTTATCTACTAATTTTGTTGTATGTATAATTTCCAGGTCAATTTTGATTAATTTTTCTCCTCATCATCACTTACATTTTTTTGCTCATTTGTATGCCTGGTAATTTTTCACTGGATGCCAGAGATCGTGAACTTAGCCTTGTGGGTGTCGGATATCGTTGTATTTGAATAACTATTTTTGAACTTTGTTCTAGGACCTGATTAAGTTACTTGGAAAAAGTTTGAGTCTGCACCTTGGTTTTAAGCTTTGTTAGGTGGTTCCAGAGCAGTGTTGAGTCTAGAGGCAACTTCCCCCACCACTGAGGTCAAACTGTTCTGAGTATTCTACCCGATAGTCTGTGCATTATGAGTTTTCCACTCTGGCTGGTGTGAATGGAAATCTTCCCTGGTAGGCTCCAAGGACTGGTCCCCTAATGCTTTCGGGTGGTCCTTTGTCAGCCTTGGATAGTTTCTCCCAGGGATATGATGATCCATACTCTGCTCAAGACTAGAGGGAGACCTTCTCAGCATTGTCTTTCTGTGCAGCCCTCTCCTTTCCCATGCTGTGCCCTGCAAACTCTAGCAGCCTCGGCCTCCCTGGCCTCCAGCTGCGCTGCTTCCACTCAGGGAGACCAGGCTCTGCCTCAGTGCCCCCATGTTCTGAAAACTCTAAGCTGAGGAACTTGTAGAGTTCACTTTACTTGTTGCCCGTATTTCATGGATCCCTGCTTCTTTTGCCTCATGTCAATGTGCTTAAAATTGTTGTTTCATATATTTTGTCTGTTTTTTTCAGCTGTTACAGGTGAAAGAATTAAATGTGGCCCCTGTTGTTCCATATTGACTGGAAGTGGAAGACTTTCCACGTGTTTTTTTTTTTTTTTTTTGTGTGTGTGTGTGAGGAAGATCGGCCCTGAGCTAACATCTGCCAGTCCTCCTCTTTTTGCTGAGGAAGACTGGCCCTGAGCTAACATCCGTGCCCATCTTCCTCCACTTTATATGGGACGCCGCCACAGCATGGTTTGCCAAGCAGTGCGTCGGTGCGCGCCTGGGATCCGAACTTGTGAACCCCGGGCCGCCGCAGCGGAGCGCGCGCATTTAACTGCTTGCGCCACTGGGCCGGCCCTCCACGTGGTTTTTTAAGGATCTCTGGCTGGTGCAAGCAGCAGGACTGGCATGGTTAGGTTGGAGGCTGGACATCCTTTTAGAGACCGTTGAAATGTCTTCATAGGGATAAGAGGGTTTGCATTGGGTTGGGAAAGTAGGAATGGAGAAGAGGAAAGGGAATCTGGAGATATCAGGCAATTAGAGCTCTTCCTGTCATTGAATGGAAACAGTGAGTGAGAAGGAGTGGAGGGTGATTCCCAGGCTTCTATCCTGGGTGACCTGGCGAGTCACCTCCAGCTTATGTAGGATTCTCAATGAACTCTTCCAACTTTTTTTAGGGACAAGTCATATACTTCACCATTTCCCCCATCTGCTTCCTGATCATGCCATAGAACATGAGAGGGAAATGTTTTTAAAAAAATGCATTGGAATGTGGAAAAGACATAAAGTCCTAAAAGGAATATTAAAATAAGTGAATATTATCTATAGTGGAAAAGAAAATGCACCCTTAACAATAGAGCTAATCAGTGCAGTCCCCTCCAAGAATTTAACAAGAGTCCTTCTGTTTCTAGATAATCACTTCATCCTGACCATCGTTGGGAATTTTTTTATTACATAATTCATGTTTCACTGCTATTATTCTTTCCAGAGACTCAATCTTATTTAAATTTAAAAAAATCACACACCTTATTAATTAAAACACCAGATGAGAGCCATCGATAATTCATGCCAGAGAAAGCAAACATCTTTTCTATAAATATTTCTCTTCTTGATTCTTTAGATGCTTATCATTTAAGCTTTGGGAAACCACTTCATGCTGTAAACTAAATGGTAATTAATAATAACCACTTATATGTGTACAACAGTTCACAGTATAGAAAGCTTTGCTTTTATCCGTTATTTAATTTCATCTTTTTAACCATCCTATGATGTGGGAAGTGCAAGGATTAAGCATCTCTCACATTACAGAGGAGGAAACCAAGGCTGCAAGAAATGAAATGATTTGCCCAATATCACGTAGTTGGCAACTCTTAGCCTCTGATTCCAAATTCATGGTTTTATTCTATTGTGCCTTGGGCTTTTCTCACAACTGAAGAATGAATAAATTTCATTTTTTTTTTTTCAAGTGGAATCTGGCTCTTGACATAATTCTAAGCTGTTGAAACAGGGGAGTAGAATCTCTAACAAAAGGAGAGTTTAGGGAAGGAAAACACTGCTTCTTTCAGATTCCGTGAATGACAGCTTGATGGCTATATCAATACAACTTCAAAACCAAAAAGAGGAGAGTCAAACCATCTTGTCTCACCAGTTATTTGGTGTCATGCGAGGCAAATAAGAAGGAATAAATCTAGGTAGTTCTTGAAGTGAATTAATCTTTCTATATCGAAGTCAGTCAATCTGGTTTTGAGTCTATAAGAATAATGTAACTTTACTTGAAATAGCCAGGCAATATTTGTTTCTTGCTTTTAATGCCTCTCTTCAGTTTACTTTTTACCAAGTGGCCCTGGGCAGTCTCTGAAATCGGAAAGCCTCAATGGAGATTTTGGATTCAGAGTCCAGATCCAGCTCAAACTCCATCTTAGCACACAAGACCTTTCCTTTCATCTCATGTCACAGAAAACTCTTTACTCTGGACCACCTAAAGCCAAGTCCTTAAGACAGTAGACCTAAAGTCCATTTGAGTTTCCCCCAAGCAAGTTTCCACGGGGCTGACATCATCCTTGTTCTTTATCAGGGATGCTGTGTAGCATAGTGACTAGAGTATGGATTTGGAGTCTGATGAACTTGGAGTCAAATCCTGAAATCAATAGTTACCACCTCTATGACTTTGGGCACGTTATTCAACCTCTCTGAGCCTCAGTCACTTATCATAAAAATACATTTAATAACCATTAAATGAGATATTGTGTGAATAACTCAGATAAATCCTTGGGCCTCATGTGATGCTATCTCAGCACACTGTTACATTCAAACAAATACATTTCAGCAACTAAAAGGTAGCTAAAATACTTCACATCTTGTTTACCCTTTCAAGGAAATGTCAAGGAAAGGGGAAGAATACATAATTAATACACATCAGATATCTAAAAATTCCACTTTCACATCACTGTCACATTTAAAATCCCCCAATAGCTAATTCTCAACATTTTCACTCTCCTGCTTGCAATACCAAACTTAACCCACACAACTTGTCCCTTTCTCTCTTCTCCTTCCACTCTCTTTCTCAGCTCTGAATTACATGGATCAGTCGATCTTTCTGGGTTTTTCCATTTTCTCTTTTTCATGCTTAATTCCCAAATTCTTCACAAGAGAGGAGAACCCTTGATGTGACCTAACATGTAGGGATCTTTCTCCTTTAGAAGTCAGAGGAGTGGGTAAGACTGTGGTTATTCATCAACAATTTTGGTCAAAGAACATACTAATTTCTGTCTATATCCCACGTGATAAACACCTAATAGTGCCTAGCCTGTAGTTGGAACTCTGTACTGTACATGACTTTCTTTTAACACGACCTCAGATAGAGTTGCAATGATAGCTCTCAGCAAGTGTATTCCCCATCCCCCCAAGTGGACACCAAGCTTCTGAAAGTCTAGGATCATGTTTAGTAACTTATTAAATTCTCAGAACCTAGAACCATTCTCTGATGAGTGTAGGTAGTCCATAGATGGGTTATTCATTCAAAACAATATAGTGTTCCTATCACATGTCAAAAAATATTGGCCTAGACTCTCAGGATTTAATTTAAAGAAGACACATTCACTGCCTTCAAGGGTCTAACAGGCTGTGGAAGGGACCTATGCAAAGTAAACAAACAAACAAACAATTGAGGCTCAGTTTGTAATAGACCCCCAGACCACTTCTGCCAAACTGGTGTGGCCATCCCTCAGCTGCCATGAGTGCTGGCTGCTAACGGCTCACAGCTTCATGCTTCTCCAGGCAGTTACCACGGCCAATAAAACTGCCTTGCTCCGTGATGCCTAGGAGGGTACACCTCCCCTCACTCCTTAGTCAGGATGTGGCCTGTAGCCAATGAACAGCTGATAGGGACCATAAGAGCCTAGCCCCTGACTTCACAGCGGGACAACTCATGCTCCAGAGCTCCCCATGGGATCAGGCTGAGGCTGGACTTCAGCTGAAACTACCTCTTCTTCCCTGGCACCATCTTGCTGCCCACTTTCCTTATAGGTTTCACCTGGGAGCTCTCCTGCAACACATTCCCTGCAAAAGAATCCTCATTCAGGCTTTTTAGGTAGAAAGCCTGTCAAGACACAGTGCTATAATGCAGCTCAAGGCATGGTAGGCAGGAAGGAGAGCAGAATACTCCTTAAGACATCTAGGAAAGCTTCACTGAGCAGGGCTACTTGCATTTCATCTTGAAGGATGCATTGGAGCGAGGGTGGTAGAAAAGGGATTATATATGTAGTTTACCTACCAGGACCACACACATAATAGCTGCTCAAAAAATAATTTGCTCCCCTCCTTTCTCAATGTAGGCAAATAAACTATAGCAACAGAGCCATCAGAAAGTGAAAGAGGGTGGCATTCTCAGAGCATGTTGAAAAGTTTCATTGCCTGGAGCTCGAGGAGCCTGGTGGGGACTTGAAGGAGAGTCAGGTCCCTAAGGGATTTATGTGCCATGCTTTTTCTTGTATACGGTGGAGAGCCAAAAGAGGTTTTAAATCAGGGGGATGATGTGGGATCTGTGCTTGAAAAGATAATTCTGGTGGCAGTGGGAGAATGGATCGGAGTAGTAAGACAGGGGGATCAGATAGACAGTCTTTGAAATAATCAAGACAAAAGAAGCTTAAGAGATAGAGATGATCACTTAGCAGGATCAAGGTTTTAGAGTCGAGGATATATTCAAGGGGTTTTTAAAAGAATAGCTCTTCAGCTTGCAGTGACCAATAGAGAGAGAGCAAGGAGCCACTGTAATAGTGAATGACAATATTCTGGCATCTTGTGGTAATATGGTATTAAACCTGAATGAGGATTATTCTATTAACTCTGTTGGTAAAAAGACAATTCTGATGAATGGTGCCACCCAAGTAAAACATACATTATCCTCTTATTTGAAACCTCAGTGTCATTTAAGACATCACTGTTGTATTTAAAAGAATGCGTTACTGCAAGCGCCAGTAGAAGGGCAACATTCATTAGCGATCCTACAATAATAGCCAGCAAGTGTGAAGAGTGAGCCCGTGATTGAGGAAAACAATTTCAACGAGAAAATAGGCTCTCATTTCTAACTCTTGCAAGGTTATTACAGCAACAAGAAATGAAAACAATTTTATTTTTCAAATCTATGAAAAAGCCCTCCCCACCACCGCTAGTCTAGCCCAGAAAATATCTTCAGTGGATGTCGCCTTTTCTTCTCTGAACTTAAATAAAGACAAACAACCATCAAGCAACAAGGAGAAAGAGAGATTTTGATCATTTCTTTATAACATGCAAATGAAAAATAAGTTGTGAGAGAGGATTTCGTTTACAGAAATCGAATTAGGCTTACCTTCACGTCGTTGCTGTGTGTGAGTGCGTGTCTGTGTTGTCTGAACTCGTGTGTAAATGTGTGTGTTTGTGCTCTCCGAACTGGATGTGTGAACTGGATGTATGTGTTGTATTCAGACACAACATAATTTTTAAAAGTTTTGAGCAGTTACTCTGCTTGCACGCCCTTTGTACCCTCTGACCTAATGAGAACCCTATTGGGTAGGTATTAGGAAGCCATTTGAAAGGTGAGGCTCAAGGGAGCCTCAGAAACGTCAGGTGACTTATTCAAGATCGCTGAGCTAATACCAGAGCAAAGAGTGGCGAGGCTGGGGCAATTCGGTGCGTTGTGAAGGTTTGCACATCTAGGAAGTGACAGAGCCAGAAGGTGAACTGGAGTCTGCAGAATCCAAAAGCTTGTCCCTCTCTACCACTTGATAATCTCATCTCCCACACACCAGGATAGAGTAGAGGGAGACTCTACAGGATGGTGAGCATTCCCAAACTTGTCTGCACATTGGGATCACCCAGGGAGCTTTCTAAAACACTGATGCTTATCACTCATCCCCAGAGGTGGTGAGTTAATTGGTCTGGGGTATGACCTCAGCTGTGGAAATTTTCAAAGATTCTCCAAACGATTCTCAGGTGCAGGTAAACTTGGGAACCACTGATAAAGTAGTAAAAAGCAAGTTCTCTGAAGCCATACAGACCTGGGTTCAAATCTCAGATTCTAGACTTACTAGCAGATGCTTGACTACTCTATGCCTCAGTTTCCCCATAATACCTACTCCACAGGATTGTTGTGAAGATTAAATGACTTAATAGATACAAAGCACTTAGAAGTGTTTGCCATTCTTATTTCATGGAAACACCAATAAATACACTAACAGAAAATGGGCCCCTGGCTTCCATGCCTGGTTATCCAGGAGGAAGACTATGCCAAAAGAGACCACCATACAGAGGAGGCCACCAAGGCCACCCTCAGAGCTTGGAGCTGGGAAGAACTCAATGGAATCTGAAGCCATCAGAGCTGGAAGGGACCTTAGGTAGCCTGCTCCCTCCTAAGCCTGCCATGTGCCGGTTTTATTGGTAATAACATAAAGGTCCAGAGAGACTAAGTGACCTGATCAAAGCCACACAGCACTGTTAGGGATAGGACCCAGGATTCCTCACTCACTCTCTGGAGCGAGTTTGCTTTATGATGGCTGCTTGTGGAGGCAATAGAGGTTGCAGGGGGGATCTCATGAAGATGGGGGTTGTTGATTCCAAGGAGAAGCTCACAGGCTCCTGAGCACTCCCTTCTGACCTGCAGTGACTCCAAATCATACGCTCTTGAGGGACAAGCCTCAATTGGCCAGCTGGGTTGGCGCTTGTCATTTCTTCTCTGCGTGTCTCTTTGAGGAGCTGCCCTGGCTGGTGGAGAGAAATTCTATTTAAAAAGTCTCCGAATTGGAATCCTCCCCAAGGGGTTTGATTTGCCTTTCAGCATTTTAAAGGGAGACATTTTCGCTTGTGTACCGAAGCAATCAGCTCAGGCCCTCTGTGAGGAGTCTGCTGGCTTTGTGCAGTCACAGACTCTAATCACAGCCGCGGTAGGTACTCGACGCATTCTTCCGACGGCTGCATTTTCAAAGGTCGTTTAACTGGAACACACCTTTTCAAACCAAATCCTTGGGAAAATGTTGGCTTTTGTGTGGGCATGAGGTAGTGCGAGAAAAGTGCTTTCTGGAATTGAACAGACGTGGGCTATACGCTGACATGTGACACACAAATGACTCCACTTTGCTGCACCTCAATTTTCTTATCTTTAAAATAGGGATTATGCCTGCCTTGTAGTGAAGCTATGAGATCAAATCCGATAATGCATATATCAGATAATTAGTACAAAGATCTGTGCCTGGCAGATAATTAGGAAATGGGGTTGCTCTCCGCTCTAATATTTCATGTGGAAGGAATGAAGTCAATTAATCAGAGTGCATCAGAAACATTTCCAGGGCTCAGTGGGAAATTGTGGTGATGGAAGCAGTGTCAGGCCGCATCCCTGCCCTCAAGGAGTTGTGGTTTAGTGGGAGATGGGGAATTAACATAATAGGTGCTAATTGATAAGGTAAATAAGGCAGATCACTCAGGTGAGGCAGAGAGTTAGAGGTGGCCATTTATGTTGTAAAGCAAATCACAAGCTGGCAGTTTTTAAGCTATTTCAGGCCTTTGGACAAGTTTTATATTTTTTTAACATAGAAAAAATAAAATATGAAAATAAAGAACGTAAAACATTTGAATTAGTTGCGGAGATTTTGAACTTAAATGTTTTTTGCCTGATTCTCTTTAAAAGTGGGAAGATATGGGAAATCCTGAGACAACAATCCACTGGATTTTAATTGCAGCTATGTCTTTTGGGTGGAGCATGCTCTCTTTAGTTTGCTGCAGTCCTCACCATGCCCTGCTGTCTCACCAACTCTGATAATCCTTACACGCATATGTACCCTGTCATTCTACCCATAACAGAGTTAAGAGGAAAGTGAAGCATACCATGTACTAGGAGAGTGTTTCATGGAAAAGAGGAACAGCATATCATGGTATAAAGTGAAGACCATTCTTACATGAATGACATGCAAGCCAACAACGGTTTATGTGTTGCAAGAATACAACTTAAGTTTTCATCATGAAATAAAATATTGCAAGAACTGTAACAAGTATAAGGAAAAATGCATAAAGAAAAGCACAACTGAAAACTGACAGAAAAACCCAACCTGGCCTAATTTATTGATTGACATTAGCCACCTAGCAACTGTGTCTCTTGCCTGCATCTTGGCATAGAAACACGAGCATGAAAGTAAATCTTTACCTTGCCGTACTTTAGTTGCGTGACATCAATCTTTCTGAGATTCACTTTTCTTTTGCAAAATGAGGACCATAACATTGACCCTTAGGGACTTGGGGGAGGACTAAATGAATAACACATAGAGAAGTGCCTGTGAGAGTAGAACGTGGTTGATGATCAACACGTGTCAGTTGAATCTGAATTGAAATGGGAGGGGAGGAGTTTTCAGGCCTGGAGTAATCAGGAGATGTCACTGAGGAAGCAGGGCATCATTGGACGTTCTCAGAAAAAGAGTAATATGGAAAGATAGAAACAGGCTGGGGCAGTGGGTGTCTCAGGTCAACGGCATGGAACACACCAAGTTGGGGATGGGGTTGGAGGCATGTTGCACATTAAGCCTCACCCTGCCAGGCTGAGGGTACATGTTAAGGAGATGCTGAGCCCAGGTGTAAGGGATGACCAGGTCCCTCAGAGGCCTGGCCATAAGGTCCTCAACTTCTTATCCCTTCACTTATAAGAGTCCAATCCACCATCATTTGTTGATCCCTTGTGTGCCAGGCATTGATCTAGGTCCTGGGAGCAGAGAGATGGCAACACTTAGTTTCTGGATTTATTCTGCCTGAAGTCATACCATAGCTCTGTCACGTAGAAACTGTGTAACCATGGGCACATCACTTAACCTGCCTCTACCGCAGTTTCCTCATCCGAAAAAATGGAAATTGTAACAATGGCTGCCTCATTGTATTTTATGGAGTTGGAGGTTGTTGTGGATGAAACAAGGGCATTCCAGAAAAGCACTAGAAGCAGAGTGAGGACTTAATACATGTGAGCAACTGTTTTTAATAAAGGCTGGACCCCAACCCCAAACAGCTAATAATCTCATGGAAAGAGGCTCAGGGAAATCGAACATTGCAATTGAGTGACGCACGCACAGAGATTGGGAAGTGAACCCAGCATGACTGGCCAGGCCCAAGTGACTCAGGACTTAAAAGAGGCTACAACTTGAGACTTGGTCCGGGCCCAAAGAGTGAGGAAGCTCCCTAGGAAGAAGAGCAGGGGGAAGGGAAAGGCTAGAGAGAGTGGAGAGCAAAGACAATGTCGGAGGAAGGCAGCCAGGTGTTCCTGGGAACCGCAGGGAGGCAGGTAGACTAACTGGAGCAGGGAGAGTAGGAAATAGATGTGAGGTTGCTGAGCAGGGGTAGAGTCAGAAGGGCCTTGAATGTTGCATCAAAGAGTTTGTGTTTTCCTCTATGGGTGATCAGCGCCCTCCGTGTGACTCAAAAACACAATAATGACGTGATTCGGCTTGAGGTAGAGTTTTTAAGCATCATCACTGTCAGGTGTTCAGCAGACAAGGTGACTGGATGAGCCCCACGTTCTGGGAAGAGCAGGCAGCACTAAGTCCAAGTCTCTCTTGAGAGGCGTCTGGCTTATCCCTCCTCCACCCCCAGTTGTTTAGATCTATTTTAGTATCTTTTATGCATGTAACACTAAACACATAGCAAAATATTGCCTTTCAAGGTTGTTTGAGTTTTTATAAGGAGATAACAGCTGTTGTGTCAAGTAAAACTGATCACAGCATTTCCATTAGCGGACCACCGTGCTTTGAGGAAAGCATCCTTTCAGTAACATCCAGCGGTGTGGATTCGGTGGTTTGGGCGGATGTTTCCCAAAGATGGACCTGGGCCGGAGGGACGTCCTTCCTATCAGAGAGGTGAAAAACATGCCCTGTGGGGCGCCCCTCCAGAATGGGGGGCTTCAGTGGGGAAGGGGATGGTGGAGTCAAATATTCATTGAATGAATGAATAAATGAACAAATGAATGAATGATTCCACCCCCACAATGACACATAGTATGTGGGGTGGAAAAAGAAAATTAAAACAAATGTATGCTGGGTAGTTTTTTTTTAAATTAGCTTTATTAAAAAAATCCACAGGAAAAATGTTAATATCTTCTTGACGTTAAGAAAGTAAAGACAAGGACAGTCTTCCGTGCTGGCTCCTTCTCCAAGTTATCTCTCTTTTCACTCTGGTGTCCACCCATTTAAACCTGTTTGTCTAGGTTCACACATGTACAGCTGTGACTCTGCGTGGCTGTCCGTTTCCCACTGTACCTCCACAGGCTTTCAGGAGATTAGATTGTTTTTCTTCTTTAAAAGATGAGAAAACAGAGGCTCGGAGAAGCAATGTTCCATGTCAAAGTTCACTCAGATCCAAAGTTTGAACCCTGCTCTTTCGCCCACACTCAGGGGAAGTCCTCAGCAAGGTTTCCACATGTACTGTGTTCAACTTTAAGTGGAGAGAAGAACAAATCCTGTTCACTTGGGAAAGGGATACTACGAGGATGGAAAAACCACAGTGGGTTGGAGAAAGTGAATGCGCACACCTGCACCATTCAACATGGTAGCCACCAGCCACGTGTGGCTCTTTAAACTCAAGTTTAAATTAGTTAAAATTAAACCAAATTAGAAATGCTGTTCCTCCATAGCACTGGCTACATTTCAAGTGCTCAATAGTCACATGTGGCTGCCGGATTGGACAGTGCAGACACAGAACATGTCCATCATCACAGAAAGTCCCATTCGACAGCACTGCAGCTAGACTGTAAAACCAGAGTGAGGACTTGCTAATATTACGTAGGAAAGGGATTTTTCATTGTTTTTCTTTTTATGTACTGACCTTGAAGTCTCAGAGGCTTTCTCCTATTGCTCCCCAAACACACTGAATTTTAGCTTTGCTGTGAATCTCATTTGTGTATTCCGGTGATTCTGTGCTGCAGAAGCATCTCAACTGGTGTACAAATAGATTCTGGGCTCCGACTTCATTTAAGATCAAACCAATGCCACCTAGGATTCTGGGGCTTTTGCACCTTATAGAGGGCCTTTAATGGAAGTGAACTTTGGTGTTATAACTTCCACTTGGGATGGGGATGTTGAAAAATAGGCTTATTGTGGGATTGCTACTGAGGATATTGTCAATCCCACACGTAGCATTCTTTTTATGAGGACACCCTGGAGAAATTCATCTTAGACTTGAGTTCTCCTGAGTGACTTGTCTTATGTTTTTCCTCTCTGGATACTGTAGATCTTATAACTGACTGTGTTTCCTTCTTTGCTTTAGCTGCTAGGAGGCTCAGAGCTAAATTTCCAACTCTGCCTTAACGATTGTGAAGGACAGTCTAGCATCCATTGTTGTAAACTAATTTTCCCCTGAATATATTTTTGCTAATCTGCTCTCAGTCTTCTCTCACTCTGATTTTATTTCCCTCTTTATCTTAGTCTTCATCCCACCGTATTTCAGGGATTTTTGTTGTTGTTTTGTTTTAAGTGCCTCCTTCAACACCTCTAGACCAGCCTACAGAAATAAGGAGCTGAGCAATCAAATGTCAGTGGCTAAGCCAGTGGGGGCCTGGGGAGCAGAAGTGGAGGTGTGGGGCTGGAGATGGCCCAGCTTATCTCTTGTGATCTGGGAGGTCACACCAAATGGGGGCCACTCCTCCGGAGTCATATCGCCTCTGCTCCTGAGATTGGCCTTGATACATGACCAGGCCACACCAGGAAGGGAAAGGCAGGTGGCCTGTCTGGGCATATTCAGGCTTCTGGGCTCTGAGCTGGGATGGCCCCACCTGTCCCATCCTGATGGTAATCGGGAACATCGGAGGTGAGTCACTTGAGCCTTTGGCCTCCCTCCTCGCAGGGAGAGGCTTTCCCAGAACACCAGTGTCCCACCACCCTGACCCCTCCTTCCAGTGAGTGACAGCCCTAATTATGGGTCAGAGCAGGGTGTCACCCTCCTCTGACCTTCCCCACTTCAGGAGCTGATTTACTCCTTGTGTCAATTACACATTTTCCCGGGGGAGGAGGCTTTTACGAGACCTTGGTCAGCAGCACTAAGCCAGTTGGAGGGTGTGCCCTGCCGGAGGGCTGAGCCAGGCACTCAGTGCTTCTGAAAAACAGCAAGTCCGGGCCCAGTGAAGACGGTGCGTTGCAACCTCCATGTGCTTCCATCATGACTTGTATTAGAGTCTGATTTAATTTTTACCTGATGCTTCACCTATTACAATGAGACATAAAAAGGGAATTTGCAGCTGCCTGCTTATCGGAAAAGATCAACTGTTTCTGTAATTAATATGGAAGATAACAATTTAAAATAATGAAACACCCATAATATGCTTAGGGGAAGCAGCTTGTTGCTATAATTAGAATGAGAATCAAATTGTTCTGATGGCAAACACATCATTTATTGAACTGAAGCTAGTCTATGAATGGAAGTAAATAGCACAGCAGGAAAAAAATAAAAAAAGAGTCAGAGACAAATTTCATAAAACTCTGGGTCTCAGAAAGATCTCAGGTGCATCCAGGGATGGAATCTAACAGAACCGGACATTCCTGCTCCTTCTGAGCTCCTGCACCATGTTTGTGTAATGCCTTTTGAGGTCCTTGTGATTATTATAAGGTACAGCTCTGATTATGTCACCCCTCTGCTTCAACTCCCCCCAACAAGTTTAAATCTAAAAAGATTTATATCTATAAGTACATGCATACACACATGCACATACACACATACATATTCTATGATACATGTAGAAATTTCTAGAAAAATACATAGGAAACTGTTGTTTCCTCTTCAGTCCAGGTTGGCTGGGAGGTGAGGATTGAGGAGGCATGTTCAATGAATGAACCACTTTTCATTCTCCTCTTTAAAGAAAATTTCACAAGTATATATTATTTGGATAATTAATACAAAAGTTGTTTTTTTCCCCAAGGCTCTCCATTATCTAAAGGCTTGAGTCCAGGTTCTTTGGGTGGCCTTCACCAGCCACGCTCAGCAGTCCCATCCACTGCACCATCACCAGCTCCCTGGCCTGTAGCCTCCTGGACTACACCTGGATTCTTGATCACCCTATATTTTCAGGACCTGATGCCTTTATTCTCGCTGATCTCTTGGCCTACAACTTTCTCTCCTTCTCTTCCTTGTCTGGAAGGCTCCTACTTATCTGTAAAGCCCGGATGCAATTGTCACATCCTCTTAGCAGCTTTCCCAGACCAGCCCTCTGCCTTGGGGGAACAATTAGCTGTTTCTCTTCTGAGTTCTCACGACTTTTCCCACAAATATCTATCAATGCGTTACATTGTATTATATATCTACTTCCAATATAATGTCTTCTACTTTCAACATTTGTGTGTGTGTGTGTGTGTGTTTATATGCCTGGCACATAGTAGGTATAAATGTTTACTAAAATGGTGTTAGATTAATTTGGGTGAGCAAGGACACATTTTGGGTTCATTAGCTATGTTAAGATATTTTTAAAGTTCTGTGGTTTGACTAAAATTTGAAAAGCATTTTGTCAAGTATGTTTCTCCCTATTTTGTAAAGCCCATATGTCTATTAAGGGGGGAAAAGCCATATGGTTCTGATTTCTTTACTCATAGATCAGCATTTCAGTTTCTAGGCTATCTGATGTTCAAGATGCTGCCTGTACTGTGTGTATTGGTCTCTCTTTTTGAATATGTTTTTCTTTGAACTGAGGAGATCGACTTTCCTCCAAACAGAAACTTAACTCTCAACAGTATAGAGGGAATTTTTAGTTCTCCACTTATGAGGCTTGAGAGATGGTTTCTTAAATGAAAAACACTTTCTGCCTTTTCTTACAAAGAAAAAGGCAGATCACCCTTCAACAGAACCCCTTGGGCCAAGAGGAGCCAGACAGGTGGCAATTCAAGTTGGATCATATAGATTTACTTTTGGTGTGACTGAAGGTAATCCATGTGCACTGAGGAGATACTAATCAAATGAATTAATGAATTAATAAATACATAAAAAAATGAGAGCAGTCCATAGAAACTGATGTCATAAACACCAGTTTCAAAATTAGAAATCCTGGATTCAATTATTATTGCTCTTGATTTTGTGCCTTAAAAACTGAGAGTTTTATAAGATCTTTCACCTCTCTGATTACGGTCCCCTTATTGAAAGATGGGGTTCGTAATGCCTATATCTTCAAGTTTTAATGAAGACCTTTCGAGCAAAGTTTGGCAAACAATTAGTCATTCATCTAATGCATTTGCAATCTTGGCCATGTAGGTGTATCTTATGTACCATCACTTTATATTTTTCTCTAAACTGATTTTTTTTAATTTACATAAAGATATTTACAAAGGAAACACTATACCATAGTTGTCTGAGAAAAAGTGATATTCCTTACCGTAAAGTAACTCCTTAATGTGGAAAAAAAAATACTTCTTAATTTTTCTAGATATTAATCTGTGTACTAGCTAAAATCATCTCACTCTTCAACAGTGGTACCCATACCCGCCTTTGGAAAGCACTCACTTAAAGAGTATATCTGGGAGCATTTTCTAAAATGGATGACTCTATAAGCATTCCAAACAACTATTACTGTTGTTATTGAAAAGATTAATATAAGAGCTGTCAGGCACTCTGGCTCAAAACCTACCCAAGGCATTTTGCTAAATGCACAATTATGGAGGAGTGACTTCACCGTTCTCAGCTACAGTGATCTCCTCTGAGAAACAGAAAGTGAGCTGTTTCAGAAACGTGAGGCAAAATGATGAAAGGGGCTTATTCTGTTTTCTGATCATTTGCACATTTGCATCCCTGCCTCTAAAGGATGCAAACACCAAGAGTGACAAGTGAAAAATGGAATCAATTGTGTCAAGGTAGGTAATTCTCTGGACATATCCCACCACCCGCATCATCATGCACTTTCTTATGCTGTGACTCATCAGATAATTGTAGCATCTCCATGGGGCAGGCGTGGATTAGGATTCCCATTTTACAAATGAAGAAATCAAGGCTTCAAGGAGGTGATGTGCTATTCCAGTGCTTCAGGGCTCAAGAAAGGCTGAGCCAGTTCTAGAAGGAGCCGGGGCCTTCTAATTCTTGCTGGTTGTGGCCACTTGTTTTTGTGCCACTGAATAGACAACACATATGTTGGAAGAGCAGGTCAGTGAAAAATAACGAAAGGTGATACTTTGCTGAGAAGATACAAGGTGTAAAATCCTCCGAAGGTCTCCTCCCTTTGTCTTTCAGTTTGAATAGAGCTCTGAGAATATGCAGCCCAGAAGGCCTATTTGTGACCTAACTTTTGAACTTGGGAAGTTTAACAAATGCAATACTAAAATAGAATACGTCTGGTCCTAAGATAGTTACTGGAGAAACAGAAATAATTCAATTCTATATCTTCTTGAAAGAGTTTACAGTCTGACGAGGGAGACCAGCTGATTAGAAAAAGCACCAAAAAAAAACAAACAAATGTAATAAAACAAGAACGATATAAGGTCATGATCAAAACGAAGCTATGTGCAATGTAATCTGGGAGAGGGTAGAAGGCGGCCATTATTTGTATTAAAAAGTATGACTATGATGCATTTTCAATGTAGGTTAATGGAGTCCAAGTCCCCAAAGTCTATTTTTCTTTTGCCTTTAAAAGCAGGCGTTTATAAAGAAATCTATCTTTTTCCCCCCCGTTAGTAATAGGCTGGTCATTTCCCAATCAAAATCTCCTTTAGTAGGTTTCTAAAATTTTCATAGTTCCAAAGTCAACATCTATCTCAGAGTGCAACTTGTCCCCACATCATGCAGGCCACAAGTTTGAGGAGGCCCCTAGCATTTTTCAGCAGACATTGGAAAAGTCTCAGCAGTCAGAGCTACTGTGAAACAGAATCTTAAACTTGGCAATAAGAAGCAGAAGAATTCATTTTTAGATTTTAAAAATAAAAATGTCCATCTTCAAGTCAACACATTTTCCTGTTTTGGCATCTCAAATCATCTCAAAAAAAATGGAGAGAGAAATTTTCAGTTTACCTTTGCATCTAAAAATGAGTTTTTTTTTTTAATTCCACATTAATAAAGCCTTGCATGATTTACTTCAAGATATAAGATTATGACTTCTGCATGCACAGACTTGGCCAGCCATGAGGGGTCAACCAGCCATGATAAGGTTGGAGATTGGACAAGAGAGGAAAGAGGCCAATCAATCAACTGGTTTGTATTTGCACCAGCCCCAGTTGAAGGACATGGGAACAGAGAGGAGAAAACCCGCTGAACTCTTGGCCAATGACTTGGAATGGTTGCTGATCAGCTGAACATCTCTGCAAGTGGAAATAGCCCATTTGGAAATAGCTTCCAGCTTCTAATAAGTAGAACTATTTGGTCTGCAAGCCAAATTTCCGTGGGGCTTGTCTTTTTGTCTTTGGTTTGGTTTTATTTCGCAAAGATTGGTGAATGTCTGCAGTTTCGTTACAGAGCTAAGAGCAATGAGTCCTACCCACCTGGAAGTGTGTGGAAGCCTGGACTCTCTGTGCTTGGTTTCCTCATCTAGAAAGCAGGGATGGAGCTGACATTTCTTTTGCAGAGCTGTGTGAGGGTTAATTACAGGAAACATACTTAACATGATTCTTGGCACACTTTAAGTACTCAAAAAATTTTATCTGTTATTATTTGGTAATAATGGTAATGGCTATCCATTCTTGCTAATCCTAGTAAAAAATTGTGTAAAATAGGTTTGATTGTATCCATTTTGTAGATGAAAATAACTAAGGCTAAAAAGTTAAGCTAATATTTTCTAAGGAATTGCCAGAAACATGTAGAACTTAAAACTGAAACAAGACCTA
Source organism: Ceratotherium simum simum (assembly GCF_057802395.1). Taxonomy (NCBI): domain Eukaryota; kingdom Metazoa; phylum Chordata; class Mammalia; order Perissodactyla; family Rhinocerotidae; genus Ceratotherium; species Ceratotherium simum. Next base: position 7,703,282 of record NC_141923.1, read on the forward strand.
TATGACTTCAAAGCCCAGTTTTACCACCATCTCATGCTGCTGAATGTATCCAGGATTTTTGGGTCTCAGGCTGTTTACAAGAGTCCAGCATTTGGATTAAAAGGTGAAAAACTCAGTCATTCAATCTGTTGTTTTGATTCTACAAAGCTCAAATATCAGAATTTTTAGTTTTCGCCACTCATTGGACTAAATATCACAAGTAACGATGACCATTTGTTGAGAACATGCCATGTGAGAGAATCCGAGACTCACCTTCTCTGATAGCAAAATGAATAGCAGGTATTATCATCCTCATCTTTCTACTAAGTTCTACTGTTAACTGGTAGAGCCAGAAATAAAATCCAGGTCTGTCTGATTTGAAAAGCTCAAGCTCTTTCAAAAATTGACTTTTACAGTTTGTTCAAAGTCATGAAGCAATGGCTCCAGAAATTCTCTTATATTTCTCTGGAGAGCATTGAGGATTCTGGAAACAAGAGTTGGCCACATATGAAGAAGAAAGAACTTTCATGAGCTTGAATGCACCTCTTGGACAGTGAGAAATGCCATCTCTGATGCAGAGAAGCTGATTCTGTTATAAAATGATATAGTGTCTTTATTTCCCATTTTCCCCATCTTTGGGGCCAAGTATTGTTGACATTCCCTATACACTGTGAACTCTTTGAGGACAAAGAGAAATTTATCTCTATTAAAATATGAACCAACCACAGGCATACTAATTTTAAAAAACTCTTGAAAATGAAACATAATAAAATGCGTTTGGAAAGCTACAAAAAGAAACCTTGCAAGACATTTAGCCCCATCCAAAACTTTCATGGAGACATTTGGTCCATGCCAAAAGGTCCTCGCTATTTAGTCTTGTCCGAAACATCTATGGAGACATTTGGCCCATGATTTTTTAAATAATACAAACATTTATCTATGTTAAAATTTTATTTATATTATTTTTATTGTAATTACTGATGAATTTTGGATTTCACATTTATTCTGGTTCTTTCTCGTCATGAAGTTTGGTAAAGTTACTCATAAGTCAGTGAGCAATTGCTTTCAAGTATATATTGACTTGATTATTGGCTTTATATTTGTGATATCTGTTAAAAATTTTGGTTATATGGATTTGATTTTGTTGGTATCATCTTGATATTGGTGGCCGTTATTTTAGTGTGACCACCAAGAAGCTGGATGATAACTTGTTCATTGCTTTGCTTTTTGTCTTGTAATACTTCAATAAATCTCCAGATTGAAGGAGGTGTACTACCATCAGCGTTTGAAATTTGCTATGCCAACCTTCCACTGTTTTGTTCATCCTGTGATCACCATTCAGTACTGTTGTATATATACTGATTCATCATTATCTGTCTGGTGGAAAGTTTCTGGTGGAAATCTTGTAGCTTCTGGTCTTCTGCTTCTGCCAACCTTTCCACGGACATACACTCTCTCAGCAGAATCCTTTAGGTCATTTTATTTTCTTCTGCATTCTCACAATGTACTCCAAAATTTCGTTTATATCTTCCAAAGGCACAAACGGAAAGTCCAAACAACATGGATGTGCACTGAGGGGCATTAGTTTCCATTGTCGTATACTCACATGTTGGTGCCTTCTTGAAGGTGCCATGACTGAATAATGTGGTACTGGCACTTAAATATCAAATATTGTCATAAGTTTTATAAATTAGAATTCTTTCATCATCTTGAGCACTGGAATCATGCATAAAAAATGATTCTCCACATCTGATCAGTTTATGCTCCTCTGGAATTTCAATACCATGCAATGAAGTTGGGTATTTTGAATTCTATTTACTTGCCTCTATTATGAATTTATTTCTGGTAGAATTAATAGGACCTCTTCATCATGAATATCACAGTGAGTTCTTTGAAGTACCTGTGATGGTGTTGCATTTGGTTCTTCTTCTGCGTCTCATTTTAACCTATTCAAAGTTTTACTTACTTATCCTTCAACACCAACATTATGCTGATGTTTTCCTGTCCCATCTTGAATGATTGCAATGTTATCTGAATCCTGACCAGTTATCGGCCATTGCAGATCCTCCTCTTTTTACAGCACAGTACCTTTTACTCCTAAACAGTAACAAAAACCATTATACTGTAGTATAATGTAGCATTGGCTTTTCTTTTTGTGACTATACTATTTCTGCCATATTCCGCTGAGAATTTTCAAATAAAGATGTCATATTGCCAAGCAACAAAGGAAGGGTTATTTGTTTTCTTTTGTAGCTGTCTGACCAATGGTTGCTGGTTTCCTGGTTGGGGAAACTTTACTGTCTTGTGGATTCGACACCCAGTTTGGCCAGGCTGGATCAGCCAGTAGGTAGGGACCAGCCAAGGGCATGGTGGTCCACACTGACTGGCAGGTAATTGTGGGAGTCACACCCACTAAAACCTCTCCAAATAGCAGCAGACACTTCTTGTGGTCTACTGAGATCATACCTCTATCAGACACCAACTCAAGGGAAACATCACCCATTAACCCTGGGAGAGGAGATGGTTGTAGGGGGTCCCAGTATCCCTCTCATAGCAGTTATTACCCCAAACCCTATGTGGTAGGAGAGTCAAACCCATTCTCACTCTTCCTGAACAAGGGAGATGCTTTGTAAAATGTTCACAGCAACATGTTGGCTGCCTGTTTTACACAGTGGCTTGATCAAGCTCCTCCTTTCAAAACTCCACCCTTGTTGAATGACCCAGCCACATCGAACCAAACACCCAGTGACATATTAACCCATGATGCGTCTCGAGATCCCATCCTTGACTTGTTGTCCTCTGTGGGTTTCTCTAACTGTAGGACTTGTCCTTTGTACTCAGAGTTAATATAAATTCTGCTCTTCTGCAAGATTCCAACCCTAACTGATCTACTTAACCCTGTGTGCCGTTACCAGCTAGGCTAGTAAGGCAAGAGGAGTTATTATTGGCCATACAGGCACAACACAATTATTGGACCATGAAAACATGATAGTATTGTTTATGTATTAATCCTGTAAGCCAAAAGTATAAATGAATGTCAGGGGCTATTTGAACCCAGGGACATTTTCTACATGTGGACATTTTTGACAGGACCAAATATCAAGGACCATTTGGCATGGACCAGTTATAATCTGGGACCAGATTTCAAGGACCTTTTGCTGTGGACCAAATGTCTCCATGGATGTTCTAGACAGGACCAAATATCTGCTAATCAAAAGAAATTGCAAGAATAACTTTATAATCTTGCAAAGAGTTTTACTAAAGTGAAGAAGGGACGAAGACATAAGAATTAATCATATACAGTGTCAAATTCTGAAGTACTGATTTTTGGGGATTGGCTGTGAGATGCCTAAGTATTCATTCTTTTGTTTAAAATATTTGAATTGTAGAAAATTAGGAAAAATAGAAAGGAGACCATGAGGCTGCAATAATTCCACCACTCAGAGAAACAATTTTACTTTCATTTATTTTTTTCTAAGCTTTTGCTTTATTCTTTAGAAAACTGCATGAGATTATACTCTATACATTTATTTGTGCCCAGAATTTAATTATTTTGGGGAAAAATTGGAAAAATATATAAAAGTACCAAGATGACATCAACACACAATCGTGGTCTATAAACATTGAGGCATATTTTTTCTAGTTTTTTCTCCTATAAAATAAAATAAATAAAAATACGTCAGATAATAAAGGAATGTATTCCTTTTTTATAAATAACATAAATTAGAATGTCATTGATATCTTCATTTTTGGCCTGATATGACAAGAACCTTTGTGCATTTTTATTTCATTTATACTCGATTCCAGTCACCTTTATATTTTCATTTGCCATATTATTGTTGCTTATATTTTCAGTTTGAGCTTGCTCAAAATTGTATATCGCATTATAATTTTTATACACAGTAGTTATTTAGAATTACCAATATTTGATCTCTTAGCTCACTATTGTTTCCAATATTCTATTACTTCCTTCTTGTTAATTTTTTTCCTGCTAAAGAAAATTCAGAAAAGGTTTGCAGCTTTCTGAGTCATTTTATTTTCAGAAGTATCTTTATTTTACACTTACTCCAAAATTATTTTTTTCCTGGATATACTATTTTAGGTTTTAAGTTTTTTTTAATCAATCAGGTTGTTTTTGAAGGTATTGCCACAGTATTTTCTGTCATTGTGGTGTTTCTGATAAGAAGTTTGAAATAAATTGGGTTCACAGTTCTTTGTGGATAATATGATCTTTTTCTTGGTGAGCTATCAGGGTTTTCTTTTAATGCTTGATTATCATGGTTCAATAGGAAGCTTATAAATATGGCTATTTATGTTCTTTAATTCTGCTTGATAATTGGTGGACTCTTTCCATCTGAAGTGTGGTGAATTCCTTTAATTCCAGGAAATTCTTAGCCATTATATCTTTTTTTTTTTTTTTTCCTAATAATTCTGTTTATTACGTAATTAGATCCAAACAACTTAGTAAATTTTTATATACTTACCTGGCAGGAGAGATACCATGATCACGAAGCCATTATATCTTGAAATGATGTCTGTTCTAGTGGAGCTTCAATTAGATAGATGTTGAAGTTTCTGGAGTTATTCCACATGAAACACATGTGGAATGTATTTCTTTCAAATTCTCCCACTATTTGCACTGTGTTCTGAGGAAATCTCTCAAATTAATCTTTCAACTTTTGTCATTTAATCTTTATCCATATCCAGTTTGCTTTTTAACATTCTTTGGCGATTTTATTTTAATAATTAGAGATTTCATTTACAAAATCTCTTAATTATGTTTTTTTCAAAACTGGTTGAACTTATGTTTAAATTATTTTTATGACAGCATAAATAAACTTAATTTAAAATTCTTTTATCATGGCTCTATCTAGTCTGTGTCTAGGGCATGGTACATGCTGAGATTTTGTGTTTCTTTTATGACACATTTCAAGGGGGATATCTACCACTGAGAGTCTATCAATACAATGTAGAAAATCTATCTTCTTCTTCTGGTTTCTTTTAAGACTTTCTCCTGTCTTGGTGTCTATAATTTCATTATAATGTGTTTAGGTGTGAATTTGTGAGATCATAGAACAGAGTGTTCAGATCATAAGTGTTCAGTGTGATGCAGTTTGAAAATTTTATACATCTCTTGTAACTATCCTCCCTACCTCCACCCCAAACACACACACACAATCACAGTGGAGAACATTTCCATTGTTCCAGAACGTTTTCTCCTTCCTGGAGATACTTTCTGATTTTTAATACCATAGATTAATTTTGCCTATTTATGGACTTCATATAAATGGAATCATACAGTTTATATGGTCTGTGTCCAAATTCTTTCACTCAATATAATATTTTTGAGATTCATCTATGTCATTGCATTTATCAGTAGTTTGTTCTTTTGTATAGTTGAGTAGTGTTCCATTGAATTATCATATAACAACTTGTTAATCCATTCAATTGTTGATAGATATTTGGGTTGTTTATAGTTTTTATATATTATGAATAAGGTTGTTATGAACATTCTTGTACAAGAGTTTATGTAAACGTATGTTTTGTTTTTCTTGGATAGAGTATTAGAAGTGAATTTTATGGACCATGGGGTAGGTATATTTTTAACTTTCTAGGAAACTGTCAAATAATTCTTCAAAGTAATTGTAGAATTTTGGATTCCCCCAGCAAATCATGAGAGTTCCAATTACTCTACGTTCTCACAGATATTAGGTATTGTCTGTGGTTTTTATAGTAGCTATTCTAGTGGGTATGAAGTGGCATCTCACTGTGGTTTTATATAACATTTCTCGGATGGCTAATAATGCTTAGAACATACCCATGTACTTACTGGTTGTTTTTATGTCTTCTTTGTAAAGTTTCTGCTCAAGGCTGTTGCCCAATTTTTATTTGGATTATTATTATTATTGCTGATGTTTAGAGTTTTTCAAAATATATTCCAGATATATCTTTTGTCAGATATTTGTACTACAATTACTTTCTCCCACTCTGTGGTTTTCATATTCATTTTCTTAGTGGTGTCTTTGAATCGGCAAAATGTTTAACATTGACGAAGTCCAATTATCATTTTTTTTCTTGTGGTTAGTGTTTCTTGTGTCTTCTCTAAGAAATCTTTGCTTAACTCAAAGTCACAAAGATATTCTCCTATTTCCTTCTAGAATGTTCACACTTCTAGTTTTTCAGTTTAGATCCATGATCCAAATAAAAATAATTATGTATAGAATTAAGAGAGGTTATGTTTCTATTTTCCCACACAGGTATACAGTTATTTTAGCAAAATTTGTTTAAAGGAATTTCTTTAGTCATTGAATTTTTTTGGTGTATTGGTTAAATACAATTGAGAAATACAATTGAGTTTTGTATATTAAGTTGTATCTCACCACTTTACTAAATTTAAATATTATTTCTACTAATATTTATGCATGTTCTGTAGTGTTTTCTATGTACACAATCATTATCTGTGAATAACGATGGTTTTACTTATTCCTTTGTAATATTTAAGACTTTTTTTTCTTGTGTATTACACTAGATATGAGAGCAGGCATTCTTGTTTTGCTCTTGTTTTTAGGGAGAAATGTTGAATGTTTTGTTGTCTAGCATCACGGTAGCTATAGATTTTTCCTAACTGTCCTTTATCAGATTTAGGAAGTTTTTACCTATTCTTACTTTTCTCAGAATTTTTACCATAAATGGAATTTGAATTTTATCAAACACTTTTTATGCATATATTAAAATAATATTATTTTTCTTCTTATTCATTTATTAGGTGAATTTTATTGATTGCTTTTCAAATATAAATAGGCAAATATTAACCCAACCTAGATTAAATCTCACAGAGTTATGACGTATTACCCTTTTATATATTGCTGGATTCGATTTGCTGATATCATGTTAGGGATTTTCACACCCATGGTCATGAAAGTCTGCTCTATAATTTCCTTTTTAAAAAGATCATTGTCAAGTTTTGGTATCAGAGTTTATTCTGACCTCACAAATAGGAGGGGACATATTCCTTATATATTTTCTCTAAGAGGTCAAGATTTTGTTTTTCCTTAATTTTTTTGGAATTCACCAATGAAGCTGTCGTGGCCTGGAAGTTTTTATCCTTTTTTTTTTTTTTGCGACTGTGGTAGGCAGAATAATGGTTTCCCGAAGATGCCCAGAACTGTGACAAAAATAGCCTCTAGACCTGTCAGAAACTGAATTTCTGCTGTTTAAGCCACACAGTCATGTTTACAAACCTTCAAACTGCCTCTTTCCTCCTCTCTGATCTTCCTTTGAAACAGAAAACTTCATTGTTGGCTCATTGTAACTATAAGTGAATTTGTTTTTAGCTATTCTTTGAGGAAACTAATGTTTTTCTGACACTGAGTCTCAATTACTCTTATTTTAAAGGCTCATTATTTTGTCCCCTGTCTCTACATGGTCATTTAACTGATGTGTCTAAATTACGAAGATGAGCATTTCCTTGATAGCATAGAGTCAGCTTTTCTTACTGTCTGGATTTTTGTCCCCTTTTGTTTTTTGTTGTCACTTTTTTTTTTTACCTTATTGAAGGTTTATCTATGCACTTAAGGGTTGCTTGTTGCATTGTATTCTTTATTTCTATGTGCTTCTGTAAAGGGAAAAGTTTTAGATTATACATAGTCTGCTATATTGCCAGAAATGAAAGTCAATATTCATTTTATAAGGTTATTATAACCTGATATCAAAATGGACGTGGATAGTAATGTAAAAGAAAATTATAGGCTATCACTAATGACCATAAAAGCAAAAGTCCTAAGTAAAATTTAATAAAGAGATTTCAGCAATATATTAGAAGGTTGTATATCATAACCAGATAGAATTTATTAAAGAATGCAAGAATTGGTCAATATTGACAATCTGTCCAAATACTTATTATATTAATAGTCTAAGATATAAAAATCATCTTATCTCAATGGACAATGAAAATCATTCAATAAAACAATATATAATCTTGAATAAAGAAAAAAAATCCTATCATACTAGATTTAATAGAAACCTTTCTCAATCACAATTGTCAGAAACCTCCATCATATCATACTTAGTGATAAAACTATTCAACAGTAGTATTCTGGGGCTGGCCCGGTGGCATAGTGGTTAAGCTCAGTGGCCCAGGGCTCACAGGTTCGGATCCCTTGCAGGTTCAGATCTTGGGTGCAGACCTAAACACCACTCATCAAGCCATGCTGTGGAGGCGTCCCACATACAAAATAGAGGAAGACTGGCACAGATCTTAGCTCAGCAACAATCTTCCTCAAGCAAAAAGAGGAAGATTAGCAACAGATATTAGCTCAGGGCCAATCTCCCTCACCAAAAACAAACAAACAAAAAAAACAGTAGTATTCATTTACCATTCATACAGTAAATATTTATTAATCACCTACTTACAAGACATTGTTCTAGTTATGATGATGTAGCAGAGTATATAACAAAGTCTTAGACTTTGAAGTTAAATAACAAATGAGTTAATGAAAATGTATTAAAATGCAATAATATTGCCATGATTTGTGAGTGATGGTCTTAAAGAATCAGTTGGTTAGCTATGAGTACTTAAAGAAGTTCAGCAAGAGGACGTGAATCAGTTTAATATTCATATGTTACATTTTTCTATAAAACAGCATTACCAATTGGGAAAGGTAACCAAAATATTTCTCAGTGGCCATAGTATCTATAATGTGTCTAGTACCAAACTTTAAAAGAAATATGCTCAACCTTTCTGAAGAAATTTATAACATTTTGAAAAGAAACATAAAAAGGATCTGAATAAATTAAGAAAATACTATGGTTATGAGTGGGAAGAATCAATATCTCCTCTATCCAAAATTAATCTATCATGTTAATACAATCCATTCAAATCCAAATAGGATTTTTTCCCCCCAAGGACCCTAACAAATTAGTTCTAAATTTGTTATAGTAAGTGTGTTAAATTTACCAAAAACAATTTTGAACAAAAAAAGAAGATAAAATAATTGTTTTTTTCAGAACAATTTTGAAAAAAATTTATTATCCAAAAGATAGACTATATTACAAACCTAACAAAGAGTATGAAAGCAGACTAACATAGATAAGAGAATTTAGCATACCTTAAACGTAGCATTTTAAGTGATGGAGAAAAGGATGGTCTATTTCATCCATGGTATTTACTCAATCAGCTATATGTTTTAAAAGGGATTATCAGTCCCTACCTCAAGCCATTTACAAAAATACTTTTGAGATGAATTATTCTTACATTCATATTTATACCACGAGAAAATTTAGGTGTATACATTCTTGTTGACATGTCTTTTTAACAAGACACAAAATCTATACCTATTAAAGAAAAGATGGATCTACCTGAAAATGTCAACATTTAAAAATGTTATTAAAAATAAGTTAAAAGGCAAGTGATAGTTCATGAGAAAATACCTACAGAAACCTACAAAATATGTATCTCTAAAATACTTACAAACCATCTCTGCATGTAACAAAATATAAAGAAAGGGTATCCAAATATATGTAGAACCCATGCAAATAAATAAGGCAATAATAACACAATAAAAAAGACAAAACTTACAAGTTGGCAATGAAGAGTAGAGGAAATACAAAAGGCTGATAAACAGGTGAAAATAGATACCCTATATAAAATAACATCAAGCAAATGTAAATTAAGACAACAGTGACATACTCCTTTCCAACCATCAGATTGGAAAAAATTAAAAAGTTAAGAGTGTCAAGCTTTGATGACAGTTTGAGGAAACATCATCCCGCTGTGATGAACTGCCAGTAAAGTATCAGGTTGGAAGAGCTGTTGAGCTACTTCTGTGCCAGTGCCAATAAGAAGGGGCATGTTTAAATTTGGTATATCTGCATAATAGAATCATACACATTAGCTAAAACTGGTGAGATTGTGCTATGTGCAGAGATTGGGAAAGTGCTTTATTATGTATTATTGAGTGAGAAAAGGAATTTACAGGTCACTATGTCACCTATGATACTATTTATGTGAAACTCTCACACACGTGCACACTCACACGTGCACACTGATGAATTTCCACAGATGCCATATTATCAGTAAGCCAATACATAGAGAAAAGTCTAGAAAGATAAATGCCAAATATAACAGCGATTAAGTTGGGGGCAGAGCGAGGCTGTTTACAGAGGACCTCAGAAGAAATGAATTCGCTTATACCAAATTGTATGACTTTTAATTCCAGTAATTCTTCTTGTGCATACGTCATTCTCGTGCCTGACTCATTCTCATAAGTAATATCTCTCATAAAAGCAGTACATTTCCACCAGTGCATGTGCAAATAAAACTCTTGAAATCCTTGCAGAGCTTGAAAGAAACATTTCTCCACAAAAACTTTATAGGCTCTCTTGAAGAGATATTATCTACTAGTTCAGAATAACTGTGGTAATTATGTTTGTTTGTTTGTTTTGGATGAATCAGGTCCAGATCATATCTATGTCCCATATCTAGTGAGCTTTCTTCCTCCCTCCCTCCTTGTCTCCCTTCTTTCCTACCTTCCTCCCTCCTCTCCTCCCTTCCTTCCTTCCCATTTTCGTAGTACCTACTATGTATCAGGTGCAGTGTTAAATCCTGGTAACATTTAGATAAATAATGCTTACTTCCTGTCTTCCAGTCATTCTCCATTTCTCAGATAAATGTTGTATAGGTTGAGAAAAGCAGGAAGGGTGGCCCCTATAAAATGGAAGCAAAAGCCCTACAGAAATCCTCAGCAGGTATATTCTTATATTTCAAGGTCCAGAACTTGGTCACCCAGTAGATTCTAGCTGCAAGAAAGGCTGAAAAATATACATGTTAAGTTTTCCAACTTTTGTAGTAAGGGCAAATCAGCAAAAGAAAAGTGGGAATGTGTGTCGAGTGGGACAACCCTTTGCAGGTCATGGGCATGCAAAGAATAATTATGATATTAATATTTTTGTAGATGTTAACAGAATACTGTAGGAGCCCACTTTGAGGATTTTGCAGTAGGGTTGGCCAGCTCATGGCAATGCAATCACAGCAACATAATGATGGAGATCTGCCTCATCATCATCATCTCTTCATCTTCATCACCAACATCCAGGGCCTGGAACAGTGGTTGGAGCAGTCATATAGTAGGCACTTAATATGTGTTGAATGAATGAAGTAATGTAACATAAACATCCTTATCATCACAGCCGTCAACTGTTTAGTGCCCACTTTTTGTCAGACTGTGTAATAGGTCATTTCATCTATACTATTTAGTTTAATCTCATAATAAACTTTTTTTTTTAGCTGGGGAAGATTAACCCTGAGCTAACATCTGTGCCGGTCTTCCTCTATTTTGTATGTGGGTCACCGCCACCACATGGATTGATGAGTGGTGTAGGTCTGTACCTGGGAACCAAATCCACAAAGCCAGGTGGCTGAGGAAGAGAATGTGGAGGTTTAACCACTCGGCCGTTGGGCTGGCCCCACAATAAACTTTTTTGACTACCAGAAATTGAGATTTAGATATGTTTATGTAACTTACTAGAGATAAAATAGCTATTAAGTTTGAGAGCCAAAACTTAAACCCAGTTGTCTGGGATTTTTCTCTCTACCAGCTTTAACTCCTTCCTTGTGGACATCATATGTCTATTAATTATTAGTTTGATGGCTGCATTCAATTTTTGTTGACGTGGCTCTCAAGAATCTATTTCTTTAAAAGAAATACAAAAAAGATGAATTCTTTGAAGACAGCAGCCAACACAATCTTAGTAAATATAATATTTATAGGATTCTTCAATTAATTTACAAATTTTTTACACCAAAATTTGCCCTGATGATCTTATTCTTTGGGGACAACGATTGTCTCCTCTGTGATGTTTTCCTGCACTAAAGGCAATTATTGTTGCTTCTAGCTGTAATAAAAAAATAACCGAAACAGATAGAAGTGTCTTCGTCGAAATTGAGCTGAAACTCCCACTGTGGAAATAATCAGAAAATTAAAAGCTCTGCAATCTTGCAAATAACATTGCAACTTAATATTATTGGAACATAACATTATTATCTCTTTTATAGGAAAAACAAACATAAATATATTTTCAAATGACACCATGATATTAGTTTTATTTTATTGGATAGGGGGAGCAAAGAACAATAAGTTCTTAGGATTGAGCAAATGAAACAATGGGGATTTACGAAAAATGATCAACAGCACAAGGATATGCTGCAATTCTCAACTTCAGGCAGAATCTTCCAAATACAATGGTGCACTACCTCAACCCCTCCTGTGCGATTTTCTGGGGTGGCTTCATTTAGAATTCTCCATGGTGGCCACCAAGCACAGGGTCTGCCACCAGCTAGGCATTTAATCAATGTGGGTTAAATGAGTTTTTAATTAATATTGAAAGAGATCAAAGTCAAGTCCTTCCTTTTTCCATCTGTCTTTCTTTCTTTTCTTCCTTCTTTCTTTCCTTCCTTCCTTCTTTCTTTTATATTAATTTGAGTTATGAGAGGATATGAAACATGATAGTTTATGTCTACAAATAACATACATCATTTGAACTCAGATCATCGATTAAACATATATTCACTGAGGACTCAACCCCTGGAAATTATTCTACTGGACTCTGAGGATAAGACCGCTGGCATATTTTTTTGTGTGTGAGGAAGATCAGCTCTGAGCTAACATCCATGCTAATCCTCCTCTTTTTGCTGAGGAAGACTGGCTCTGAGCTAACATCTATTGCCAATCCTCCTCCTTCTCCCCCCTCCCCAAACCCCAATAGATAGTTGTACGTCATAGTTGCACGTTCTTTTAGTTGCGGTATGTGGGACACGGCCTCAGCGTGGCCGGAGAAGCGGTGCCTTGGTGCGCGCCCGGGATCCGAACCCAGGCCACCAGCAGCGGAGCGCGTGCACTTAACCGCTAAGCCACGGGGCCGCCCGACTGCTGGCATATTTTAATGTCTGGCTTCAAGAAAAGTCCAGTAGCCCCTGACTTTGTTCTTGTACTTTGTAAGGATCTGGGGGCTACTGAAATGGGCCAATCTTAGAAATGCTTTACAGGATGCGTCGTCCAAACACAAGTGGATTGGAGGTCACATTGCCATTTGCAGAAATATTGAAGTTGGTATAAGATACTGCTTGGGAAGTGGAAGGCAAGGGTGTTGATGATTTCAATTTTAGACAAATTGCATGGATGTCAGAATATTCCACTGGAGGTGTCCCCAAGCAGTTGGAAATTTGAGAAGTCCTAGAGTTGATGTTGCAGTGGTTTCTTTTTATGATAGTATAAACCATAAATTGGTCAGCCGTTATTGTCTTAAACAGCGTGGAGTGAATGTGATTTTTTTTTTATCAGAATATCTCAAGTCTCTTTGAAATGATTGGAAATGCTCTTCTGTCTTCGGGTGAGTAATCAGAGATAAGAGGGCAGAATTCAGCATATCTGGCCACTTAGCTGCTATTGGGCAAGCTTTCACTTTTGTAAAAAAAATGATTAAAGAAAACAATTTAGGTGATGCAAACAAAATTTATTTAACACTTCCTGAAGTAGACAGTCTCCTTTTGGAGAACTGCAAAATGGGGCGGAAGGTAGGAAGCTTTCACAGGGTAAAGAATAAAGAACAGGGAAGAGAAAAGTAGAAAATATCTGATTGGCTGAGGCCACATAGTCAACCTTGTTTGGGGTGAGAAGGCCCAGATTTGGCTTGGTGGTTGGCGATTGGCTTAGTGAATACACTGTGTTTCTGCTCAAGCAGAATATTTACAAGGACACACAAGTGATCTAAGTTTTGGTTCGGTGACATGGTGCCTGGGCAGGATTGGCTCCATCTTGGTATTTCAACACTTTCTTCCCAAGGTACTGAGGATTGAACCCAATCTCTGACTCTCTCTGTAGGAGAACTAACTGAAATGGCTTCAGGGTGCTATGTTGGGTGCACAACAATGCTTTTGTAGAGGAATGAAGTGGGGACAGCATAGAGATTGGACTTGAGTTTAACTCCCAGATTTGCCACCTACCAGCGCTAAGATGCCATGAAATTATCTTAGTATTTTTTCCCCATGAAAAATCTTAGTATTTTTGGTCTCTTCATCTGTAAAATGGAAAGAAAATTCAGGAATAATGGTGAGTGCCTGGCCCAGGGATTAGCTTATAGAACAGGCTATATATGGCCTATCTTAAGTGATCTGAGTTCTCTACACTTTAATTTTGGGTCCAAGCTCAGTCATCAATCAAGTGGCACCTTCTTTCTGTTTGTCATAATCCTTTGTGCATATTTCTCTCTCTCCAGAAACCTGTAATGTAATATTCTTGGGTCCCTTGGCTGAATTCTACCTAATGTCACCCTGTTCTGAATACAATATCAGATATGATTTAGCCAATTTATAGCAAGGTGAAGACAAAGGCCAACCAGTCAATGGCTTGGTTTCTGGGCTTTCTTGTCTCTGAAATAGGGACAAAAGGGGCTTAGAAAGTGTAGGCTGTTTCCTCCTTCCTGGAGCCTTGCATGGCATGAGGACCAGACGATGATACAGCCCTGGGGCTTTCTTTCCCGACTCAGTCTCTGTCCAGAGTTGACACGAATAGGCTGGAAATGGAAGTTATACAAAGCACCGGCAGCTTCCTTTTGGGATTGCTTTGTTTAAAGAGACTTTTTACGATCAGATAAGTGCTGTGATATATATATTTATATGAGGGGTTTGAGTATGATTTAGATCTGAACTTCCTGCAGAGTGAAAAATAATTGCTTCTCTTTTATCCAAAATGCTTAATATTTAAATGATAAGTTAAAGACACGTTCAGCTTTTGACTCATTCAACCAAGGCATTTTTCTTTAATTGAATCAATCCAGTGCATTCCAAATAAATTCTCACTTATTGGGCACCTAGTGTGTACGTGGCACTGTGCAAGGCTCTGGCTGCACAGAGATACATGAGACTTATTGTCCACCGGTATCTTCCAAGTGTGCCCTGAACTTGTCCACTTCTCTCCATCCTCCCTACTGCTTCCTACTCAGCCCCTGTCTTTCTCTGGACTGTGGATAGAACTGTCCAGATGGTCTTCTCATATCAAGTGATCCCGTCCATAACCTGCCCAACAAACCAAATCATCTTTTTGAAGCATAACTCAGATCACAATGTTATCTTGCTTTAAAACTGCCAGTAGCTTCTCCTGTATTTAGAATAACAACAAATGCCTATACGGTCTGTGTTTGTCCTCTTTGCTCTTCCCCCTTTCCCACCTCTGTGAACTCCTTTTAAACCAGGCCCCCACTTGCCCACCAGTCTTCAGCCTGGCCTCCTTCTTGTCCCCGATGTATTTGGTGCCTCAGGGCCTCTCTGCCAGCTGTTTCCTTTGCCGAATGATCCTCAGCCTCATCTTCTGGTCCCTCGCTCCTTTCCTTCATGTCATGAAAGTTGTCTTCTCAGAGAGGTCTTCCCTGCTCATCCAGTCTGAAGTAGCTTTCCTCAACAGCGCTGATCACTCTCTGATATTGTTTGTATTTATCTGTCTATCATTTATCTCCCTACCACCATCCAACCTCCCATATAATATAAACTCCCCAGAAATGGGTTGTGTCTGACTGCTTGTGGTTCGTCTCCTAGCACCTGGAATAGCTCCATAGATATTTGTTAAAGGAAAAAATGAATACCTTCGAGGTGTCCACAGGCTAATGAAGGAGGCAGATCAGAATCCAAAATGCTACAGTCTAAGTGATACAAGGGAGGTGCAGGGTTCAAGGAAGAGGTCCACAATCACAAGACCATCATGGAAGGCCACTGAATGGATAGGTGGGCCCTCACATGGTGACATTACCTTGGTAAAATGCTCCACTGTGCTGTCCTCATAAATCTAATTTATAGGTACGACAATATTCATTTTCATGAATAAACTCTCACATGAGAATGATCTATAAGCCTGGATATAGATGGAACTATATCAATTTTGAATGAGAAACATTGCTGCTAATGAGTGGCATTAGGCAATATGATCCTCCAACCAGAACATTTTCACACTCCAGGTCGGCTACTTGGGATCAAATTTATCCCCAGAAAGTTACTTAGGGAGCTTGAGTCAGATCATAGGGGTTAGTAATCATTCTATAGTTTTAATGGAATCACCAATCAAAAACTGGGGAATTCCACTTCCCCCCACAGCCCTGCAGTTTAGTGGTTGAAGAGCAAATGGGTCAAGATAAATAGCCAAGATAATGTGCAAGGCAAAGGTTGGGAGGGCCTCTTTCACGTGGAGCCTACCACATTAGATGATTCAAACTTGGATGCCGATGGCGCCATAATATACCTTGACTTCCACCTCGATTATAGATACGTGTGCACAATTATTTTGGAACCATGAGATGCCTGGGTTTGTGATGACGCCCTCTCTACTGGCGCTCACTTGAAAGCATTCTGTTCTTTGCAACTGACGTCTTCCTGCTTAGACAGTAAGTCAACAAAAATGTAAATTGAAAGCTCTGATTCTGCAACTCCTATAACCTATTTGGAAGAAGAGAAGAATCCATTACGCCATGGTTCTCTGGCAGTGCAGAGGGCTGGAGCAGCTATAGTCTCTTGGAGCCAGTCCACTGAGTATCAAAGACCCAAGGACGCAACCTGAGACAGCCAGACATTACCCTTCACTAAACAACAGGCCTGGGGCTCTGAACAATAGACCCTGGCCAGGTTGCAAGAAAATGATGGATTCTTCTCTACTATTGCTCTTCTACTACTGCTTCCTTCACATGGTCTTTCTTGATTTAGGCAGGGGTCATTTTGTTGTGGTCAACTCTGTCCTGATATCTGCAAAACCCAAGTGTGCATTCAAAGCTCAGCCCCTTCCCCCAATCTGACCCCCTCTTCCCTTCCACTCTGCTCTTTCGTGTCAGTCCCAGAGCGAGTGGGGTCCAGGACCGCCAATATGCTTTCCTCCCACTTGCGTACCTCTTTGCCCTTGGCCATGACGTGTCCTCCGTCTGGGGGAGTTTTCCTTAGTTCCTTGTCTGTTTGAGTCTTCCTCATCATCCAGAGCCCTGACACAAATGCCAATCCTTCCGACTCTGAGGCAGACTTAGTAACTTCCTTTATAGCGCTTCCCAAAGGACTTCGTACCTCTAATTTAACACGTTTCTTTCTTCTCTGATGGAGTCACATAATAATAATAATTATCACATGATGAGTTCACTGTGTGTGTCTGTGTATGTCCGTCTCTCTGTCTTGTCATGAGATACTGGATATACAAATGGACAGTGGCCAAATCATATATGACAACAGAACTGTGACCCACCATCTCCGCAGCAACCAGCCCAGGAAGCCGAACCACAACCTCTGCAGGAATTGGCCCAGAATGGTTAGAACTTGCTCGGTGACTGCCAGTTTCCTTATTTCCCCCTCACTTCCAACTCAAGACCAACAAGAGAAAGCCGAATATGCTCCCCAAACAAATCCCATCAGATGTCTGCTCGTACTCAGCTGCCTCCAGCATCCTCAGGTCAACAGCCTCTAATCAGGGCTACGCTAGAGCTTTTGCTCATAATTCCTATCAAGCTGCCCCGTTCTCTGCTGTCTTTGAGTCTCTACTAAACACAAGGGATGGTAGCTGACTCCTTTGCTATAACAAACTCTAAATCAATAATCTCTGTTTGTTCTCATTTGTATGGTCTTTATCTGTTTCCACATTCCCAAGACCCTGAACTATATTGCTATTCTCATTTTACTTATGAGAAAACTGAGGCTAAGAATGGTTATGCAACTTGGCCATGTTCTCAGAGCAGAATCAACAAAGCCAACATTTGAATTTGCATCTGTCTGATTCCAAAGCTATTGCTCTTTATAGTCTTTAGTGATACCACTTCAAGCTCCTACTAAGTGCTTGCTGAAGGCAAGGCCCATGCCTTACTCATCTTTGTGTCTCCTGCACCCTGCACAGGGGCTGGCATATGGCCAGTGGTCATCCAGTAGTTGAGGGCTTGGATTATTGCGAATACTCCTAGGAAATGAGTCTGTATCATTTCTAATAGGTCTGCGCTTCTGAAAGCAGACAATGTAAGTAAGTTCTGGTGAGTGTTTCTGTTCTCAGAGTAAATGTGAACCGTTATTTATTGCAAAAAATACCAAGGCTCATTTTTTAATATACTGCTTAACATAATAATTCCTGGAAACGGTTCCCCTGTGGTGAAATAATGAAAAGTAAGTGAAAAGAGCTGCAAATGTCGCTTCTGAGCAAAAGATTAGTTTAAAGTACTTCTCTCTTTGGGTCTGTTTCACATGTTTGAATAATGGAATTTGTTGGTTGGCCTCACGTTATAAATTACAAACCCAACCATTGTGGTGCTCCTGAGTGGGTGCCCCTGGGCTGTGTGGCTGTGGAGTGCGCAGGCCACATGACCAGGGCTGGGCATTCTTGGGAGACACCCATTCTGAAGCTTCCATTTTGCCAGTATCTAAAGTCCTCAATTTATTAATGAAGCTATTTATAAAATAGCTTTTTGAACATTTTATTTTTTCTTTGGTTTCATTTCTTTCCATGAGTGCTCAATAGTTCTGGAAGTATTTTCAACCAGGAGCTGAACGGAAGAAATTTTCTTTGTGAAAAACACGCGTTAGCGGCAGCTCTTTTACAAGTTTGCAAAGGTTGCTTAGGCAATAATTATATAGCATGGTTTTAAGAGGTGGATTTTCTTGCAGTAGCCCAGGACTGGGAATGGAGCAGTCTGAGTTCCACTGTGGACTTGCTGTTTCCAGCAGGACAGTTTGTGTTGCTTTTTCTTTTTTTTTCTTTTATTTTTATTTTTTGTGAGGAAGATCAGCCCTGAGCTAACATCCATGCCAATCCTCCTCTCTTTGCTGAGGAAGACTGGCCCTGGGCTAAGATCTGTGCCCATCTTTCTCTACTGTATATGGGACGCTGCCACAGCATGACTTGACAAGCTGTGCATTGGTGTGCGCCAGGGATCTGAACCCGGGCAGCCAGCAGCAGAGTGCGCGCACTTAACCGCTAGGCCACGGGGCCGGCCCATTGTGTTGCTTTTTAGAAACCTCAATTTTCTAACCTTTAAAATAGGTATAAGCTATGTCTGCCCTATTTTGAGGATCAAATGAGATAATGACAGATGTGGAAGTACTTCAGATACAAATTCAGAAAGGCTGTACAGATATCATCATTATTACAAAGCTATCCTTACAAATTATCAAATGATAACTGATTGCCTGTTTCCCATAAAATATCCTAACAAAATGAAATATTTGTCTTAGAGTGGTGAAACTTGTTATCAGTTGTATAAAATATAGAACCCTCAATTTGAATTAGGAATCATGGAATTTTAGTATTTGTCAAATCTTAAAATATCGTAAGATCATTTAGTTCCTCCTCTCTGTTTTGAAGCCAAAAGAGGACTTCCCCAATGTCAAAGGTCATTATCAGAGAGGAATTGTTCAATGTCAAAGGTCATTGTTTCCAGGGGAAGACTAAGTAAGAGGATCTTGAGAGGATGGGCATGTATGAAAAGAGTTTAAGCCTTAATGAGTGTGTTTTAGTTGGTTTTTCTGGGGTAATAACATCAAATTCCATTAGACTACCACTTGTGAAGCCAGAAAAACAAGATGGTGGCTGGAGGCCAGGGGGATGGGAGGTGAGGAGGTAGCAAGAGGGACACAGCCACTGTGTCTCTGGTGTTAGACTTTTGTAGCTGAAATAGAGTCTTTTCAGAAGAATACTGGCTAATTGTCTTTTTTAGTATTTTTGTACAGCTTATTACATAGACCATCAGTGTCTTTGTATTCTGCTTCAGGTCTTTGGCCTATTATTTAGAAAATGCTGGCATATCTCAGTTGCACTAAAGGAACCAAGGCAAGATGGTATGTCTACTCAAGCTAGGATTCCTCCTGAAGGGACTGAGTCTTCTCCCCGAAAGGCTGCTGTTGAAGTGGTGCAGAAATCAGTAGCCCAGGAATGTGACTATTTGTGACTTGATTCAGTGACTTGTTATAATGTAGAATCTTCTTCTAGTACTTTTTTTCTGCCCAAACCACAGAGTTTTGTGCTTTGTTTGAACAAGGGTTGGAGGGGAGGGTTGAGCCACTGCTCTCAGTTAACTTCTGAGGGGCCATTTCTGAGCGACCTGGGACACACAATAACCTGTCCTTTGACTGGCCGATGGGGTTCTCTGATAAGAGCCACCTGATATGTCTTAATGGATGCATGCCTCCTCTTGGGGGCACGCACATTCCTCAGATGTCTGGCTCTAACCTGACAGCCTTTTGAACTTCCTATATTCTGAAAGCCCATTACTTGACTTAATAATTTGGGGGAGATTTGAAGGCTGTTCTTGCCAAGGTTTTTCAGACATGTCTAAAGGGGAAGATGTGGTTTATAAGCAAAGATTTTTGGAAATTATCTCTGCAAATGATCTACATGCTCAGGTCTCTCCTTGACCCTGTGACACACTCCCCCAGCATTCTTGCCTCAAAAGAAGGGTTCTAACTAGCTGTCTCCTGTTTGTCATAGCCCAATGACTTATCAGATATCCCCCAAAGCATTCCTATTGGTCCCATAAAACTGCAGTTTCCATGGCCTCCACGGACTAATTGCTAATCCTACTGAACCACTTCTACTCTTATCTCGAACTTTCTGCAATATTTGACCCTGATAACCACCCCCATCTTCTTGGAACTCTTTCATGAGCTTCTATTCTCTTCTATTTTTCTTATTATTTATCTTCTTTCACAGGTCAAGTTCTCCAGAAGAAGATTCTAACATGAAGTCCATGGTGCAAGATGTTTACTAGGAATCAACACCTGTGAGGGGTGAAGGGGAAGAGGAAGGTGAACGTTGATGTAGGTACAACAACGCCTCAGGTAACCCCGGGGTCTCTGGAGGGAGTATTGCCTATCGAAAGTCCCACATCAAGGAGAAATGGGCAGCTCTTTATTCCCAGTCATAAGACGCAGTATCCCTGGGAAGGATGTGACCTCAGGCAGAATAGCTCTTTGTAGTGGGGGAGAGCCTAAAGGAACTGACAGCTGGACGCTGTTCACAGGCCACATTTCCTGCAGCTGGGTAGCAAGTCCGAGCTTAAAGGGAAATCCGAGTGAGACAGCCTTGTGACTACCTCCTTTGCCTTCACATGCCCCTTTGCATGACCGCCTGGTGGTGGTCACATACACCTCTGGGAATCACGAAAGCAACAGGCCTTCTCCCCAGAAGAAAAATGCACATGTGCCCTCTGATAAATACATTACCAACAATTTGAAATGGTTCATAAGTGTTCTAACATCCACCCAAGTGTCCTTACGATGGATAAACCTAATTACAGTCAACCTGCCATTAAAGTTGATTCTTTTCATTCAACTTAAATTCACATCCAAATGTATTCCAATGAAAACTCAAAAGCAAAGTGAAGTGCTTCTGGGTCCTTTCTCCCACATAATTTCATTTAATCCTCACCACCCTCCTCTGCGTTGGGTACTGTTATCCTATTTATATACTAGGAAACTGAGATCCTGAGAGGATAAATGATTTGCCCAAGATCACATTGGTATTAAGAGGTCGAGGGTGGATGTAACAAAATTCTGTTTGTTTCTACAGCTCATATCTCTTCCACTTTATCTCCCTTCCTCAAAGAGGTCCTCAGCTCTCAAGGTGCTTGTAAATTAAAAGGGGTGTCAAAGACAAGAAAAATACACAAATAAGCACAGTGTAGGGACAAAGAGATAACTGTTATAACATAGGCAGGAACAAAATTTGTATGAGAAGGAACATCCCATTAGGTTCATTAAACCTGTGATAATTTTTCCCATCAGAGTCCGTGTGAGAATAAAACTCAGATTAGTTTTATTAGTCGACAGAGATAATTAAATGGTCTCTTTGCTTATATGCTGTCGACATTTCCATAGCAGACATTTATAGACTTTAGCTGGCTATTTGAAAAGATATTTATTAGGTAGTCATTCAGCCATATGACATCAATAATTATTTTTATTTAAGAAGAAATCATACATTTCACATATATATGCCTACATATCCTCTAAGGACTTACAGATTCAAGAGGAGGCTATGATGAACAGCATGTTGCGCTATAATGTCTTAGAGAAGCAATTGATTGTAGTGACACAGAGGGGACCTGATGTCTTGTTATCTCTCACTACCCCTTGTGCAGACTCATCTAAAATGGCTTTAATTATAAATGTATATTATGTAGGTAGCAAATGTGTTTGTTTTACACTGTATAATGTACGTAATTTTACATGTTCTTCGTGACAATTAGTCAACATTTCCATTATTAACTTCCTAATCTACTAAATAAAGTCCCTACTATTTGGCCTGAGATGGCAGTGCTAGGGCCATAAGAGGTATCCAATAAATAGTCTAAATAAATTAGTATATGATTTAGTATAAGAATGAGTGAGCAGATTCCTTATTACCAAATCCTTGGGCTTCTAAGATCTCATCCCACTGGGTCTCTTCTACATTTGTAATTGTTGAAAATCACGTAGATCCATCAAGCTGTCTCTTCTTTGATTCTGAACTTGGTACTGTCAACGTAATGGGCGATTGGGAATCATTTTTTATATGTCCCTCAAGCCCCTGAAACCCAACGGGTACAAAGCTAAGCTTGGTGACAGTGATATCATGATGCTTAAGAGCATGACTTTGAAACTTCAACTGCCCAGGTATGAATCCTGGCCACTGGACTAGCTATGAGGCCTTGGGCAAGTCATTTAACCCCTCCATTATTGTGAGTATTAAACATGTGTGTCACATGTGAAAAGCTCCTGGCACATAATACAGCTCAGTAAATGTCAGCTCTCATCATCACAATCAACTCCCCAATATTTATTATAAGGCAGATACTCATCAGATATTCATCTGTATCTGATCTTCACCCATCAGCACCCATCATCTTTGATGCCCCAGACTCTCCATCCCTACATTGAAAGTCACTTCAAAAGCCTCTCTCAAACCCACCCCTGTGTCTTTCTCCCGGTCCAGTGCCCTGGTTCTGGGCTTCCTCATCTGCAGCTTTGACCACTGAAGTGTGTTCCCAACCAGCTTCCCAGTGGCCAGACTCCCTTTCCTCCAGCCCATGCTGCACACTATGTTCAAACCATGGATTCAATCGTGTCAACCTCCTTGCTCAAAAATCTTCAGTGGCTCCCCCCACCCTCAGATTCAAGTTCAAACTCTTTGGCATCATAGCATCCAATGTCCTTCAGTACCTGGTGTTGCTTCTCTCTCGACTCTTCCCTCTTCATTTCCCTTATGCCAGCACTCGGACCTCTATTCTGAATCTTTGAGTTTCCCAAACATATCTACATGTTCCTTTTCCTCTAGCCCTTTGCATATACATCCCTTCCTTCCTCCTCAGAACATCCTGCAGTATCCCCTGCTTAACTCCCATGCATGCTATTTTTCTGCAAGCTGTCCCTGTCTCCCCAAAGATCCATTGTGTGGCTCTCTATGTCCCATCACTGCATTTTAGTAGGATCCTTAAAACTTCACACAAGGGGAGAAGGAATATAGACATGTAGGACTTGTCCATGCTTCAGGCAGAATAAGGAGGATATAGGCATGAATGGGGGCTTCCCAGAACACCTGTGTAGCTCACCTGGACTTAATCTTCTAGAGGTCTAGGATTTGGCTGCCTCCTCTAGGGCCTTGACATCAGACCCCCTACAGCCCCTCTGCCAAGCAAGGGCCTGTGGTTGTCCTCCTTCCCCGGCTGCTTCTCCAGAATAGAGTCCAGGATTTTACAAAATTCTAGGGATCGCTGGTGCTTATTGGCCCAATCAGAGGAAGTAAAACCTGTGTCTTCCTGGATCCTGGGAGAGGGAATGGGTGAATGCCCCACTCTAGGACCCAGCAGCTCAGATGACAGTCTCCTGGGCCATCCTTCTAGGTGGACTTCCTCTTGATGTCTCCTCACCTCTGTGCGAATTTTACAAAGACATATAAATGAAAACATAGAGGAAATTGACCTCATATCCAGCAGAGTGCAGGGGTTAATGGGACCCTGGATCTGACACATACTTCTCCACTGTGGGGGAGGAGAGTCTGTGCAGAGCCATGGTTAAAAGGAAGACTTGATGGTCAGACCACTTGAATCCACCTTCTTAGCTCTGGGCCCCTAGAATCTAACCTCTCTGAGTCTCAGTTTTCTTATTTTTACAGTGGGGGTGCAAATAGTGCCAGCTTTCTGCTATTTAGCAAGGATTAAGTGAGTTAGCACACACAGTGTTTAGAAGCAATCCTGGAACAGACTAAGCATGTGCTTAGAATGAGCTGCTGGTCAAGGCTGTTACTATCCAGGTGAAGAGAGGAAATCCATGCAAAGAGAGGCATCAGAAAATTAGTCAGTTGGGAACTTTGGGGTTGGACTTTCTTTGAATTCCAGTCCTATCATCCAAAGGGTGGGACTCACTCTCACCTTCTTCACCACTGCAACATGGATGATACAGCAGATAGATTGTTGGGAGTTTTAGAAATAACAATAGAAGTAAGGTGGTACAAAATGCCTGCCCAATCTAAGTGAACCCTCTTCTCCTCGAGTTCCTATAAAGATTGAACGGCAACGATGAGGATTTTCTATCAGAGGAGCTAAGAGATAAGAATGTGTCACTAATCCAACTTGTGAAAGGGCAGCCAGTCAAGGAAGAAATTACAAAACCCTGTTAGAATTATACATGGGGCTGAACAGGGATGGGGAGGAGAGAGAGCCTTGAACAACCCCACCCAGGGGAAAAGACTTAGGAGTTCCTGTGGTGGAAAATCATGAAAGGCAGAAGCCAGGAGTGCAGGGAGCTGCCTGAGGCTGGTGGAGCAGGACAGGCAGGGACCCCTCCAGAAGGCTCCCTCATGGGCTCAGCAGCAGGACCAGAGACTCGGGATGCCATGTGGCTGGCAGGGATGACAGGAGCCGGCGCCTGGCACCTACTCTTTTCCAGAAGGCACTCCAAGCCAAGAGAAAGTGGATTAGGAGGATTTAAAGTATAAAAAATCAAACAAGCTGGGTTTTTTTAGACAATCATTCTCAAAGACAGTGAGTGAAATTCATGTCACTTTAAATAAGGGATGTGTCAGCAGGAAAAATAAAGAGCAAGAGGAAAGATCCTCCGTGCTTCTCCTCGTAGTACACCAAGACAACAAACAGGTCAGAGTGCCAAACACAGCCACACCCAACACTCTCTTGGCCATGAGCTGCGCTTTCTGAATTTTTTCTGTGATTCACTCTCACTGCCTCAAGTAGAGTATTCTCTTCCTCAGGAGTCCCTTAGTTTTCTTCCTCCTTTGGAGGAAGCCAGTAGTTCCCTGCCAATGATTTCTCTCTATGATCACACATGTGGGTGACTTGACCAAAGTTCATTGAGCGTGTACTTAAGCATCATATATGGTGCTCAAGAGGATAGTGCAAAACTCTACATAAAGGTAAATAGTTGGTTTTATTCAGGAAGGACGTCTCATTTCTAGGATGAAAAAGACTCTCCAACAGCATTGAAATATAAAATAACACCACCACCAAGTGAAGTTTGTACAGCACATCTTCATAAGGAGCATTTATGCTCATTATTGAATTTAACAAAACAACCCTACAAAGGGGAAATGGGGTGTTAATTGACCCTATTGCATGAAGGAGGGGAATAAGGTTTGTAGAAGCGGTATCACTCATTCAGAATCACAGGACTTTGCACTGATGGAGAAATGAATCACCTATTGTCATGGAGAGTGAAGCCCATCTTCAGGAGTGTTGGCTGCACCCACTACCATCTTCTCTGTAGATCACTGTTGCCACGGTTATCTCAGGAAGGGTCCATGGGTAGCTGTGGTTTTACTCGGCGGTCCTGCTCTCTGGCCAGTTTTGCATGACCCAGGTGTGCACACCTGAGTAGATCTCTGCAGGTATGCAGGGTAATGGTCAAGGATTAGAAGGAATGGAAGGGAAACACTGGCAGCCCTGCTACAACTACTCTTAAATTTTGAGTTTACATCTTTAAACAAAGTCTAAAGCAAATTAGTACTTCTACTTTCCCCAAAACAAGTTGAAGAATTTAAAGACTTTTAATTAACTGTGAATTCCACTCATTCCCCTAAATTCTCAGTTATTATTCAATATTTCAGTTCTAATTCATTTCTATGCACAAATGATTAACAGTAACAATAATCATGATTATTATTATATAAAGTCAATTCTGATTTAGCATTTCCAATGTATATTACCAATGTGTTTAATAATCATTACTTCTTGCTTCCCACTTCTTCTGAGTTAATTTTCTTATTAAAGTATCTCCTATAGTGGCTCCTTTCAGTGAAGATCTGTGGCTAGAATTCTCCTACTTTTCAAATACCTGAAAATCTGTTTTTTGACTATGATAAAGATTATGTCAACAACATGTAATAGAGTGTCTCTCAAAACAGTGGCTTAAACTAATGAGGGTTTTGTTTTTCTCATTCAGTCATAAAACCAGAATCAGGCAGACCATATACCTTATGTTATAGCTCTGACAATATATTCAGGGACCTGGCCTCCTGCTATGTTTCTGTTTCAATGGCCTGTAGATCACTTCATATTCACAACATGGTTGCTGGAGGTCCAGCCTTCTCTTAAGTTCCAGGCAGAATCAATGGAAAAGGTAGGAAGCAAAAATAGCATAGCCATTGACTCAGATCCTTCCAAACAAATTATGGCTATTGTGTTCATTTCTAGATACACTTCAGCCATTGACACTTCAAAGATTGCTTTTCTACAAATCTCTATGTTCTTTCCACCAAGGTCTTTTAATAGAGAAGTTTGAGCTTCTATATTTTTAAACTTATTTTTTATATCTTCACTCTCTTAATCCTTCTGGAAGACATACTTTTAGCATTCTCCTATCTCTCAAGTTGCTAATTCTCTGGTTTTCTGCATCAAGTCTACTGTTTTACTCAGTTATTGAAATTAAAAACAATTTTTGAATGACCATATTTTTGATATCTAGGATTTATAATCAATTATTTTTCCTACAGGTTTTCCTTTGTTATTTCTTGTTTTATGTATGGTGTTACTTTATATCTTTGAATATATTAAATATTCTTATTGTCAGTACCTTTCAGACTTCTCAACTTTACATCATTCCCCAGGTCTAAGTTCTCCCATTTGTTAATCCATAGACTATCATTTGTGGTGCCGTTTGTTCTGTAATTCTTATGTTCTAGGTTATCTCCAATGGGCATTATCTTCAGTGGACATTCTCTTTCCTGCATGGTCTGAGGCACGGAGGTGTCCTTTTAGGAAATTTTGGGTTTGCTTCTTCCCAGATCCTGCAGAGTTCACTGGCTATGAATCAGGTTGGGGGGTCTTAAGTTTCGTTTCTGTATCCCATACGTTGTTCTCTTTGAATTCTGTACCCACTATTATGCACCTTTGTGGTTCTCATGTCTCATCAGTTACTGTTTTCAACATGGCTTGGGACAGGTAGCCAGCTTCAGGCCAATGGCTTGAGGTATTCTAGTCCCAGTTCAGAGAAAGGGCAATTCTTTGCTTCAAGCTTATTGTCTCCTTCTTGCTGCTCTTGGGCTTGTGTCCTAGACTCTCACGTCTAGATGTGGGGTGGTGTCCAGTGAGCCAGTTTATACAGCTGGGGTCTGGTCCAGATTCCCCAATTTGGACCACAAGCTCAGGACTCTGGGTTTCTTCTTCATTTCTAGTCCCTGTATATTTTCTTTCTGGCTTTTGAGCTCAGCAAAATATTTGCTTTATAATTTATATGTGTCATCTAATATTTCCATGTGTTTGGAGCAGGAAGGATGGTATTAATGTGCTTCATAAACCATCTTGCCCTGAAATCAGAGCCTACGGTCTATCGGGGGGGGGGAGAGTTGTAAGGGGGATTGAGAAACACTCTTTGCTCAAGGCTAGTTTCTTGGATTGAGAACATGTAACTGGATGCTTCACAACTGCCCTGTGTGTTATGCCCTTGCCCAAGGGTTGAGCTGCAGAGAAAAAGAGATGGGTGGAATACATTTGTTGAGTGGGGCCAAGTCAGGAAGGGGAGCCTGCTGGGTCCCAACAGCTTTCTGAATTCTGTTTCCAGTCTGTTATATGGCCACACAATACTTTCTGTCCTTGATTCCATAAGATTATCCATTATCTTCCTTGTGTGTGTAGAAATTCATTGAAGTGATTTTCCATACATGCAACCAAAGACATTCTCACCAAAATGTGGAATTCAAGTTCAGATCCACCAAAAGTCCAGCTCAGATTTTCTGATTGCCTCTGAGAATAAATTGGCTGGTTTGATCAACAGCAGAGGCTAGCGTAGGTCATTTCAAGAAACACAGTTGAAATAAGAAGATTTAAACAAGCCATAAAGTGGAGTCATCCAAGTTAATTTCTCTGTGTCATCACAGATTGCCTGAAACCAGTCAGAACAATTTCTCTGGAAATGGACAGTGCTTGTGCCTTAGTTATTGAGTGAGCCTAAGCCAGTAAGTTAACCTTTCAGACTCTCAGATTTGTAATCTGTGAATAGTTGGGCTATTTTGAAGATGAAAAGCATCAATGTTGTCGAGTAGGACAGAGCAGACTTTTAATAAGTGTGTGTCCTCTCATCTTCTTCTTATCCCATTATGAGCAGGTGCCCGAGGAAGAAAGAACCAGTGTTGCTGTGGTAGGAAACTCTCTTAGATGAAAGATCTGGTGTCACATTTGGGCAGGTTGCCAAGAGGGCATGTGTGCACTTGGAGGAATGTCCATGTCCAATCTTCAGCTGTTCTTGGAAGAGCTCTCCATGACTTGATTTTTGGAGGCTGAAGCCTGCTCCATCTAATTAGTATCAGGAGCAGTAAATTGACACTGCATGTTTTTCTCCTTTGAATTCAAATGCCTTATGAGGGAGGCAGGCAAGTTCATATGGAGAAGTTCATTAGGTTCCTGTTGACTGTGCTGTCTTCATTTCCCCATCTCATCCTTTGGCTTCACTAGCTGGTTTAGGATCCACAGTGCAGGGGTAGACATCACCATATAGATGTGATTTATACAGGGGTAGAATGAGTCAGCTCTTGTCCTGGTCCTCAAGGGAAGCACTTGGCAATTTCTAAATATTCTGCTCATTTTTCCAATTATTTTCCAATTCTCCAAAAGTCCTTTTCCATTTTCCAAAGCCCCTTTTCACGGAGAAGAACTGAGAATGACTACAAGTTAAGGGCAGGCAGGGAGGAGCTGAATTTATATACTGCCCAGTTGTCCCAGAAGAGACAAGGATTATCTCTCTCCAGGCAATGGAATGTGGGGGAACATCCATCACATCCAAGAAGTGCAGAAGGGAAGCCTTCATGTCCAAGATGGACTGTATCCCTGTGTGTGTTAGCCTCATGGTGAAGACCTGGCATCTTCCAAAATGTGGTTTGATTTAAATGTGTGTGTCTACACACACGTGTGTGCACATTATTGAGGAGAGGGTGAAAAAGAGGTTCCCTTAGAAGTGCAGGCCAAGGATGTGTGTGCCCTGGACAATTCCCCAGCTTCCTAATTCGTCTCCCTTTCTCCATGTTCACTCCATCCACTCCACATAGTGAGCAGCGCCATCTTTCTAAAAGGAACCTCTCACCATGCCTCCCTTTAAGTTACCAGTCAACTCTCAGGAAAGTGCAGACTTTCAATCATGGAGGAAGGGGTCCACACAACCAGTGTTGCCCACCTTCCTTTCTTCTGTGCTTATGAGAAAACACTTACATAATACAAATGTGGTTTAGTTGGGTCGTGATCCCAGGAAACACTTGTATGAGAATGAGGAAGTGACTCCAGGAGTGTGTCAATCAGCAGCTTGCCACCAGGGGCAGCAATGGAAGCATAATACTTCCAAGTTTTCCCACGTAGGGCAAGGGAGCTGGGGTGTATATTCAAGCAGACCTGGCGGGAGTTGGTTGAATGCTGTTCCTGGGGATTTCCCAGGCCCCGCTTGTCCACACGAGCAAAGTGGGCTCTGATAGCCAGAGAAATCCTTCAGCCAAGAAAGGAAAGTCCTGACAATTGGAGCAGGGTTGATACGTGCTGAAACGCTAAGGATGAGGACATGTGGGGGTCCTGCCCGTATCACTCTCCCTCACCTACAGAAAGGGTACAATATAAAAACATGTGTAATGCATGATTCATGAAAACCTTGCATTCTTCACCATGTCCCTTTTTCCCAAGTCCATCCCTAATTATGCTAAAATATTGCAGCTCACCGTGTATACTGAGGTCCATTCATTTATTCATTTGTTCATTCATTTATTCAGTAAAAAGTTACCAGTTGTTCAGCTTTACTGCATATACTGTGGTGATTGCTGGGGATGCCATCTTGAATACCACACGTGATTTTGCTCCTTAGTGAGCTTGTAATTTCGTGGTGGGCAGTGGAGCCAGTAACATGCAGACCAGAAACCAAGGGAATTTTATTACATTGTGCCAAGTCCCATGATAGAGGGAAGAACAGAGTGATATGGAAACATTTAAGAGGGATGTGTAAACTTAGCTGGAGGAGCTGGTGAAGGCGTTCCAGTGGAAGTGATGTTCAAGCTTTGACTTAATGAAGGATGGGAAGCCATGTCTGATGTAGACAATGTCACTTGGCAGAAGACCTGTTTTCTCTCTTGGATCTCGTGACAAACTGTTAACAAGATTTCACACACACACACACGCACGCACACACACACACGCGCAAGCTTCCCTAAGACAGGAGACTTTGGCGGGTGGTGCTTTTGTCTGTGCTGAACCTGAATGTCATGTGGCTCCCCTTCTGGTACCTGAGCATCCATGAACTTTCAGCAGCACTGCTTGTTCCTCGCATTGGGCTGGTGCTATTGTTCAAGGTATTCTTCTTTAACAGACTTCTCGAGAAGAGCATGGCTGCTCACTTTAGCTAGAGCCAGAGAATGCCTCCCTGGAAGATTCTACATTATGAGGTCAAGAGTGGACTCTTCTTAGAGAAAGAAGAAAAATTGTGGAGGATTTTCCTTGTCTTTTTTTTTTACCCCAATGCGTCTGAGAGCTGCGTCATCCTTTTCCCTCTCTGCACATGGCATCGCTGCTTGCAAAAAGAAATATGTGTACCCTGAGACTGTACAGTAATACAACTGCTGCTTACTTTTAATGAACATTCTGGTACTTGCCCATCTACATATGTGTCACCCTTCAATATGGCTGCTATCAGAAGCTACAAACTCTGTCCAAATATACTGTATCCTCAGATCTCAGTGGTGTGTGTGTGTTTTCATGGCAGAGTGGCATAACCATGAACTTCCAAATTAAAGATTTTGGGTTTGAGGTCTATGATTTGTGATGCTGAGACCAATCAAGTTAAGCCCTTGCATCTCTGAGCCCCAGCCTCCATCTCTGTTAAAGGGATGGACACCCTCTGCCTCCAGAGGTGTGAGGATTAAAGAAGTAATGAGGCAGCAGTACTGGCATTTGGTAAATGCTCAAATATTATTAAATGCAAAATTAAGTGCGGAGAAGAGAAAAAAATTAGCTAGTTCAGAAATTTCAAAACTCTAAAATTTTTTTCAGCTTTATTTCAGATATACTTAATATATTAAAAATTGCACTTATTTAACATATACATTTTGATACATTTAAACATATGCACACACCCATGATACCATCATCACAATCAAGGTAATAAACGTATCCATCACCCCCAAAAGATTTGTTGTGTCCCTTTGTTTGCTTGATTTCATTCTTTCTTTTTCTTTCTTTTTTTGTGGTAAAAACACTTGGCATGAAGTCTACCCTCTTAAGTTTTTAAGTGCATAACTCCTTATTTTTAATTCTAGGCACTATGTTGTACAGCAGACCTCTAGAACTCTAGAACTATTCATCTTGTATAACTGTAACTTTGTATCCATTCAACAATTCTCTATTTCTTTCTCCTCCCATCCTCTGGCAACAACCAGAAGCAGAGAATCAAAATTTTTTTTAATACCAGAGACTTAATTTAAAATAAAATTTATAGAAAGCACGAAAAAGCTGACTCAAGAAAAGCAGTTTGGATTACTGGGGAGCAAGCCACAAATTCAGCACCCTTGGCACATATAGCTCCCTAGTACAGACTCTCAACTTCTCCACAAAACCCCTCAGCTGAAGAGAAGATATTTGCATCTTCTAGGTCCCATCTACCCATGAGAGACCAGGATTCTGGGGGGACCAAACTCACAACTGGAGAAAGGACCTTGAGCCTTGACACCAAAATTTGTGAATGCTGAACCTTCTGATCATCCATGAGGAATGAACCCATAAGCTAATAGGGGGGTGACCTGCTCAATCCCTGTGTTTTTGCAATTCCCAAACCAGTTTTCAAATGCAAAGACATAGCTCACTTTTATGAGATTTAACAAAAAACAATAAAATTTGAATATATGTGTGTCTCATTATATCCTCACTTTATTCTAACATGAAAACCCATCTGAGATGCTTCCTCCCTGTGAAGACCTCCCAGCTCCCTTCCCTCGAAGAGTTGACCTCTCCCTTTCCAGTGACTTCCGTTGATAAGCCTGTTTCCTCCAGCAGACACTGAGCTCCTTGAAAACAAGAACGTTGGAGAGCCTATTCAGTGCCTGGAATGACACCTGGTGTGGACCAGAGGCCTAGTGGACAGGACCATTGAAATGGAATAATATTGAGCCTCTAGGTCTATAGCTAAGCTTTTTGGATGTTTTTGATCTTTCCCAAGGAGAAGAAAGACATCGTGTGAACTCCATCTCCACCTCATCCATTGGGCGGAGTCTATTTTCTTGTGGCTCCCTCTCTGCCAAAGAACTATAGTGACTGGCCAAGTGGCTGATAGACCAAGACAGCTCAGAAGAAGCTCTGGTCCTCTGGGTCCATGGAAGGCCACTGTGTGCTTTGCCGCATGACTTAAGGATTGGTAATTACTCTTTAATCTTTCATCGATTTGAATCAATGCTCTGCAGCAGAAATGTTGCTGTTGGAAGATTGAAGCCCACAGCTTTGCTGCTAACCCACTGTGCAGCCTGAGGCAGGGCACTTAAGAACTCTGGGCCTTGCTGTAGCATCAGCAGAACAAAAGGTGGGGCTGGATCAGGGGATGTCAGCTTTTCTCCCTTGGTTGGGGGAGGTAGCCTGGTTCAAAAGAAGGCAATCATGGCAGCCTGACATGGGAAGCATAGAAGAGCAGGATCCCACTCCTCGAAGCAAAGACTTGCATGTGGGGGTGTGTCTGAGGGGGCTGTTGCTCATCGGCCCAGCCCCCCACCTTGTTGCACCACAGCCATGCTAACCCTAGGGATCCCTGAGGGCCTCTGAGAAACCCTGATGGTTCAGAGTAGGATCATTGGGGAGAACCAAAACAAAACAGTAGATTAAACTACTTCTAAGGCTCCTTCCAACTCTAATATTTCGTAAGCCTCTGGATTAAACCAAAGGCTGGTATTCCTCTTATTAGAGTCAACTCCTCTGGGAGAAGTTCCTGGACGTCTAGACGTCGGAAGCAAACATGACACACGGGAGGCAGAGCATGTTAAGCCTGGCACCTGTTGTCAAGGGAGAGCGTCAAGGTCCAATCAAAGGCCAGCTCCCCTGGGTTGTGAGTACCACCAGGGAGGCGAGCTGTATCCCCAACACATGGAAGAGTTGCTGGCACATAGTAGGTGCCTGTTAATCGATATTAAATGCATGAATAAGGAATGCATCTTTGACCTGAGCCTTAATCTTGGCTTTGTCTCTGAGCGTGGGTTTTCTCATCTATAGAATGGGGATGATAATGTCTTCTTCATGGAATTTGTTAGGAGGATTTAACAACAAAGCATCTATAAAATTCTTGGCTCATAGTAGGCTCCCAAAAAATGGGACTATTATCCTGTGTAGCAGGACTAGGGATTCCGACACACTGATTGGGTCTAATTTAATAAGTTGTAGGATCTGAGAGAGAAGGAAGGAGCTACCCAAGATCCAGTCCACTCTAGGCAGACTGTAGAAGGCCAGAATGAAGGAGAGAAGGGGCTTTTGGAAAGGGAGGGAGGTGTCTGGCAGTGGAGACGAGTAGCCTTAGCCAGGTCTCCCTGCCCACCGGTCCCCACTTTGTGAGGCACTCAGTGTGTGGTTTGGGATGTTCCACGCACATTTTCCCACAAATGTGCACAGGGACTCTAAAAGCATTTACTAACCTCAACCTTTCAGGTAAGGAACCAGCTCTCAGAGGAGACGTGCTGTGTATTCAGAGGAGGGGTGGCGCGTCTTCGGCATATCATTTGATCCACGGCATTTGTCTTGGTGTCAGTACAACATTTGCAGGTGGATTTCCCCTGCCTCCCAGGGTCACTGTGGAACAAGAGAGATTGACATGTCCCTCTTCTTGTGGAATGTGGTGCCGAGATAGACTCATACCTCCATCTATGCCACCCTCACCCTCACCAGAGGAGGTGACCTTCCTCTGCCGTGTCTATCCACACTAGCAGGTCACTACTTGTTCCTGCTAGAGGAGTCCGTTGTGATGAGAACATTAATTTCTTTGCTGGGACATGTGTCCATGTCACTCGTAGAGAACGACACCACCCAGAAAGAGGTGATGGTGCTCTATTCCAGCACATACCATCAAATGGGGGAAACAGCGAGTGATTAGATGAGGTGATGCCTGCAAACCGTGCCACACGGTCACCATGCCATGGTCAGGCCATGTCACTCTAAATAATGATTGTTTATATAGTCATCATCATTTTTCCTTATATTCAAATAGCCCTTCTCAACCTAAAGAACACGGTCACGTCCTGTCCCTCGCCTAACCCACAAAGAATGCCATGGGGAAGAGACATCAATTCTGTGTAGAGACGGGGAAACTGAGTCCTTGAGATGGGATGGGATATAACGTGCACAGGGCAAAAATGCTGGCAAGAAGTGAAGCCAGGGTGTGGCACCAGTACCCAACAGCAGCAACAGACAGCAGATCTAGCACTAATCCTGAAATCCAGAAGTCCTACCTCTTCTCACTGGACCATGATCTCCAGGGACACGTTCATTCACTTTGCAACATGAATGAGGTCTGGGGCACGGGAGAAAATAGACAGTGTGATTTCATTTTTATATAAAATGCAAAAACAGGCCAACTTAAGTTACAATATTAAGACAACAACCCCCCCTCTAAGAAAGAGAAATGGCCCCTAATTTAGGGGGTCCCAATGCATCCTGAGGCTATTTTGCTTCCTTTACAAACCAAGGTCACAGTATAAAGGGGAGGTTTATATTGATAATTTTTAGCATTAAAATAAAGAAATCTGTACTGTGGGAGGTAGTTTTCACTCAGTAGGCCAAGACAGAAGGTAGGGGATTCTGACTAATGATGTTCATTTTCCTTGTGTTCCAAGCATTAAATATCAGTGGAGTCCCTTCAATCCAAATATTAGGTACCATTTTATTGCGTATCTATTATGTGCCAGGCTCTGCTCACAGCACATTTTCTACATTGTTTCTCATAAATTCAGCATCTGGGAAGAGGAAAAGTGTGGTATGAGTATATTATTTATTTACTTTATTGATTTTTCTATTAAAATATTTGTAACATTTTTTTCATAATTTGGTTCATGGTTTGGTTCTCCAGGGAAATAGAAGTATTAACTAATGTTTTGCAATTCTCAAACCTTCTAATCTGAGGATGCATGGCAGGAAAGAGTCATCTCCCCCTTGGGTGACTCTGGTCGTGAGGGTTACAGGACAGACAGAATGTGAACCTCAGGAGGGACGGCAGACCTGGCTTAAATGAAGCCCCATCAACCCTCCAACTGTGGGGCTCCGTGAATGTTACCTGACTTCTACGAGCATCACCTTCCTTGTCTTTCAAATTGCTTCTTGCGTGAATGCCATATACATGTGCCTGAAAAACCTGGCATTCTGCAAGATCACGTCCTAAAAATACCAGGGCTTATGGCAGAAATAGCGTGAACAGAAGAGCTAGCAACTCAAAAGGCATGTAACTTTGCAACCAGACCCTTAAAAATATACAAACAAAAAGGTTGGTGTCCTTACAAAAACTGCGTTAAATTCTAATAGATAAAAGCACGCAACCATAACTATAGTTCTTTACCTGTAATAGAAGGTAAAAGATCCTGATGGAAGGGGCTGTAAGGGAAGGTTAAGGGCAAAATGTATTCAGAGTAGGGGGATCCACAAGATAAGAACTTTCGAGAAAGAGCCTATGGTGAAACTGAGCCATGACAAAGAACAGAGGGAGAGGGCCGGCCCTGTGGCTTGGTGGTTAAGTGCGCGCGCTGCGATGCTGGTGGCCCGGGTTCGGATCCCGGGTGCGCATCGAGGCACCACTTCACTGTTCATCCTGGGGCCGAGTCCCACATGCAGCAACTAGAAGGATGTGCAGCTACGACATACAACTACCCACTGGGGCTTTGGGGGGAAAAAAGTAAAATAAATAAAATCTTAAAAAAAAAAAAAAAAAAGAACAGAGGGAGAGCCGGTGTCAACCATACAGGACTGTTTTCTTCCGCTGCTTGCGGAGATCCATGGGGCCAGTCACTTGAAGTATAGCTGCTGTTACCGGATGGTGCGAAATTTAATAGGGGAGAACTCTCCTGTGAAGCAAACCCCTCTCCTGCATGCTGAGACAGTATTCCCTACTGAGCTGTGGGATGTGAGCTAATTCCTGCTTCAAGGATATGCGTCATAGCAGAACAGATTGTCCTATACCCTCACGAGGTTGTTTTGGTGTTTACAGTTAAGAAACGTAAAGGGTCTTACAGTGCCTAACACTTAGTAGGACCTCCATCCACGCAGGCTGTGACTCATGCCATATCATTATTAATTTTAGCACAAGTAGCTGTAATTTTGCAATAATGACTTGTTTGACTTCTAGTTCAATCATGTTCCCAGGCGTCCTGCTCCTCATTTTTTTTTTTTTTTTGACTATTAATCTGCGCAGAGGGGGCAGTGAAAGTAACATCTTCAAACCTCGGGAAGCTGTGTAAGCTGATATTCTTGTAAAGAAGGAGTCAGGGAGGGGAGCCCACATGGAAATGCAAACACAAACTTTCAAATGTAAATCTCATTCAAACAGCGTCTTTTGGAAAAGTAAATTTAGGTCCTGTTGATTGATTCTGTGGTATTTGGCAAGATTGTAAATAGAACCTCTGTTAGACATGACCAGGGGGTGAATGCCACATAAATAAAATATTAACCTAATTAAAGAGTATCTTTTCTATCTTGATGAACCTTGTGAGGTCTGCCACGTAAGTGCAAAAAAACCACCAAAATAGTCGTCCTAAGCGCAAAGCGTAGACACTGGGACCCAGGCTGCATGGACCGTTTAAATAGGGGAGGCTGTATCCTTCAGAGGAGACAGAGAGAGAGGTGGAGGAATTTGAAATCACATCACAGGAAGATCAGTTAAGGATTGGCCTCATTTAGCCACAAGAAAGTAAACATGGGTACGTATGTTGTGTTCAACTACCTCACTTATTTTATAAGTTCCTGAAGGTTAAATAGGGGCAGCAGAAGACAGGTACAGAAAATCAGTGCAGTTTAGACTAATAAAGAACTCTCTAACAGTGGACTCTGCTAAAATCTGGCAGGCTGCATTGCCAGAGTGAGTGTGCCGTCTCTGGAGGCATTTAACCTGAAAGGGCATGACCATTCTGAGCAGCTTACCTTGTTTGGTCCTGCTTCCTGCTAAACAAACTGGTGTGTTCTCAAATTTGACAGAGCCTCCATATGCAAAGTAGCCAAAAGAAAAACAGGTATCCACTGTTATGTGCACTACATACTAGGACCTTTAGGACAGTCTGGTAAGTTGGGTGTTGTATGAGTTTGCTAGGGCTGCCATTACAAAGTACCGCAGCCCGGGTCCTTCAACAATAGACATTTATTTCCTTACAGTTCTGGAGGCTGGAAGTCCAAGACAAGGTGTTGGTAGGGTTGGTTCCTTCTGAGGCCTCCCTCTTTGGCTTGCAGATGGCTGCCTTCTCCCTATGTCTTCATATAGTCATCCCTCTGTGCCTGTCTGTGCCCTCATCTCCTTTTCTTATAAGGATACCAGTCATCTTGGATTAGGGTCTATCCTAGTGACCTCATTTAACTTAATCACCTCTTGAAAGGCCCTGTCTCCAAATACAGTCACATTCTGAGGTACTGGGGTTAGGACTTGAACATATGAATTTGAGGAGGACACAATTCAGCCCATACCTGGTGTCATTACTCCCAATTTACCAATGAGGAAACTGAGGCACCAAGGCCCAAGGATTCGCCTAAGGTCACATGGTGAGCCAGTGCAAGCTGGAATAGGAACCTGGATCAGCCCCAAGCCACAACTCACACCCCCACCCTCCAAACTGTATTGCTCCATCTGAATAAGTTGACATCAGGGCGACAGTCCAGACTGGCGTCTTTGAGGGGAAGCTGAGATGGGCCCCAGAGGAGACCCATGTAAAGGTCGCCACCGAGAGCTGGGAGCCAACAGGAGGCTGTGAGCAGTAGAAACAGGACAGGCACAAACCAGGTGCATCTGTGGACTGCTCTCACCTTTGCAGAGCAGCTGGTGCACGGGGAAAGCCTGTGTCAGATTTCCTTAAATGTCCCAAGTGGAGACAGACCTCAGTGAAAACTACACCTCGTTTAGTCCCAGGAGAGAAAGCTGCTTCCTCACAGCAAAGACAAGGGGTTCTGTGAAGAGAGAGTGAGATGAGCCCTTTCCCTTCTCCACATCAGAGATCCTACACCAGTATGAACAATGGGAGGGCCGCCCACTGCTAATTGTTCTGGGATAAGAAACAGGGATCATCACACGTGTGTGCAGCACACCAGAGACATAATAAACACCGTCTAAAATATCACCAGCTCCGGGACAGGGCTGATTTGCAATTGTAAATCCATTAGCAGCGTGCATGAATACTAAGAACGTCGGAATGCCAGGCTGTGAATTTGCCAAGGAAACTGATGTGCATTTCTGCAAGAGAAGAAACACATACCCTGTGGAAAATTATTTTCTTCCTGTGCAATTAGGTCTGTGTCTCAATTTAAATCATTTTTAATAATCTCCTGATCCACGGTATATTTTTAAGTGTGACTAGTACAGCCTTATGTTTACATTAAACATGAACCATTAGACAAAAACGTGCTTCATTACTTAAAATGCCCCCAACCCAAACAATGGCTGCAAACTGATCAATTCACGCACACAGGGCAATCCAGTAGAACTAGTGTCCTTGGAGAGATATGGATATTGTTGAGCCCTACAGAGTAGGGGTTTGCAAACTACAGCCTGTGAGCCAAGTGTGCAAAAATAGCCTACTGTTTTTGCAAATAAAGTTTTATTGGAACACAGCTATAGCCATTCCATTACAGATTGCCTACAGCTGCTTTGCATTACAACAGTAGACCTGAGTAGTTGCGACAGACATGGTATGGTCTACAAAGCCGAAAACATTTGCTAGCTGGCCCTGTACAGGGAAAGTTTGCCACCTCCTGCCTTCAAGCCTCATGTCACCAAGGCCCCTCCTCCATTACAGGGACCTCGTCCTGTAGAGATGTAAGAGGCTCTCTTGAGTCTGGGTCTGGTTCTGGATGGCTTAGGCCAGCGAGAAATAATGCTGGTGTCTCCCGAGGTTTATTCTTGACAGTATATTTTACTCAACTGTCAACAGCAGTTTCTGACTCTGAAAAGCCGGGAGAACCACCATGAAAAGAACATGATGCAGTCTATACAGAAACTGAATATAGTACTGTACACCTGAAATTTACACAATGTTATAAACCAATATGGCCTCAATAAAAATAAAAAGAAGCAATTAACATATAATGACCTTATCCATGCTGGGGGGTTTGGATGCGTGTGGGTCCTATCCTAGTTTTCCCTCAGACCCATTCCTTACTCTGGCCTATTCAGCGCTCTCTCTCTCTCCTGGAGTGCTCACCTCTCCAGGCTCCTCCCTTGTCAGCTGGCTTCTGCCGGGGTGTGGCCATTGGGGATCCCAGCAAGAGACCTGGAGGCAGGTGGAAAGGAGAAGCCCACGGTATTTCTCCTCTGTCTCCCTGTCTGTCTGCCACGGGTATGTCCTTAGCAGTAGCTTCATTTACTCTCAAATAGGTTAAGCCTTCGCCAAAAGACTTTATACTCAGGAAATAACAGAGCCAAGAGTCAAACTGGGCTGTGGCTGTTTCCAAAGGCTCTGTTCTTTGCCACACATGGTTTTCTTTCAGAGAATATGTGACCTCAGGATGCCCCTCCCACCGGAAGTACTTTAGCTAAATTACCATGGAGTGAGGGGAGAGAGCAGACTAGTACAGCATGTGGGCTGGGACAAGGAGGGAGATCGAGGTCCTCAAGATAAACTTCTGGGGCATTTGGCAATGTCTGGAGAGATTCTTGGTTGTCATAATTGGAGGGGAGGGGGCTACTGGCATCTAGCGGTGGAGGCCAGAGATGCTGCTAAGCACCCTATAGTGCAGAGGACAGCCCCAGAGAAACTCCTCAGTGTCAACAGTGCTGAGGCTGAGAAACCTTCAAATTAAGTGTATTTACCTGACAACATATAGAAATTGTGGCCCAGATTAATTAATTGTGGCCTGTATTCAGATTAATACGATGAGCATCCCTGGCAGATCCTAGGAAAATATGTCCTTTATGGAAGATATATGTCTTCCAGAGTTGACATTGGCTGACAGATCCTGCTCCTTCTCATACACATGTAAATTATTTGAATCCCTTCTTTTTCAGTAACTTTGTGTGGCTAACCACATTTCACTGCAAATTCAATACCAGTTTACCTAGGAAAATGTATTCCAGATACATCGAAAGAAGCTGAATAATAAATGTCATGTGTACCCTTTTTTATTTTTAAAGGTAGATTGCAGTGTATTAGAAATAGATATAATATTTTAGACTTTTCTTTTTTGGTCAAATCATGTTTGAGTCGGTTAATCTCAGTTGAACAGGAGTTTAACACTAGGTCTTTTAAGTGAGATCATTCCTATATTAATGAGATCCAGACTGATTCAAGTAAAAAAAAAAATGATTAAAAAACTAAAATGTCCCCTTGCTATTATTCAAATGAATGGAAGGAAAGAGGCGGTATTTTTGAAGCTCGCTTGTTCTCTCCCCCCTCCCCTTTTTTTTTCCCAGCATAATTGACTTGGATCTGGTTCATCTTGAGTAGGTTATGTTTTCTTATTGTAACAGCCTTTCCCCAGCGAAGTCATTCCCCTCACTAATGAGCTCCATCCTCCTATGATAGGGAGAGAGTTTTAAAAACACCCACTGTTCTCTCCCGTTCATTTGAATAGCACCAAAGGGACATCTTTTCCCATCATTTCTATCAGAGATATGGGGCTGGATCTCATTAATAAAGAGATTATTTTACTCCAAAGAGCCCTCGGCATTGAGCCCTAACCTAGATTAGAACTTTGTCAAACACGGAGCCCCTGCCATTGAAACCGTCTCCTCAGCTGTCCCCCCACCCAGTGTCACCATAGTTGGCATTTCACTGAGGATGGGAACTTTCGGCTAGGGGCTGGCTGTGCCCTCGATTCCCAAGCCTGCTGATCTTCTACTATGAAGCATTCTGTGTAACAGGTTTTTCACCTTTAAAAAGCCCTATGTTTCATAGCAGCCATGTCAGAACTGACCCTTGAAGTACAAGATCCATCTCACAAGTCATGCAGGTCAGAGTGAGCCATGGAGGCAGGGACTGTACCTGAAGCATTTGCCCGGCTCTGCCCTTACTCCCACTCTCTCCTCCCCTGTCAAAGTGCCTTGCATTCATCTTTTTGGGTCTTAACTTCTATGTCTTCATATTCCAGCTCACTTCCAGACTTATTTCTCTGGCCTGCTGGCTCCCAACCCCTGCCTATTCCCTCATGGGTAATGAGCTCCAGGTTAGATACACGGCCCAAGGCACCCACGGCCCTAGAGAACCCTCCTGCTTTAGATTAGTCCCATGGACCCTCAAAGTGCTTTCCCTGCCCACTCACCCATGTCTTTCGGATGCTCTGATAGCCAGGGAGGAAGTACGGCTTGCTGGTTAAGCGTGGGGGCTCTGGAGTTCCCCATTTGAATCCAAGCCTTCTCACTCATGACTTCGGGTAAGGGCCTTATCTTGGGAGACAATTCTCCATGAGTTTCTTGTGTTTCTGCACGTCTTATAATTGAGGCATTGACTGCTCTTTGTTCTGGACTAGCAAACAGCTTGAAAGATAGAGATAGTGTCTCCCTCCAGAGGAAAGGGCTGGCAGCCTTGCCGTCCATCATAAGAGATTCAGGTTCCCTAAGCCAAGGAGTCCTCTTTTGTAACACAATTATATGTGTGCAGGTGTCACTTAGCTCTCTTTGTGTCACTCTGTGGGAATTGAGACTCAGGGAACAGGTGCAAGAAATGCTGATACTCTGTCCATTACTAACTATGATTTAAAAACTGTTCTTTATCTCTGACCCAAGAATCTCATGTCTTCTGCCAGCATCTATGAAACTGTGACAAGCTAACTCCTTAGGTTGTAGGTAACACAAAATCTCAAATGCTTCACAGTTCTTGAAAACCTTACTTGTTCTGAGCCTCAGTTTCCTCATGTATAAAATGGGAGAATAATAAGTTCCTCCCTCATAAGGTAGTTGTGAAGATTAAATGTGTTAATCAATGTTAATTCTGAGAGACATTGACTGGTGAATAGTAAGAATCAATTAATATAGCTAATTTTCATGATGCCACCTTCCCCTACCACCTCAGTCTCATAGTAGCAGAGGGAATGATACAAGGGTTTGAAAGACCAGTGTAGTCAGGGGGACCACTCACCCAGCGAAATAATCTAGTTCTGTTGTCAACTACAAGGGTCATTAGAGACAGGAAAAATTCATAATTGGACCACTTGGGAAGGGATTGATGCTTTTTCCCCTTTCATTTGAGTCACCATCTGTACCTGCAGTGGACCATGTCTTAATTTATCGTAGTCCCTTGCCATGTGTAGGTAGTTACTCAATAAATTCTTATTGAGTAAGGTTGAATACATGCATATACATTATTTATTAAGAACTTA
Organism: Ceratotherium simum simum; assembly: GCF_057802395.1. Taxonomy (NCBI): domain Eukaryota; kingdom Metazoa; phylum Chordata; class Mammalia; order Perissodactyla; family Rhinocerotidae; genus Ceratotherium; species Ceratotherium simum. The sequence continues at coordinate 7,746,230 of NC_141923.1, forward strand.
TTATTTTAGAACAGTTTTAGGTTCACAGCAAAATTGAGGGGAAAGTATAGAGATTTCCCATATACACTCTGTCTCCACATATGCATAGCCTCCCCCATTATCAACATCCCCCCTAGAGTGGTGCATTTATTACAATTCATAAACCTACATTGACACATCATCATCACCCACAGTCCATAGTTTACTTTAGAGTTCACTCTTTTTTTTTTTTTTTTTTTTTTTTTTTTTTAAAAATTTTATTTATTTATTTTTCCCCCCAAAGCCCCAGTAGATGGTTGTATGTCATAGCTGCACATCCTTCTAGTTGCTGTATGTGGGACGCGGCCTCAGCATGGCTGGAGGAGTGGTGCCTCGGTGCGCGCCCAGGATCCGAACCCGGGCCGCCGGCAGCGAAGCGCACGCACTTAACCGCTAAGCCACGGGGCCGGCCCTACTTTAGAGTTCACTCTTGATGTTGTGCATTCTATGGGTTTAGACAAATGTATAATGATGTGTATCCATTGTTATGGTATCATTCAGAGTAGTTTCACTGTTTTAAAAATCCTCTGTGCTCTGCCTATTCATCCCTCCCTCCTCACTCCTAACCCCTGGCAACCACTGATTTTTTTACTGTCTCCATTGTTTTGCTTTTTCCAGCATGTCATATACTTGGAATCATACAGTAAGTAGCCTTTTCAGATGGGTTTATTTCAGTTAGTAACATGCATTTAAGTTTCCTCTATGTCTTTTTTTTTTTTTCTGAGGAAGGCTGGCCTTGAGCTAACATCTGTTGCCAATCTTCCTCTACTTCATATGTGGGTCACCACCACAGCATGGCTGATGAGCAGTGTAGGCCCATGCTTGGGATCCAAACCTGGGCTGCTGAAGCAGAGCATGCCCAACTTCAACCACTACACCATGGAGCTGGCCCTTCCTCCATGTCTTTTTATGGCTTGATAGCTCATTTCTTTTTAGTGCTGCATAATATTCCATTGTCTATATGTACCACAGTTTATTTATCCATTCATCTACTGAAGGACATCTTGGTTGCTTCCAAGTTTTGGCAGTTGTGATTAAGCTAATATAAACATCTGTGTGCAGGTTTTTGTGTGGACATAAATTTTCAACTCCTTTGGGTAAATATCAAAGAATGTGATTGCTGGATCATAAGGCAAAAGTATGTTTAGCTTTGTAAGAAGCCACTAAACTGTCTTCCAAAGTGGCGGTACCATTTTGCATTCCCACCAGTAATGAGACTTCCTGGTGCTCCACATTCTCACCAGCAAATGGAGTTTCAGTGTTCTGGATTTTGGCCATTCTAATAGGTGTGTAGTGGTATCTCATTTTAATTTGAATTTCTCTGATGACATATGATGTGAAGCACATTTTCATGTGTTTATTTGCCATCTGTATATCTTCTTTGGTGAAATGTCTGTTAAAGTCTTTGGCCCATTTATAAATTGGGTTATTTGTTTTCTTATTGTTGAGTTTTAAGTAATAGTCTTTTATCAGATGTGTCTTTTGCAAATATATTCTCCTATTCTATAGCTTGTCTTCTCATTCTCTCAACATTGTCTTTGGAGAGCACAAATGTTTATATTTTAATAAAGTCCAGCTTATCAATTATTTCTTTCATGGATTGTGCCTTTGGTGTTATATATAAAAGTCATTGCCATATCCAAGGTCATCTAGGTTTTCTCCTATATTATCTTCTAAGAGTTTCATAATTTTGTGTTTTACATTTAGTTCTGTGACCCATTTTGAGTGAATTTTTGTGAAGGATATAAGGTTTGTGTCTAGAATAATTTTTTTCCATGTGTATGTCCAGTTGTTCCAGCACCATTTGTTGAAAAGACTATCTTGGCTCCATTAAATTGCTTTTGCTCCTTTGTCAACAATCGGTTGACTACATTTCTGTGGGTCTATTTATGGGCTCCCTCTCCTGTTCCATTTAATTCCTGTGACCAGGAGGAAATAGAACATGTGACCGTGTTCCCATTTGCCTGGCATCTGTAATCATATTTCTTCACTCTTCAAATCCCACCATAGCTACTTCCTACTCCCAAGATAAAATTCAAACACTCTATTGTGGCTTATAAAGCACCATGGGATCCGGCTCTCCCTCCTCCTCTAGTGCACCCCTGATCTCCTACACATTTTGTCCAGACAGGCTAAATGACTGTCAGTTACTCTGACTGACCTCCAGACGTTCATATGTGCTGTGCTGTCTGCTTAGAGTACTCCATCCCCTTTGCCCTCACTATCCTTGATCTGTTACCTCCTATTTACCTCCAAAATTTCAGCGTAATATCACTTTCCTAGAAAGTTATTTCTCCCCTAGGCCCCATGGCTCCAAGACTAGTGTAGTGTTCCTGCCAGGTAACTCTCTAGACACCATCATTTCCTCTACGGCAAGTCTCATCACATATTTTTTGTTATGTATCACTAAAACAAAGTGATTCGGAAAGGTTAAACACAAAAGCCTGGGCAAAGGTATACCAGAGTAATGAAAACTAAAACAAAGCAGGTTTTGTGGTGGTGGATTTAGACCATGTCTGTAAATTATTTGACACCTGTTCCATCAAGACATGAAATCCAATAGCCCACCCCTTGAATATAGACTACCTTAGAAATTTGCTTCCTACCAAAAAAAAAAAAATAGGCAGAAGGGATTCTGAGTGGCTGCTGAAGCTGTCATGAAAGGAAATATAGCTTCTGCCCATCTTTCTCTTGGAATCTTTAATCTTGGAAACCAGCCACCATATATTGAGAAAACCCAAGCCACATGTAGAGGCCATATGTAGGTGTTCTTACCGAGACCTTCGGGGGGGTCCAGCCATCAGTTATCATCAACTGTCAAAATGAGTGAGGAGGCTTTTGAGATGACTCTAGTCTGAACCACTCTCTAGCTTCAGTTGTATGAGAGACCCTGAACAAGAACCATCCAGCTGAGCCTAGTCAACCCAGACCTATGAGAGAGAATAATAATAAATGATTACTGTTTTACAATTTTAAAGTTTGGGATGGTTTGTTACACAGTATAGATATCAGAATACTTGGAAGATTTTTTTCTTGCATTTTATAATGCTAACAATTGCCATTAATAGTAAAGATATAACAGTTCTCAATATCTATGCAAAAATGACATGGTAGTAACATTCATAAAGCAAGAGTGACATGACTGCAGTTAAATATTCTTGAAAACTTGGATGAAATAGATAATTTCTTAGGAGAATATAATTCACTAAAACTTAATCCAGAAGAGAGAGAAAATGTAAATTATCTGATTCCATAGAAGCAACAGAGACATTTGTCAAAGAGACAAAGACAGTTGTTCCAAGAAAAGCAGCAGACCTAAACTATTTCACAGAAAAAGAATTTTTTAATTCACATTTTATGTTTGTCAAATAAATATATGCAATGAAGGGTAGCCTAGTATCCACTAGCACAAAGTTAGTGTTCTTAAGCAAGTTGTAATGTATCTCCGTTATGTAAGATGAGACCATTAGCCTAGATTATCTCTAAGACTCCCTCCAGCTCTAGTTTTCAGAATTAATTCATTGCACTGGTTCTTATGACCAATTTCTTTCCACTATACTATTCTCCCTGTCCCTCAGAGAAGGAATTTCACAGTTTAATTATTTTTTTAAATAAAAACCATGGTTCAGGGTCACTGGGGCCACGGTTTCTGGCAGTGGAGCATCGGAAACATTTTCTTGTGTTGTACTTCCTACATGAAAATGGTAGACAATCCAAGTTAAAATTACACAGCCAGATGTATGCTTGTGTTTGAGTCTGCTCAGTTGAGACAAAAGTTTACAGACTAAACTCTAAACTCTAGTTGAGGCATTTCACAGTCACTCAGGAACAGTTGAGAGAAATGGAGATCTTGAGAACAGAAACGAGAAGAACCAGGTAAAACTCAAGGGGGTCCTTCAAGAATTTCAAGAATTGCCATATTGAAAAGAAAGTGATGCTAACAGTTATCTTGCCTATTTAAAAGTTATTTTCACACACTTTATCTCTCTGTAATGTGACTATTATAACTTCCTTGTAGACAATGAAAGATGCAGTCATTATTTTCCCAATGAGAATTTTCCTATTGAGGAAAATAAAACACCAAAGGTCTCAGCATTTACGTGTGGTGAAACTGAGAGTCACACCCTGGTGTTCCTACACCAAGCTCATTTCCACTGCTCCACATTAGTAAACTAACCAGACCTCATGAGGCTGACATTAGAACCACAGAAACTAGCAAGAGAGACATTTTCTGAATCAACAGAGAGAAGAATCTTGCAAGAATTAGAACAGCCAAAGTGAGCATGGGCTGCTTCTAGAAGTGGGGTGCTTTGTGCCCCTAAAGGATTTTAATCAGAAGCCAGGATAATTGTGGTTAAGAAGGGATTCAAGCAAAGAGCAGAAGGTTAGACCAAATAATCTGGGATACCGTTTCTAATTCCGACCTATTACTCTAAGGCCAGTTTCTGCCCATCCAACCTCCTCCCCTCAACCTCAAACAAAGAAGAATGGAGGAATGGATTCTTGTCTTGTTAAGTCTCCCCAGGCTGAATGGGGTGCTTACTCTCCTCATATCCCCCAACCTCTGCAGGCGCATCTTCTGTTAAAACACCTGCCCATACTTTACATAATGATCTCTTTAAATGTCGGTCTCTCACACTAGAGGGTGAGACCCTAGATTGCAGGGACCTCCTCTTATACATCTTCGTTCTCTAGCACTCCACAGAGAGGATGACCTCTCTCAGTAAGTACTTGTTCAGCTCATCTGAACTTGACTGAGCTGACAACGTGCAAACAAACTCTGCCTCTTTTTCACATTCTTTTGCTTATCTTACCAAATATTCCTCTCATCATTTTCTCTTTCACTTCTTAGAGCATATTCTAATCTGCCTAGTCTATCCTTTGGAAAACGATATTTGTTTGTTTTCTTCCAAAACACCAATTCTTCTTCCCCTTTGCAAACAGGAAGTGACAGAATATGGACTTCTTTTCTCCCACTGGGAGAGTCCTTTCAACTTACAGTCAGTAACCAATTGGTATTATTCATTTGCTGGAGGTAAATTACAGATCATGTTTCTGAGATATTGATAAAAATAGTGATTAGCAATGCTTGCTTAATAGAGAAGAAAAAGGTCTGGCCTGGGTCTAATGGGAGTTGACAGGGTTGTTTTATTAATGTTTCTAATTGATTCTTAATTTAAGTGGGAGCCATCTTGATTTAAAAGATGATCCCTAACAGGAATGGACAACCAGTAATAAAGACCTTTCACTTAACGTGCTAGATACTTTCACATATAAATCTGTCCTGTTTACAAAAAGTATTCAAACTATAGTATTGATCTGAGCAGCTCTACTTAAGACAGTCTGAAAAAGAAAAAGAACAAAGCAATTGTCTCTCATTATTACTTTGCACTCACATTTTTTCCATGATGATTTTTACATCCTTGGCCTCATTGGTACCTTTACTGTATTGCTCATACACGTCATACCAGACAGAACAAAAAGGACTGTATAAAGTACATAACTCCAGCATGACACACTTTAAAGAAAATTTTGCCTGGGCAGTTAGAGACCTAACTTCTATAGCTGAGTGTACCACAGAGCATTATACCTATTTATCAAACATGCATATAGTGCTTATCATGTAGCTGGCACTGTTGTAAATGCTTTACAAATAGCTGAATTAGTCTTCCTAACATAGGCATGAGGCGGGGGCATTTACTTATCTCATTTGTAAATTGGGGGGCTGAAGCTCAGAGAGGTTAAGTAACTTGCCAAAGGTCACACAACCAGAAGCAATTGCACTGGGATTCATCTCCAGGAAGTCTGGCTCTAGAGCCTGTACTTCTCACTGCTTCATTATTTTGCATGCCGTATTTTCACAAATGCTTTCCCATTGTATACCTGTCCTCGGGGCATAGACATTATCCTTAATTCCACTTTGCAGATGAGCAAAATGAAGGTTCTTGGAAGGGAGCCTTCCAGGTTGGACCTTAACTGGTAAAATTATAGTCTCTTAGACCTGAATGATGTCATTCAAATTAATTCTATCTTTTATATTTCCATCCAAAAATATAAGTTTTAGTTTTTCTTTTGTTGTTTTCTGATTATAAGTTGAATGCATATTTATGTCAAAAATCAAACATGGGAAAATAGAAAATAAATTACCTGACAACCTACAAACCAAAGGTATCCTTTTAACACTTTGAACATATTCTCAGGCACATATTTTTTTGGTCTCTGTTTTTATATAAGTGAAATCATACTACATATATGTATATTTTTGTGTGTGTGTGTGTGTGTGAGGAAGATTGGCCCTGAGCTAATATTTGTTGCCAATCTTCCCCTTTTAGCTTGAGGAAGATTGTCGCTGAGCTAACATCTGTGCCAATCTTCCTCTATTTTGTATGTGGGACACCACTACAGCATGGCTTGATGAGTGTTGTGTAGGTCTGCACCCAGGATCCAAACCTGTGAACCCTGGGCTGCCACAGTGGAGCATGCAAACTTAACCACTATGCCACTGGGCCAGCCCTGAAATCATACTATATTTTTAAATGCCATTTTATAACCTGCTTTAATCTTCAAAAATAAGTCATTGAAATCTTCAGTGTCAATGTAGAGATATATCTGCCCTCTCAATGATGGCATATTAGTCCACCGAATAGATATACCACAATTTATTTAACCAAAATCTTCCAATAAATATTTATATGATCACCTTATTTCAAATTATAGAACCCGAGCCCACAGTGTTTATGTTTTTAAAATCTCGATAAATTCACTTTGTATATATAGACACCCCTTTGATAAAATCCCCAGTAGGAAGAGCCCTAGTAACTGTCTTCTAGAGCAAAGAGGAAAGAGATGAGTTTTCCACCATCTTCCGAAGATAAAATGTCATTAAACTGCATCCAGAGACCAGGTTGGCACTTCTCATTGCCCAGTAGATTGGCCACTGGGTCCTGCAATGGGTGCAAGAGAGAATTATTAGAGAGGGGAGATGGGGCACAAGCAAGATGCAGTTAATCACCCCCACCAACAGGCCTCTTCCAGCTCTGTTTCCATATCAGCAATACACATCCTCCGTCCAACCCAGTTCCTGCTTGATGCAGCCATGAGGATTTCCTTCACTTTAGCAAAGGCTGCATTTAAAACTGGTCCCAAAGCTGGGAGGCAAGTTGACTACATACCTGTTCAGCTAATGAGAGTTGTCAAAATGAATTTCCTCACCAGGATACATGACCACTATTGCTGTTCACACCAGAAAACACCATACCCAGCAACTTAAATAAAATGCTGCGTAGTTATTACGCTAGACCAGATCTTTTTATTAAAGTGTGATGAAAACACCATCTTCTAATGAAATCAGTGCACCTATAGACCTCTAATATACAGAAAGAAAATCAAGTGATGAAATTGATGCAGATAGATTTTTTTCCCCAGTAAAAGAATAAAAAGAGAGATTTCCTATTTTGAATGCATTTAAAATTTTTATTTTATATCTCTCTGTCTGTATTTCATTTTGTCTCTACTCCTGTCTACTAAAATTTTGCGTTGTATATTATGTGTTAGAGGGAGAGACAACCCTGGCTTGTTAATGTACACCTATTCTTTTTTTTTTTTAACCACTTTATTGAGGTATGCTTGACATATAAAAAAGCTGTACATATGTAATGTATGCAACATGATGAGTTTGGAGATAAACATACACCCATGAAACATCACCACAATCAAGGCTATAAACTTATACATCACCTCCAAAAGTTTCCTCCTACTACCTCCTTTTTTAAAATTAATTTATTTTTAATACTACTATTCTCCTTTGTGCTAACAGCACTTAACGTAAGATCTACCCACTTAGAAAATATTTAAGTGAACAATACACTATTTTTAACTGTAAGCCCTGTACTGTACATTAGATCTCTGCAATATATTCATTTTTGCATAACTGAAACTCTGTACCTTTTAACTGACACCTCCCTGTTTCTGTCTCCCCCCAGCTCCTGGTAAACACTCTTCTACTCTCTTGCTCTATGAGTTTGATTATTTTAGATTCCTCATAAAAGTGGGATCATACAGTATTTGTCCTTCTATGTCTGGCTTATTTCGCTTAAGGTAATATCATCCAGGTCCATTCATGTTGTTGAAAATGGCAGAATTTCTTTCTCTTTTAAGACCAAGTAATATTCTATTGTATGCATATACCACATTTTCTTTATCCATTTATCCATCAATGGACATTGAAGTTGTTTCTATATCTTGAATATTGTGAACACAGAACGCATTCTTTGAAATGGTAGAGTAACAAGTGTATGCCCTTGGTTTTGTATAATGAAAAATATTTAATGATTACTGTTTTAAAAAACAGTAAAGTTCTTTGTGATCTTCTATGTGGTTTATTGTTTGAGACTCTTATCATAACAACTCTGTTTCTTCATTCCTTCCATGATCAAAGTAATGGAGTTGATGAGTGTAAAGATTTTGTTACCGAATTTTGTTTAAACGTGGTAGATTGAAAACATATTTCTTCTCTGCATCTTTCATGAAAACCAATAAGATGAGAGAAAAAGTAACATTAAAAGTTTAAAGTCAAAGGATAAAAAGAATTAGAAAGTCAATCACAGAAACTGAGATGTGTTGAAACACGGAGGATGGCAGACAAATGAAAAAGTGGCCATTGTTGTAATGAAGCAGAGACGGGTAGAACCTTACTTTCTGTAGGGAGATGACAATAAGAAGCAGGCACATTCTGGCTGAAAGAAGAAAGAAATGAAAAGAAGGGTGAGAGACTAGTTTTCTCTGAATAACATAGTGTGGAGTGGTCTGAAAACTGGAATGAGGTTATAACTGAGTAAACAGTAGTGAGGTGCCTGCATCGCTTTTTCTACTCTACACAGTCAGATCGTTCTCTCTCACTCATACTCAAGAAGACAAAGGTATTCTTTTTTTTTTTTTTTGAGGAGTTTTTTTTTTTTTTTTTTTTTTTGTGAGGAAGATCAGCCCTGAGCTAACATCCATGCTAATCCTCCTCTTTTTGCTGAGGAAGACCGGCTCGGAGCTAACATCTATTGCCAATCCTCCTCCTTTCCCCCCCGCTCCCAAAGCCCCAAGAGATAGCTGTATGTCACAGCTGCACGTCCTTCTAGTTGCTGTATGTGGGACGCAGCCTCAGCATGGCCGGAGAAGCGGTGCATCGGTGTGCACCCGGGATCCGAACCTGGGCCGCCAGCAGTGGAGCGCGGGCACTTAACCGCTAAGCCACGGGCCAGCCCGACAAGGTTATTCTTTACAAAGGTGGAACCTGAGGGTCCCGGGATTTTGGAATTCCAGACACAGGGATCAGGGGCCACGCTGAAAAGAAGGGGAGAAGGGAGAGAAGTGAAAGACTGCCCACAGAAATATAATACCCTAGACAACATTTTTCTTCTCAGATCCCAGACTACTGAAAACCTGCCTCTGATAGACTAGGTAGGAAATTTGAGGATTAATCTTTGGAAAACTGAATAGCTCAAAATAACAGAGCTGAAGTTAAAGACATCTGAGGATGCCCCAATTGCCACACAGTGAAGGCTCAGAGTTGCTAAGCCCTATTAATGCACATACAAAGTCTCAATAGACTTTTCAGCACATCATTCTTAAATATAAATGAAAATAATCAAAGGTATCCAAACATTTTAACAAATTCTCGAATGCCAAAGACAAAGAGCAAAACTTAAAGGAAAAGGACATAGAAGAAATAGAGCAAATGCAAGGATCAGAAGAACACCTAACTAAAATTTAAATAAAATTATAATTAATTCCCCAGGAGCAACTACTGTCCTTATAAAAATATTCAGAAATAGAGACTCCTTAAAAATTTTAAATATAAAATAAAATATCAATAGTTCAATAAAAGGGTTAATAGATAAAGTTTAAGATTTTTCCAAAAGATCTACAAGAGACACACTTTTGATTCAAAGACACAGAGAGATTGAAAATAAAAGGGTAGAAAAAGATAAGCAATGTGAACAGTAATCAAAAGAGCTCTAGTGACTATATGAATATCAGACAAAATAGACTTGAAGACACAAATTGTTACTATAGCCAAAGGAGGACTTTCTATAATGATAAAAGTGTCAAGTCATTGGAATACGTAATGATTATAGACACATATGCACTTCACAGCAGAGCTTTAGATACATCAAGCAAAACTGACAAAATTTGAAGAAAGAAATAGATGATGTGATAGTAAGTTGGAGACCTTAATACCTCACTTTTAGTGGTGGATCAAACTAGACAGATCAACAGGAAAGTACAAGACTTGCAAAGCTCTATAAACAAACTAGACTTAACAGACATCTATAGAACATTCCACCCACTATAACAGAATACATATTCTTTTCGGGTACACGTAAAACATTCTCCAAGATAAACCTTATCTTAGTTTGTTAAAACAAACCCCAGTAAATTTATGTAGACTGAAATAATACAAAGTATGTTCTCTGACTAAAATGGAATAAAACTAGAAATCATTAACAGATTTAAATTTGGAAAATTCATATATATATTGAAATTAAACTCTGAATTGGTCAAAGGAGGAATCACATGGCAAATTAGAAAATACTTTGGGATAATTAAATATGAAAACATAACATACAAAAACTTATGGGATGCAACTAAGGTAGGACTTAGAGGAAAATTTATAGTTATAACTGGCTATATTTAATAAATAGACATTGTATCAATAACCAAACTTCCACCTTAAGATACTATAAAAAAAAAAAGCACACTACATGCAAAATAAGCTGAAAGAAGAAAAAAATTAGAGCAGAAATAAATGAAATACAAAATAGAAAAATAGTATACATAGTCTTTGAAAAGGTCAATGAGATTGATAAATATTTAACTAGACTGACCAAGAACAAAAGAGAGAAGACTCAATTTACTAAATTTAGGAATGAGAGTAGGGGACAATACTACAAACTTTACAGAAATAAAAAAGAATTATAATGAAATACAGTGAGTAATTGTATGTCAATAAATTAGACAACCTATATGAAATAAACAAATTCATATAAAGACAAAATAACCAAAAATTAGTGAAGAAGACAGAGAAAATCTGAATAAACCTAAAAAATTAAACAAATCAAAATTGTTAATCAAACAACTTCCTACAAAAAAAAAAAAAAAAAAAAAAGCCAAGGACCAAATGGATTCATGGTGAATTCTACCAAACTTTTAAAGAAAAAATAAATTATAATCCTTCACAAACACTTCCAAAAATAGAGGAGAAGGAATGACTTCTTACTTCATTTTATAAGGCTAGTATTATCCTGATACCAAAACCAGACAAAGACATTACATGAAAAGAAAACTATAGACCAATATATGTTATGAGTATAGACACAAAAAATACTAGAAAATGCTAAAAAAATCCTCAATAAAATATTAGCAAACCAAATACCACAATATATTAAAAGAATTATACACCGTGACCAATTGATATTTATTCCAGCAATACAAGGCTGGCTCATTATATGAAAATTAGCATAATACACCATTAACGGAATAGAGGACAGAGATCACACGTCCTCTCAATAGATGCAGATAAAACTTTTGACAAAGTTGGACACCTTTTCATCATCATCATCATCATAGTAATAATAAAATCAAACTGATAGTAGAAGGAAATTTTTCCATTTGAAAAAGGGTATATATAAAAAACCCACAGCTAACAGGATACTTAATGGCCCAAGACTGACAGGTTTTCCTCTAGGATCAGGAACAAGTATAAGATTTTCATTCTCACCACTTCTATTCAACATTGTACTGGAGGTCCTATCCAGGGCAACTAGGTGAGAAAAAGATATAAAAGGCTTCCAGATTGGAAAAGAAGAAATAAAACTCTCTCTATTCAGAGATAGCATAATCTTGCATATAGAAAATCCTATGGAAGTCTCACATATACACTATTAGAACTAATATACCAATTCAGGAAGGTTGCAGGATACAAGATCAATATATAAAAATTGATCGTATTTGCATGCATCAGCAATGAAAAATCTAAAAATGAAATTAAGAAAACAACTCCATTTATAATATCATAAAAAGCCCTTAGAAAAAATTCAACCAAAGCAGAGCAAGACTTGTACAATGAAATCTATAAAACATTGTTGAATTAAAATAAGGAAGATTTGAATAGATGAAAGACTTCTGTGTTCATGGATCAGAAGTCTTAACATTGTTAAGATGGCAATACTCCCCAAATTGATCTGCAGATTCAATGCGGCCCCTACCAAAATCTCAGCTGGATTTTTTTGCATAAATTGATAAATTGATCCTAAAATTCACGTGGAAAACTGACCCTAAAATTCACATGGAAAATTCACATGGAAATATTTGGGTCACAAGTGACCTAAAATATCCAAACCAGTCTTTTAAAAGAAGAACAAACTAGAAGACGCATCTTTCCCAATTTCCAAAACTTAGTAAAAATCTATAGTAATTAAGGCAGTATGGTATTAATATAAGAATCAACATATAGATCAATGAAATAAAATTCATAGTCCAGAAATAAACCCTTACACTTATGGTCATTTGATTTCTGACAGGAGTGACAAGAAATTCAGTGGGTGAAAGAATAGCCTTTCCAACAAAGGAGGCTAAGGCAATTGGATATCCACATGCAAAAGAATGAAGGTGGACTACTACCACACACCATACACAAAACTTTACTCAAAACAGATCATAGACCTAAATGCAAGAGCTAAAGGAATAAAACTCTTAGGAAAAAACATAGGAATCTTTGTGATATTGGATTAGATAATGGTCTCTTAGATATGATACCAAAATCATTAGAAGTAAAAGAAAAAGTATATAAATTAGCCTTCATTAAAATAAAAAATAAATGCTTGTTGCTTCATAAAACACTCAAAAAAATGAAAAAAAAAAAAAACAATGCACAGAATGGGAGAAAATATTTGCAAGTCACATGTCTCTTAAGTCACTAGTACCCAGAATATAAAGAACTCTAATAACACAACAACAGCAAAAATGAGAAATAACCAAATTTCTCATGGGCAAATTTCTCAACAATGGGCAAAGGATTTGAAGAGAAATTTCTCCAAAGATATATATACAAATTTCCAATAAGTATATGAAAATATGTTCATCATTGTTAGTCGTTAAGAAAATTCAAATAAAAGGCACAATGAGATGCCACTTCACAGCCACTTAAATGGCTAAAATTTGAAAAAGACTGACAATAAGAAGTGTTAGTGAGGATGTGGAAGAATTAGAACTCTCATACTTTGCTGGTGAGATTGTAAAATGGTTCAGCTACTTTGAAAAACTGTTTGAAGTTCCCTAAAATGTTATACATAGAGTTTCTATAGGTCCCACCAGTTACACTCTTAGGTATGTACTCAAAAGAATTGAAAAAAGTATGTCCACACCAAAAGTTGTACGTGAATGTTCATAGCAGCATTACTCACAATAGCCAAAAAATGAAAACAACTCATGTGTCCTCTAACTGCTGAATGAATAAACACAGCATGTTACATCAATATAATGGAATACTATTTGTCCATAAAAAGAAAAGAACTAGTGGTACATGATTAACATAATGAACCTTGAAAATGTGTGCTAAGTGAAAGACTCAAATCATGAAAGGACGAACATTGTATGAATCCATTTATATGAAATGTCCAAAATAAGCACATCTATAGAGACAGAAAGTAGATTAGCTGTTGCCTAAGGCTGAAGGAGAAGGAAATAGGAAGTGACTGCTGTTAGGTACACCTGTTTTTATTTTTACTTTTTCAGGTGATGAAAATATTCTGAAATTAGAATGTGGTGGTAATGGTAGCACACATCTGAATATAAAACATAAAACATATAAAGTATATAAAATAAAAAACCACTGAATATACACTTTAAAAGGGTGAATTGTATGTTATGTGAATTATATTTCACTGCAACTGTCATTAAAAAAAAATCTTCAGATAAGAGAACAGACAAAGATGTGGATAATCAGAGAGAAAGGATAAGAAAACTAGAGAATCAATCCAGCAAGTCAAATATCCAAATAATATCTCCAAAAAAGAGAACAAAGGTAGAGAGAGGAAAATAATTAAATAAATAATACAATAATATGTTCTGGAATGGAAGAATATAAGCTTTCAGATATAAAGGCCCACCAGGTAATATGCATGAGAAAGGACTCAGAAAAGACACAAAGTTTCAAAACTCCAGAAATTAAAAAAAAAATGTTTTGGAGGGCTTCTGATGAGAACAACTCAGATTACACACAACAGTTTGGGAATCAGAATGTCAATGGTATTCTCAATGAAAGTGGTTGGTCTAAAAGAGAATGAAGAATTTCGAAATTTTGAGGGAAAATAATTACTAACTTAGAATTCTATATCCAGCTAAACTATCAAATACATGCATATAAAGTAAATATAGGCATCTTTCACAGGAAGATTTTTGAGGACTTCACTAAAATGATGAAGTAAACAAAGAGAAGTGAACATGTTGAATCCAGGAAGTAAGGCCCAACATAGGATGGAGGTAAAGGGATTTCTTAGAGTGATGGTGTCTGAAGCTCCCAGGTGGAGAGCTGTAGAACAATTTCTGAAAGCAATCAGTCCAGTTGGGAGGAGAAGGATGGAGGGATCCAGAATGAATGCCTCCAAAACAAAAAAAAAACAGTACCGATATATTTCCTTCTGTATTTGACCATGGAGAGAGGAGTTTCCTAGTTCTGTCAGAAAGTTTGGGGCTGAGTTATTGGTAGGTACTTAAAAAAACCACAAGGAAATAGAAAAAGTATATGAAGCAATTATTACATTCAACAAGAGGATGTATAAGAAATATCATCATAGGATTCAAAGTGGTTCAGCTGTAAACATTATTTTATAGTCGTAACAGGAACACCAAATATTGAACTAACCCAAAATTATGGTATAATAATATTTTGAAAATGTAGAGAGCAGAAGTGTGTGTAGGAAAGATGGCGTAAGAGAAACAATGTCAAAAAATTGAAAAGTGTTTTGAGAAATGGCAGCAACATAAGCATGTTATTTAGAAATATAGAGGCATAAATACCAGCAAAAACAGATTAAAAGTTGAAAGCGGTTGTTCCAGGGAGCTGACTATGGAGTGGAAAAATGTGGTGAAAAGGATAGCTTTGTTTTCATTACTAAGTTTCAAGCACAATTGAACTTTTAAAAAGTATATATGTGCAATAATTTGATCAAACCATCGAATAAATGAAATAAATGGAATTGGCCTTCACAAATCACAAGGTCTAAATAGAAAGAACACAGATCTAGAAATCAGGAACCCATGGTTGATGTCTTCTGCTGGTATTACCAATAATAGCTACAATTTATTTATTCATTCATTTATTCATTTATTTTTGAAACATAAGATCCCTAAGAACACATTGGATAGAGTTACCATAAGTGGGTATTTCTGTATCATATACAAATATGGGAACCCCATAGGACTAACAGCAGGAGTCAGAATGAATATAATAATTAGCATATTAATGTACAAGGGTATTGATCTTCTCTTTTGAGCTTTATACTGTGAAACTGTTGCATAACTCAGAACTGAGAAGCCTCTTAACTTGTGGAGCATTTTCAATATTACATTTTCCCATGTAGTCCATTCTCCACAAAGTGCATTTGCAACTTAAAAGATTGTACTTGTAGGTGCCCTTACTAAATTGTTTAGTGGATTGAGATCCCATATCATGCTGAAGGATCTACAGTCATTGAAGACGTGAATCATGGCATCATTCCTTTGGAAGATGTCACTTGGGAAATAACTTGCTGACTGTGCCAGGCTTTAGTGCTTGGGAATATCCATCTTCCTCAAGGATTAGATCAATGAGATTAATAGAAGATGTAAGAGGATAGTAATGAGATCTTTACAAAGTATAAGAAGATATATGCAGTTGAATGGAGGCACTATGCATTTTGGGTGGACAATCTGTCGTCATAGTGATTGACAACCACTGATCTAGTGGATGTCTAATAGCCTAGAAAACTGACTCAGAGAGGTTAAGTGATTTGTTCAAGGTTACTTAAATTTTTAAGTGAATGAGTACTTTAGTATTAAAGATCAGTACCTGTTATTTCTTTTCAGTAAAATACATTTTTAAATGTCAGTATGGAAATGATGATAAATGAATAGTCAGTGATTAGAGTTAATATTGACTATGGATGCTAATTAATTAGTTGTGCTAAATGCTTTATTCACAATCAACTCTCAAAAGCCCTAACGCATAGTTACTATTTGCCTCTTTCCCAGAATGTAACAGGTTCAGGGTTAAGCTAACTGGTTAAGAGGATTTAAGTAACTTGCTCAGCGAAACCAGCTTAGCTGAAGGCCGAGGCAAGATTCAAAGCCAGGCCTCTCCAGAGCTTAGTTACCATGCCTATTTACAGGATCCCGCCGTAACGTAGCGTGTGGAGAAGCGAGCAGCGCAGTCACTGGACCTCCTGGTGTGGAGGGCACGGCTTAGGTAAAATAACCATGTCAGAGGAGCTGAATTGGTCGAACACCACCATGCTGGAAGATCGGACGCCCTCCAGGAATTCCATGAATCCAACCATGCAGGGGATATGGTGCTAACTGCTGCTGATGCAATTTTGACTACAACAGACATTCTCTCTTTGTCCTCATGGAGTTTATATCAAATAGTCACACATTCAATATATATATTTAAAACAGGGTTAAGAACTGTGAAGGGACATGCAAGGACCTGGGAGTGGGTACAGTGGAGGGTGGTTCAAATATGAACATTAAGTAGGGTTTCCATGAGAGAGTGGCAGTTGTGCTGGGGGCAGCAGCAGTGGGAATCAGGGCATTTTAGAGACTTCTTGGGTCATCCAGGTGCCGGAGGTGATAGCAGGCGCTGTGGCCCTAGCTGGAGCCACTGTGAGTGCTGGAGGGCCTGGGTTCCCTGTGGCCCAGTCCTGTGGACACACCAGCAGCATCCTGGGAGGCAGTCAGGCATTCCTGGCTTGTCCTGCTTCAGGAGACTGAGGAGAGGAACAAGGCTACTTCTGAGGGCTGTATAAACACCTCTGGGGATTTCCTGAGCATCCCATAGAGGACACCCCACATGGGAGCGGGAGATTGGATCTCCTTCCGGTGTAGGCAATGTGGGCTTGATTTGCTACCTTCCAAGATCCTATTAGGGGGTATTGGGCTGAATAGTGGACCCCCAAAAATACACCCACATCCTAATTCCCAGAACCTGTGAGTGTGACCTTATTGGGAAATAGGGTCCTGGCAGATGTGATTGATTTAAAGATTTTGAGATGAGGAGATTATCCTGGATTACCCAGGTGGCCCCTAAATCATAACAAGAGTCCCTATAAGAGAAAGGCAGAAGGAGGTTTGAGACAGAGGAGGAGGAGGCAACGTGACCAGGGAGGCAGAGACAGGAGTGATGTGGCCAGAAGTCCAGGAATGCCGGTAGTCACCAGAGTTGGGAGAACTGAGGCTGTCTCCTAGAGCCTCCAGAGGGAACGCAGACCTGTCAACACCTGATCTGACTTCTGGCCTTCAGAACTGTGCGAGTATAAATCTCTGTGTTTTAGGCAACCTATTTGTGGTAATTTGTTACAACAGCCTCAGGAGACTAACACAAGGAGTGGCTTTTTTTTTTTTTTTTTTTTGGTATTCCCAGGAAGTTGGACTCACCAGGTATTGTAATGATAACAAGAAGTAGTATGCGTTTACCTTATTGTATTTTATTTTTCAATTGTGCTTCGAGGGTGGAAGGTTGAATTAATTATTTCCTATTTATGGCACATTATTGCCCTTTGTCATTCATTCATTCACTCATACATTCATTCTCTTTCATCCTTATACTTCATTCTTATTCCTCTCCATCTACGATAATGTGAATTCAATGAGTTATGGCAAAATGGATATCCTTACTTTCCATGCATGTATTTTAATTTACATAAATGTTGCATTTTAAATCACATTCTAGTTTTTACTCTTTTTACCAATGTTTCAAGATGTGCCTTCCTGTGTCCATCTGACCTGTTGGTTTTAACTGCTGCCAGGTAATCCACGGTCTATGCCCCCCTCCCCCCATTTGACTGTCCTTTTTGCCGGTGATGGACCCCCAGACGGCCTTCAACATTTTGCCACTGCAAATGATGCTGCAATGAACATCCTTATGCTTTTCTCTTTATGGGCTTCTAGAATTTATTTGGGCTATAACATGTCAACTAGCATTTATTGAGCACTTATGTGCCAGTCACTGTGTGAAGCACTGCACCCCTCTTTTAAGCACTTCTTTTCCATCTCTACTTGACATATATGCAATTAAGGGGTAGAGAAGTTCAACATCACAGCAAAAACACCATTAGCAAGAAACAAAACTGACACTCAAACTAGGTCTGTCTGACCCATAAAACAAACACTACTCTGAACTTTGGGCCTTTAAACACAATTCTTTGACTCTGAACCATTGAAACTATATATCTAGTGGGTCTGCTTGTTCATGATTGGATAATAATGGTTTCCTAAATTTATATGTGATTTACAGTTTACAGAGAACATATATATTATCTCATAAAGTATTCCTATTTAGTTGAAGAGAATGGAGAGGGATTAAACGATATGCCAAGAGACATAGAGCTATTAGTGGGATTAAAATTCAATATCAAGTGCTCTGACCCCTAATTCAGCATTCATTTGGCACAGGATAAAAGCAGAGAGTACTTTCACCTTTGGAGAGGATGTTGATTTCTGGATCATGAATTTTAAGTAAATGTAGTCTCTGATTGACATAGACAACAGGACATTTGATGGTTAGTTCACTGAGGAGCACTGTATCCATGGAAGCCCAATGTCCCACTGCTCAGCTTCTCTGGCCGAGGAGGATGAACTCCTCCCTGGGACGCGTCCTCCCTCTGTGGTTTCTCATGCTGATTTATAAACCAAGTGAGACTTCATTACTATGCCCATCTTTTATATGAAAATTGGGATAAGTAGACTGGATGCTGAAGCAATGGCTGCACTAAACAAATTAGTTGTATAAACAAATTTCTGGGGAAATATTCCAACTCCTTAAGAGCACACACTATTTTCAAGCATCCTCAAGCATTTCCCAAGCACCCTTAGCCATACAAACAAATGATGGACTAATTACAAACCATTCTTATCTATTCATTAAACCTCATCCTCTAAGGGCCGCTACTTAACTGTATACTAGCCTACTTCTGGTTAGTACTTGTCCTTGAAGGAAATAAAATGGGATTTCTTTAAAAATGTTTTCTAGATCCAATTTCTCATCATTCAGTCAGAAGGTCCTCCAGATAATTCGTCTGAATTAGTGAGGTTTTGTGGTCACTGTGCTTTAATGTCTTATTCGCATTGTCCAGAACTCACAAATTGAAGAAATGTGAATTCCATGATGGTGTTTTCCCAAATTGTACATCACTTAAGGATTGTTTGGAAGGACTTAAATTGTAGCCTGGATTGAGGTTTTATTTGAAAGAAACAGGGAAAAAGCAAGAAATGGCCAAATACTTAGAAAGGAAAGTGCCGAGGTGGAATTTGAGTTTTAGGCAATTTTGGGATTCTCTCTGCTTCTTCTTTGGCCTGTTAACCAAGCTACTCCACCCATGTCTTATGCCCATCCAATAACTCCAGCAAGAGTCAAAACTCCCTGCTGTCCAAGATACTCATGGAACTCCCCGTGTCCATCCCCTGCCTGTGGAATCTGCCCAGCATGACCTCAGCCTATCGCTGTTGTCCTCATCTTGTGACTTGGGACCTGAACTTGGGCCCCAAGCCTGTCTCCTCCACACTTTCTATTACATGTATTGTCCTCTCCTGCCTTTCCCTCCTTCTTGATGTCAGGAGATCAGCTGTCCAGGGTTTCCACAAAGTTCCATGTCTCCTCAGGCTTCACTGCCACAGGCTCTCCTGCCAGGGGAAACCCACTCTAGTTTTAGGTCCTTGGTTAAAGCCCAGCTGGACGTAGTTAGTCCCTTCTTGGCAAACTAGGTTCTTGGATAGTGTATTCATGTCCTAGGGCTGCTGTAACAAAGTATCACAAACTTAGTGGCTTAAATCATCATAAATTTATTCTCTCCCAGTTCTGGAGGCCAGAAGTCTGAAATCAAGGTACTGGCAGGGACTCGCTCCCTCTGAAGGCTCTCAGGAAGGATCTTTCCCTACCTCTGCTTTGCTTCTGGTGATGGTTGTGGTCAATCCTTGGTGTTCCTTGGCTTCAGTCTGTGCCTTCATCTTCATATGGCATTTTTCCAGGGTGTATCCACTCTGGTATCCTTATAAGGACACCAGCCATATTAAACGTAGGGCCCACACTAATCTAGTATGATCTCATCTTCACTAGTTACATCTGCAAAGACCCTATTTCCTAATAATGTCACATTGTGAGGTTTGAGGAGGTTCTATTCAACCTAGCACAGACAGATACCAAAATCTATCTTGGATTGGGTTACTATTCTGGGAGTTTGGTATATATGTAGGATGAAAAAAGATAAACATTTTTATTTATCCATTTATCCATCCATCCATCCATCCAACAAATATTTGCTAAGAAACAATTATGGACTAAGTCCAATGTTATACCAATAAAATCAGCAAAACCCAGACCTTTCTCTCAAAGTACTTACAGTTCTGAACAAGTATTAAGAAATGAAAATAAGCAAAAGTACTTCAAGAGAAGATGACCACAAATCAGGTGTGTGGGGGGATTCTGGGAAAGAAGAGACCATGTCCCACAAAAGAAATTAGATAAGACTTTGTGGAAGAGACAGCTTTTTAACAGAATCTTGAGATATAAAAACATATGAAAAGGGCTTAGGAGATAGGAATGCAGTTATAGAGATCTGTGCAAACTTGGGTCAAACATATCCGACTACCAATCCTGAACAAAGTTTGTTTCTTAAGGAAATCCTGTATGGAACTGGACATTTACATTTCCTTTCACTCATCAGTACTTTCAGGAGAGCAACTGTAACTGACCATTGCTCAAATTGTCAGTCCGTGGATTATAAAGGTAGGATACCTCCTGTTGAGAATTTCCTGGGATGATGGATCCATCAAGATGTTTCCATGTGTATAATAAACTGTAGAGGACAAAGTTCAAGGCTGAGAATAACTTGGGCTACCAGTGACTTCCATCCCTACAATCAATTATTAAGATAATTACAGCGTGTCTGGAGGATACATTGCTAAATGACAGAATCTCTCAGAGAACGTACAATCTTGATTTTCCATAAAATGATGAAAATCCAGTACACAGAAATTCTATCTGTTAGAAACTAGCAGTACAGCATGGATACTGAGTAATTAAAGACAGCAGTCTTTATACAAAGCTCAAAGATATTCAGATACCCCAAATATAGCCTGCTGAATATGCGCGTGTGCGCGCGCGTGCACACACACACACACACACACAGAGGAAACCTTTGGATCCAAGCCAGACCTGGTGAAACTACCCATCCCTTTCCAAGCAGAATGCTCAGGCAGGGAGTAAAAGACCTCACTGTTGGGAGGGCCTTCGATGGATTATCTACGTGCTTACAGCTGAAGTTCTACTCCCCAGTCTTCTAAACAAATAAATAATTGAAGCCCATTACCACTTTTTGGGCTCTCTCACATGCTTCTTAGGCTCCCATCAAAGCTGAGCTCTGTGTCAAAGGCAGCAGCCACATTGAGCAGAGTCTCAGGGAGACTACTGATTAATTGCTTTTGCATTTTGGAAGTGCATCCAAGGATGCTGTAAAATAGTGTTTGTTTTTGCCGTTGCCAAACCTTGTTTAGGAGGGCCCTGGAGGATGACGGTGATGTACTCAAGATGGTGAGAGAGGCCTGAGGAATGTGCACAGGTGTGCTTGCCAACTCCGCTCCCCGGGAAGCTTCTAAAAACAGGTACTGGGAGGGGCTTCAGGAGGTGGGAAGGGACTGAAATCCACACCGCTAGTAATGGCCCCAGCCACTCCTCGCCTTCTTTTCTTGGCATCACTGGCGACTCAGCATAGATAAAGACAACCAATTAGAGTTCTGAGAAATCCTTGATTTGTGGGCAATCGGGAGACAGAAATAGGAAACCGAGGGGAGGCTTGCCCTCCTAAGCATTGTGGGTGCCAAAGATCTTACTGAAATTTGGTAATAGATGATGGGGAGCACGGACTCATTTCGTTCCGGCAAATTCTGTCAACATCAGCAGGCCTCACACTGCGATCTGCCTTTCTGCCTCTCGCTGTATCAACTCCACATGTTGCCTTGGTGGCCGTCTTTGTTCTTAATAGAACTTGTCAAAACATATCTATCAGTTGCACAGAGAGCAGACTTGGGTGGTCAGGGGAACGCTGGCCGAGTGCGGACTGCCATTCCCGGTGGCCACAGAAATCCCCTGCCCTGCTCTCTCCCAAAGGGGAGATACTGTTGAGTCATTGGGTTTTTAAATAATTCTCACACCAGCAGCTGCATTAACAGCACATTTTTGTTTATTTGAAATCCCCAATCTCTGCTTTCATGTGGATTTTTGGTGGTTCTCAAAGCTGTGAGAGAAACAAGACATATTTCCAGTTGCTTGGAGGAGCTTTTAATAACTTGGATATAGATGATCATAGATACACAAATATATAAGGATATTGTGGATATACATTATTTTATATATTTGCATATATGTCTGTTAAGCAATATGGCTATACTATATACACGTGTGTGTACATACATATTTTTATATATGTGTTTTATATACAAACTGGCATGGACATAATATTTACACACACACACACGCATTCATATATAAAGATATGGTGATGCTTACGGTCCAGGCTGTTTGTATGCATGTGTGTGTGTGCATACATATGCCTGCACATGTATACACACATACACACACCCACACACCAATATTTGCGTATATATGCACACACACATACACACACCAATGTTGCATACACAACCTTTTTCTGTCCCTAAAATAACAACATAGTATGTCCTTCCAAGAAGTTGGTCTGTGTGGTTCCCAGTGACATCTCCCTGCCAGGCATCCGACTTTCCCTGAGCCATGTCCAATGCCACTGGAATGCTTTGTGGCTGGCGTCCAGCTGGGAGTCACCCATCTACCTGGCCCAAGAGTCAGGGAAAGGGGATTCTGGTAATGGACTGGCTCAGAATAATCGGAAACCAACCCTTACCTCAATTCTTTCCCGTTGTGCCACTGAGAATTCCGAGAGGAGCCCCAGATGAGATGGCAAAGTTTGTTTTCATGGTGTGACCCAGTCATTTTATCTGAAACATGCAGGCACACATGTGTATGGTGGTACAGCTTGATGTGCCGGAATGAGCACAGCGTGAAGCCTATCCGGCCCGGGTTCTGCAATTACTAGCTGCAAGATTTTAAACAAATTCCTTTCCTTACAGGCAAAACGAGGTTAATAATACCGTGTTATTCAGGGAAATAATACTAGCTGCAACTAGTATACTACAATCCCCGGATCTCACTGGCTTAATAAAATAGATTTTATTTCTGGCTCATGTCACAACCCAATGGGGGTGAGCAGAGCAGGAAGTAGAGCGGGGATGTCCTGCTCTATGGAGTTTTTAGTGACCTCGGCTCCACCCTTCTGGTGGCTTCACCATGCTGTAGGGCCTCAGAGTCCCCCACTGGATCCTCTCCATCTGGCCAGCCAGTGTGCAAATTGAGAGAGCACAGAGGGTCACAGCACTGGTTTTAGAGGACAAGTCTGGAAGTGATTCATTCACTTCCAACCATATTCCAATGGCCAGAAATTAATCTCCTGGCCCAACCTAACTGCTGAGGAATCTGGGAAATGTAGTTTAGGTAAGTTATTAGGAGACAAATGAAAGGGGTTTGGTCAACATCTATTTGGCAGTATTGGGAGGGTTAAATGACATCATGTGCTTAAAGCCCTCAGTGTGATGCTGGCTTCATAGTAGGTACTCATGTCACTGTACCTGCTTTCATTATTATTATTGCTGCTGCTGTTATTATTATTATTATTATCATTTGCCAGCCAGAGAAGAAATGTTTTGAGACATTTTTTTAAACATATTTTAAAGTAGTAGTATTACTATAATCAGAAAGTACTATTTAACTACATTCTGCTATATTCAGGAAATAAAAGCAAAAGATGTGGTAGCTTCTTTCCATATTTCTCACTTATAGAATATATTTCAATATCTCTATTTATCTATCATCTCTCTCTCTCTCTATCATCTAACTATCTATTTATCTATCTATTTATTTATCTATCTATCTATCTATCTATCTATCTATCTATCTATCTATCATCTGTCTATCTACATATTTGTCTTACTTTTTGGCATTTGCTTTTGCCTGCCTATAAAGTACTCTGTCATCTTGCTTTCTGTGACCATTGGGTCGAGGCACTCCACCATCCAGTTGGTGCGATTCCAAGTCCTATATGCTCTATGCTTGGGGAGGGTCACTTCCCTGATATTTGCAACTACTTTATCACAGCTGGTGGGCCTTTCATGACCCACATCTTTGCGGTAGTGGGGAACAAGTTTAAACGACCTCCAATCCTTCTCTTTTAGCTGAACTAACAAATGTTTACATCCTTGAGACTTATTACCAGTCAGAAACTCATTAATTCATCTGAGCTCTTCACTTATTCATGACACCAATATGCAAATTCAGCCCCTCTCCAACAGATTCTTAGGGTCATTCAGATGGCAAGGATTTGCCCTGGGTCTGGAGGAAAGAGGGTCTCATACCTGGAGCTGGTCGATGCCAAGTCAGGAGAAACTGCTGAGCCTGGGGCTGAGGAGGAAGCTGAAGTTCATCTGCCAGGGAGAGAGTTCAAAGGGCTCACCAAAGCAACAGGTCAAAATTAGTCACCACGTCTTGTGTGTCAAACCAAGATATTTAGAACGCTGAGCATTGAGAAAATGAGCAAAAATATTGAACATCTTAGTTCGCCAGTCCCCAGATCTGGGTTGGAATTCTGACTCTGATATTTCATGATATTAGAGAGCTACCTTCCTTTTCTGGATTAGTTTTCTTAAATGTAAAATGTGGAATAGCAGAACCAACCTTTAAGGGAACAATTTTGAGGATTAAGTAAGATAATGTAAATAAAATCCTCAGCATGAAACTTAGCACATAAAAAAGCCTGGATTTAAAAGCAGTGAAAATCAAGCAAGTAAAACTTTAATGACCACGGCCAGCTTTTAGAAGGTACATAGAGGGGCTTGGAGTATGAAGACCTACACAGCAACTCTAATAAATTCACTTTCCACCTCAACTGACCGACTGACTCCTTTATCAACAACAGAAGCCCATGTCTGGCCTGACCTTCATCTTTTCAGGAGAATGGATTGGCTTAGAATGGATACTCTGCCCAATTCACAGACACCTGTAATTCAGTGGAGACTATGTTTTGCTTTTGGAGCTAAATGGCCCTGGGACTATCTTGTAATTCTTAAATGTCCCATCTCTCTCTGACTTGCATCCACTGTGTCCCCACCACTGTGAATACAAGATGATTGGGTCTCTTCTATTTTTTTCTACCATGGAAGACTGTGCTTTTCAGTATTCCATGTGTTCAGATTTCATGCTCCCTGTTCACTTCTCAACTCCCCACACTAAATTATTTTTAAATCCTTCTATGTGCATAGAACAGTGCCACCAGGGACACACACGGGACCAGGTTTTTTGTTGAATGGAGGAAAGAATGAACAGCAGTATTATGAGATGATTTTTCTAGAGCATTTTCTTTTGGGATCATGGAAGTTGGATAAATTACTTTCATGTAGCATTTTGTTAAATTAATATTTGTTCATTTCTCCTAAGTAACGTCCCCTCCATCTGGCTCATAGATAAAGGCAGACCAGATCACCAAGCAAACTGCTCTTTTGGAGAGAGAACCTGGCTTTGATGTGGAAATCCCAGGTTAGAGCCCTGGATAGGTTAGAGCCCCGGATGTGCCACAAAGCATCAACATGAACGTGGGCGAGTTACACAAAGTACCTGTTATGGACTGAATGTGTTGCCCCAAATTCATTTGTTGAAACCCTGCCCCCAAAGTGATGATTTTAGGAGGTAAGGCCTTTGGGAGGTAACTAGGATTAGATGAGGGTCATGAAGGTAGAGTCCCCGTGATGGGATTAGCCTTTATAAGAGTAATGAGAGAGCTTACTTCCCCTCTCTGCTCTCCACCATGTGAGGATACAAGAACTTAGCAGTCTGCAACCAGGAGGAGGGATCTCCCCAGAATCCAACCACGCTTACACTCTGATTTTGGACTTCCAGGCTCCAGAATTATGAGAAATAATTTTCTGATGTTTATAAGCCACCCCGTCTCTGGTAGTTTTGTGGTAACAGCCTGAATGGACTAAGACAGTACCTGAGCCTCCATTTCCTCACTCATGCAATGAGGAAGCTTGACTTCACGGTCTTCAGGGCTGTGTTTCCAGAAGTGTGTTCTGATGACCAGGTGGGTGCACGTCCTGGGCCTGCCTCAGATATTCTGCAGTAAGAAGCTCTATGGCTGGAACCCAAGAATCTGCATTTTTAACAAGCTCCTAACTTTTCTAAAGTTCTCTTCTGCAGAAATGTTGTACAATAATATCCCTGCATGGTACTTGTCTTGCAAAGCGATTACTTGTACAAGCATGGCCAGCTCACTGCTTCACGCTGTCATATGAATTTTGTCAATTTTCTCTTTTTAAAAAAGCATTTAATATATTGTTTCTGTTAGTGTTAACAGACTCAGCAATCTGGTCACTTTCTGTGGGAAGTCTTTCCATTTTATGCCCCTTCCTTGCATTCTCTACCTCCCCTGCCTCCCACTGGCCTGGCCTGAATGACCTATTCCCATAGCATATTTCCAAGGTGCAAACCTTTGTCAGTAACTATTTGTTGAACAAGCCAATTAACTCATCTGATTTCAAGCTCATTCAAGATTATCTTGTTAAAAAGAGTTATTTTCAGCTTTTGTTCTAGAAAACGATAGCACCACATCGTAAGGAGCATTGCCTGCACCATTCATCCATTCCTTCCTTCAGTATGATCATGCATCTGTATACACACATAATAGTGGTTCTCACCTCGCTAAGCAGTAAAGGCAACAACAGCAACAAAAACAACTTTGTCCCTGTTCTCCATGCTCAATGTCTGCTGAAGAAGACAGAGGCGTCAATAGGCCATGGGAAATGCATAAACAAGTGGTCCGACCTGCTGGGAGAGCAGAGAACGCATCTGGGGAGTCATGGAGGGATACCCAGTGGAGTGATGCCCAAGCTGAAGCCTAAAGGACTAGATAGGCAGGGCAGGGTCAAAGTGGCCAGGAGGAGAACCAACTGTAAAGGTCCCTGTACTTTGAACTTGTGTGTGCCTGTACTCTGTCCTTGACTTACTCTCCAGCTCTCTTACATACGCACGCTTTCTCTCCTGGTCTGAACTGTAAAGTAACCATGGGGGTCTGCTTCCTCTTTTTTGCTCCCCAAAACACCCAAGCCAAGCTTGAGTGTCTCAGTGCTGTGATTCTGACTGAATTTATGACAGTCATGCATTTACAGATCCAAACACTTTTATGTGTTTCTACTGTTTTTTTTTTTTTTACTGCACCTTCTTCCTTCCTCTCTCTTCTGCTCACACAGCAGCCTGTGCTTCCTTCTATGTGAATACTCACCTACCCAGGGTCACAGATTCAAACACCTCCTGGTCCAAGAAGGGGATAAATCCAGGTAATCGATCTGGGAAGGGCTAAGACAACAGGAGAGGTGGGGCCTGTGTGGATCTAGACAGCACTGGCCCTCTTAAAGGAATTCAAATTCACTTGTTTTGATTTTATGAAACACTGAGCCAGCCAAACTGAACACCATTGCTTGGTGGATCAGGACTACCAGCCTCCCATTTGTGACCTCTATCTGCTAGGTCCCCAGAGCACAGCTGATGTGTTATTTACTTTCTGGTCCTTGGAGCTAGGAGCAGAGTAGGTGTTGAGGAATTATTTGTGTTTGAATCGAAATGAAGTTTCCCAGGGGAGCTTTTGAAAACACTGTGTAAGTTTTAATCCACCCTGAGTGATTATTGGCTCAGTCAGATAAAGGTAAATTGGCAAATTGATGAGTAGGAAAAGTGAGGCTCTGAAATGATGAGAAACTTTTGCTTCATACCATTCACCTTGTAAGAGACTAAGTCAGGATTCAGACATAGTGGTGCCTGGCCCCAAACACCATGGTGTTCTGTGCAGTATAAGGAAAAACGAAAGTTACATATCTTAACAATTAGATCTCAAGATTTTTTCCTCTTAGGTTGGCAAAATATTTGTGAAAGGTCATTCTGGTCATAACATCCTCTTGCTTGAAGCTCTTCTTATTGTTTTAAGTGCAAAGACAAAAGTTCTTTTATCTCTAATATAGCCCATAAGATCCTGCAGGACCCAGATTCCACAACCCCCTTACTTTCTGATCAAACCACACCAGCCTCACACCCTTCAAGTTTTCCTCGTTCACTCTGAATTTGCGCTTAGATTCCCTCTGCTGCAAATCCCTCCCCCACCAGCCCGTTACTTAAGTCTAACTTATCCTCCAGTGCTCAGTTTTAGTTTCTTTCCCAGGAAAGCATCTCCTAACACCCTAGCCTAGGTATAGCCCCTCTGTCCATGCTGTCTTCATACTCTATACTGTCCCTTTAAAGCTGTGATTTCACAATCATGTGATTAACTATCTCCAGTGTTGCTTGGCCTGTCAGGGACAATGTCTATCTGGTCCTGTTATAGCACCAATACCCAGGGCAAGGTTTGGCACAGAACTAGTGACCAATAAATATTTGTTGAGAGGATGAATGGGGGAAGCAGGAAGTTGCCCATTATCAGGGATGTGTGAATGTTGGCCAGTTGGCCACTCTTCAATGTTGGAGACCTGAGGGTTGTGCATAGAAGGTGGGGAAGAGGTAGGGTTGGATAGCTAATGCTGAAGTTCCCTTCTGGGACTCTGAGTCTATGCTGTCTCTATCCAGCGGTCCAGAGGACATTTATGGGGCTTGTGCTGCTTGCACTGCAGTCTGAGACCTGTACAAAGTAGGTCAGGTACCGTAATACAACTCGACAAGTCACTCACGAGAGACCCTGCTGTCCCAAACAATTCAAGTCAGAGAACCAGGCCACGGCTGAATAAGCAGAGGACGAGGGCGTTTATTAAGGTGATAGAGCATGATGAACCCAGGGCAACAGAGGAATGTCTGACTCGCTATTAGATCAGTTATCAAACACCTCGGCAGTGTCCTGTCTTCACCACTGAAGTGGCACTAGCCAGTGACATGTTAGGTCAATCAAGGTATGCAGTCACAGTCCCTGGAAAAACAAGTGATGAAATTCCTTTTCAAGTCTAATTTAGTTTTTGGATTTCTACTGGACCCTCCCAATCACCTTGTACGCAATCTAATGACAAGGTGACTTTGGGACATTTCCTCTCCCAGTTTTTTTAACCATCCCTGGACTGTTTCAACGCTTCCTAATTTTGTGGCGAATAGCTTCAACATCTGTGGAAAGTCAACGGGGGTTAAATATGAAATAATTTTAGTAAAAGAGACAAATTTCAGTCTCACCAAAGAGGTTTTAACAAGGGAGTGACAAAAAGGACCTTGAAATAATGGGATGCTCAAAAGTAAATTGGTTATGATGGTTTCCCTGATTATAAACTGTCCGATCACTGTTGACAACAAGAAAATGTCCAAACTTCTAGCATGGTATTTGACATTTTACTCAATCTGGTGCCAACCTGCCTCTCTCCACCACCTTGCTCTCCAAATACACAGGGCTCCTTGGTCCCCAAACCCTCTACCACTGTCCATCTCTGCAGAGAAAACTTCCCAATATGCTCTCTCCTCATAGTACCATGGCCAAATGCATAAACATGCATTATAGCATTTATGAAATTATTAACTACTTACATCCCTGCAGATCTGGGCCCCACATGAGGCTGTATAATTGTCAACGGCAGGAGCTTTATTTTACTGTTGTCTCATATAAGCCTCAGCATCTGGTCTAGTTTCTGGCAAAGAGACAATATTGCATACACATGGGTTGAGTTCCTCAAAGAGTGAGCAGAGGAGTGCATGGATGAATGAACACAGGACTGGGAGCCCAAAGGTTGACCCTGCAAAAATGTAGACATTTCTCCAAGGGCGGGTTGAAGCCACTGAATGGTTCACTGGAGGAAGTTAGAGATCTGCTTTGGAAAGATCAGTCTGACCCCAAGAAGTGGGGGCTGGAGAGACCCCATGTAGAGGGACCTGTGAAGAAGTTGCAGGAGTCCACCAAAGACACAATGGTGGCCAGGTGATGTGACAGGGAGATGGGAAGAAGTTAATGGATAAGGAAGATAATTAGGACCTATTATAAGCAAGATTTGCTGAATATTTGGATAGAAGTAGTGAAGGTCACTTCCAGATCTCTGCCAAAAGTAAGTGAGTAGATGGGAATGCCATTTAATGAGATGGGAAATTGTTTTAAATTGTATAACAACTCTTTCCAGAATTATTTTTGACATGTGCATTAAATTTCATAATCATATTAATATATTATTGATTGGCTCTAGTGTATTTTTGTGGGGTTTTTTTTGGTAATAAAGGGTATGTGAGTTATACCCTTTCAGAGGACTTGCCTGTGTTTCCACCGCCTGTGAGTTTCGGTTTTAATTGGTTAATTTTATTTAACATGATCTTAAATTCTTTTGATGATGATTAAGTTGAGGTTTATTTTTGTATATCTAACAATATAGATGTATATCTAACAATATATTTATTTTGTTTCACATACAAAATAAAGTTAACTACATAAAATTCTTTTGGGCAAAGTATTTTTTTGACATTAGAATTTCATGGATATTCATATTTAGGGTTGCCAAGGAGAAGTCTAAGTTTTCTCAACCACACTAACATATAGTACAATTAGAAGATTTATAGTTCAAATCAATAAAAATGTGTAAATATAGCTATACCTTTACACATTCATAGTTTCCTGTTTGATGAGGGCTTAACCTTCCTTCATCTGTGGGACAGTCTATAAAATCAGTAATGTAGTCCTATCCACCTGGTGATGTAAGGCTATTATATCAAACGTCGGTCTGTTGCTTCTAGCAAGCTATTTGGTGAAAGTGAGAAATCAATTTGAGCAGACGTATGTTTATGAAAAGTAATAAATGATACCTTTAAATGTGAAATATTTCCCTTTATTAAACACTTCTCTATGATGTGTTGTATTTTCGTTAAATTTTATAAACATTTCATTTCAAACACTTCATCACAGAGAAATAGGGAAAGATGAATTTATAGTTTATCAATACATAAATTTTAACTACTTATATGTGTACCAAAAAAACGCTGTTCGTGAAATTCTAATGCATTCAATAGTCAAGCATTTCTCAATTCAGATTGGAAGACATTTATAGTCCCCAGGACTATTCTTGATACAAGGGACACAGGGGCAGAATTGGTCCAGGTCCCTGCCTTCAAGGACGTCATAGTCTAGGGTGAAGAAAGACCTGCAAACGATGAACTGCAGTGCTGGGGTGAGTGCATCATGCAAAGAGGGAAGTACTCACAGGGCATGAAATAATTTATGCCTTTCAGAGTGGTTGGAATGAGGTATTGAGAGAGATCTCTAGGAAGAGGTGGTTTCTGAGCTGATATGTCACAAGGACATAGAATTTTAAGATGTGTGCTCATAAAACTGTAAGTCGTTCCTTATTCCTGGAACATAACATTCAAGGAGGAAGAGATAGGAGGTGAGGCTGGACCAGAAGTGCCTGTGAACCACTCCAACTCTACTTCACTCTACTTTAGAATATTCTGAGCTGCCAGGAGATAATCAATTGTTTGAAAAAATCAATCGTTTGTGGCAGGGCAGGAGCTAAAATCCAAGGTGGCCCCTGAAATATATGCTTCACGCATCCCCCATCCTTTTTGACACAGAATCCCAAGATCAAATATATGATCACATGGGGATCCTTGGAGCCCACTTTGGTTTTAACAAAAAGAAGGTCATCTCATGCACCGCAGAGTCACAGGAGGTATGAGAGGTGTCTCCTGCATCCCTGGCGCTGGCCCCACATCAAGCCAGGGTGGGGGTGCCCCCTTCTGAATACCCCCTGTGCAGGTGTGCACCAAGCTCTGCCCTTCCCGGCTCTAGGTTTTTTCTTTTTGCAGAGACAATGCGATTCCAGGTGAATTGCCCAGGAAGTGAGGAAGCTACATCTCTTTTCAGGCTGTGGCCCTGAGCACTCGGGCCTTCACAATGGCTCGGCTGACAGCAACAGGCTGCTGAACACTTATTGTCTCTCTGAATTTTGTTGTGTGCACTTTTTGTTTTCAGTGAAAAGAAAAGGGACCATTCTTCCCAGAATCCTGCACATTTTTCTCCTCCACATGGTCCCTCAGCAACCTTGAAGTTTGTAGCAGTGACGAAAACAACTTTGCCTCCTCACTGTGCCCTTCTGAGGCCAAGGCTTGCTTTCTCAGGGACAATAGGTTGAAAATTCCCCAGACAATCAATCCTTCCTGGTAAAAGCAATAATAAACGCCATTTGCTGAGTGCGTTTTTATATGCCAAATACTAAGCTAGTTTTTCCTTTTAATTAAAAATAGTCAACGTCTTATTTTGAAAGAATTTTAATTTATAAAAGAGTTGCAAAAAGAGTACAAAATTCACGTATATCCTTTACCCAGGTACCCCAAATATCAACATGCCCAGGACAATGATCAAAGACATCGACATTCACATACTACAATTTAGGAATCTACAGACCTCATTCAAAGCCCATCCGTCTCCCTTTTTCTCTGGTCTAGAATCCAATTCAGGATCACAGGCTGTATTTGGTTCCCAATCCCTTCATCCTCATTAATCTGGAACCAACTCTCAGTCTTTCCCTGTTTTTCATGACCTTGACACTTTCGAAGAGTCCTGGTCAGTTATTTTGTAGCATACCCCTCAATTTGGGTTTGTGTGATGTTTTCTCATGATTAAATTCAAGTTATGCATTTTTTGCAGTAATGCCACAGAAGTGATTTAGTGTCCTTGTCAGTATCAAGGGTCCCTGAGATCCATACGTCTCACTGATGGTGATGCTCACCTTGAGCACTGGGCTAAAGTGGTGTCTGTTATGTTTCTCCACTAGGAAGTTACTAGTTTTTTCCTTTATAATCAGTAAGGGTCTTAGGGCATCAAATTTTGAGACGAGGTAAATACCTCGTCTTTCATCATTCTTTCACCCACTAATTTTAGTATCTGTTGAGAATTCTTGACTGAAAGAGTTTTTACTGTGGTGGTTGCCAAAAGGCGATTTTTTAAATATTTACATTACTTTTTACACATCTGTAAATTGGGATTCTATTATAACGAAGAGCTTTCCCTTCCCCTCCATTTATTTATTTATTTGAATACTTATGTTAGCATAGACTAACGGGTTCTGATTTTGTCCTATGGGTTACCGTCCATCATTATCATTATATATCTTATGGTTTAAATTGTCCCAGATTTGGCCATTAGGACAAAGTTCAAGTTGGCTTCTACGTCCATTCAAGAAGTCCTCATCTTTTCTTGAGCTCATCCTTGTTTTTAGGCCTCACAAGATGATCCAGGCTCATCTTGTACTTTTCATGCACCAGTCCTGGAATCAGCCGTTTTTCCGGAGTGATTTCTTTTATTGGAGAATGACATTTAGAAACTGAAATCTGGGTTCTAGAAGGGCTCATTGACACTGGGCTATCGCTACTTCTAGGCTTATTCAGCAGATAATACAAAGCTAGCTTCTATACGCATTGCCTTATTTAATCTTCTCAACAGACTTCTGAGAAAGAAATGATTGTGGTCATCTTACAATGAAAATGAGAACAGTTGGCCTGAATTAATCGCAGTCTCAGCTAAAATGTGGAGAACTTGGATTCAAACTCAAGTGTGTTGGCTTGAAAGGCAGTGTCCTTCCTGCTGTGCACTGCTAACTCCTAGAGGATGAGGGCTGAGCCTGTCCCCTCCACAGCCCCCTCCAGTTGGCATACCAGGCTCATATGCCTTCATGCCTCTTCCCTAGATGTTTCTCCAGCCAAACCAATGGTCGCCTCTGGGCTCCCTCTCCCTACAGCTGCAGTTCTTATCCCACTGAGGCCAATGTAGTCTATGTTTTGGAATCTCTCCTTGGACCCTGATGCAGGCTTTGATTTGCCCACAAGTTCTCCTCTTTTCTGGTTAATTCCTGTTCATCCATCCAGTCTTTTATTCCTCCAGGAGGCCCTCCTTGATAGCCACATGCTCATAGCATCCATTCATTATATCAAAATCCTGCTCTTACTTGTAGCCAATCAACTAATTAATTATGTGACTATTTGCTTAGTGCATACCTTCTTTGCTGGAATTTAAAATGTGAGAGAGTAGCAACAGTGGTTGGCACATTACTTGGCATGTAATAGGTGCTTAACCAATATTTGTTGACTGGACCAATAGAAGGCTAAATGACTATTGACATTTCTCCAAACCTCTTTCTAACACAGAGGTCTTATGGGGGCTTTATCTATTAGAGAGTGTTCTCCATGGTTTCCCAGATACGTGCTTATGGTGAGCACCTCACTCTGTACCCCACACAGACTACAGTGAAGGTAACTGTCAAAAATGATTGCATTATCATTTGGAATTAATTTAGGAGATCCTGGGGGCAATGGGTCAGAACTGTGATTGGCGGTGGCATGGCTGAAGGTTGATTGTGTACTTTGATGGTGTACAACATGGCTGGTGTTTTGGGGCCTGGAAGAGGGAGTTCCCACAGCCCAAGGAAGAGAGGGTGAGAGCCTGTGGAATTGAGGGGGGTACAGAGGAGGTGCCAGTTGAGAGACACTGGAGAGAGACTCAACACTACAAGGAAGGTCAGGGTCCGTCATAATCTGTGCCTCTCTGGGCTCGAAGGAAATATTTCCTTTCCTTCATTTCTCTCCAACAGTAGAAAGGCGATTCCTCTGTCATCAGCAGCAACTCTCTTCTCCTCTTAATTGCTTAATTGTTTAATTAAGACTAATTGTCTAATTGGATTAATTGCTTCTTCCCTCAAGGGGCATCAGCAGTGGACAAGCTCTCCACCCACTGAGAGAGGATCTGCTGCAGGACCATCTGAGTAGGGCCTCACTCTTCTGTCTCCTTCCACGTGGAACCTCTGGAGGGAGGTAAAAGTCTCTGCAGATTAGCAGGGCTTCAAGAGAAGATTAGTGTATGGGCCTTTGGGGAAGGCTAGTGGGGTCAAGACTAAGTGCCTGAGCTCTAGGATGATAGGTAGGATTCCAGGTCCAATGCCACTTACCATCCATCTTCCTATCCAAACCCAGTGTTAGAGGGAATGGAGTGTAGGCAACACCCAGATTACCCCAGTGAGTAGAAAGAACGCTGCCAAAGCTGACCTGGCTCCAGCCTCTGCTTCTCTTCCTCCGCCTTAAGTGGCCTCACATAATCTCCCTGTGCACCCAGCCCCATCACTCCACAGGGCTGCAGTCAAGCCTTATCTAAGTTGGTGACATATTAGGAAATCCAGCTCAGCAGTGGACAACTTTGAACATTCCAACAACTGAGGTTTTTCCTTAATTTGTAGCAGGCCTCACCCTATAGGCCTCTTTGCTCTGATAATAAATCCCTGTCCAGCATGCTTGAGTCCATGCTCTGGTCACTAGACACATCTTGAAACAGTAAATGGTGGAAATATATGAAGGTGGGGACCGTCTTTTTTTGTTCACGGCTAAGTCTCTAGAGCCACCCCCACACCCAGGGTCTGCCACATAGCAGGGCTCAATAAACAGTGGATGAATGAATCGCGTGCCTGTTGTCTTTGTGACTAGGAGATATGTACCGTGTGACTCAGGATGGCAGAAAAGGGACGTGGGTTTGGGTCCAGAATAAGGAGAGATGGTTTTACAGTCAGCTATCTTATGGAGTCACAGGTGGTGTCTCCATCCCCAGAGGACATCAGAGAGACTTTAGACACAGGGACACTGAAAAGCGGATTTCTTCAGGGTTGGACCAGATGCCTTTTGTGACAAGCCCCCTATAGTTCTAAAATGTTGTGATTCAAAGAACTCAGCAATGGCATAGTGTTAGAGCATGGAGCTTTGGGTCACATACAACTGGGTTTGTAAATTGTAATTTAATTTTATTCCTGATTTTGTCGTTTTCCACTTTTGTGATTGGAGCAAGCCCTCATCTTTTGAATTGTCTAGTGATGGGGAGACCACAGCCAAGAAGATCACGTCTGTTCCATCAGTTTCTACTCCACACTCTGCATTTGCATCATGGCTGCTGTCCTTCCTTACCGTGTTCGTGCACACACACTCACACGCACACGCACAGCCCAAATTGAACTGGAGATGTTTTTCTCATTTGGATTTTAAAAAATGACATGAAAATCCATCATTTGAACTACTTTCCTTACATACCAGGCTCAAGGGAGAGAATTATTTTTACGCAGTCAGAGGAGGCCACCAGACACGGGCTTCCTGGAGCCCATTTCCAGGTCCTCTGCCAACGTGTTGTGTGCCTTGGGATCACCTGGTCCCCAACTCTGAATGAGAATGGAGCCAATGGGGCCCTCTTCCCAAGGGGTGGAGAGTGTTCGTGAACATGAGAAGAGATGTGTAGAGTTCTGTGCAAAGGCGCAGCCGGCCTGCCGGCGGGGCATTCACAGTTACCCGCTCCTGGACTATTTTTAGGATGTTCTGATGCTGGAGGCCTCATAAAACTGTTACTTTACTAACAGCGAATTTCACATTTCAACACAGAAAAATTTCAAAGGAGAAAAACTGGCTTTTAACTTCTCCCCTCTGCAACTTCTCTAGCCTTCATTGTAGTTTCCTGGGAACTGTATTTATACCAGCACAGCAAAAGTGATTGTTTGGGGCCTGGGGTCTGGCAGCACAAGACAGTACCCCTAAAGGGCTGTAAGGGCAGGGGACAAACACGACCGGTCTTGAGGGTTTTGCCTAGGCCTCCAGGGCTTCATGTTGGCCCAGCTCACCTCGCGGACCTCGGGATATCTGGAGCCGAGTGCAAATCCACTTCTGTGTCAGACTACTTGGAAAGACACACTTTGCAAAGTCACCTGAACATTTTGTGTTGTCTTCCCTCAACTGAACCATGTTAAAGACACAGATACGCACTAACCTACTACAGTGATTCTTGTGCAAAAAAAAAGAAAAAAAAAAACATTTTATTCAAATCAGGCATCTGAGGCTGCAGCAAAGTAAGGATTTAGTAGTCTAGTGTCTAAAGTCATCTCTAATATTAGATAAAAAATAAAGATTATATGCTCGGAACCATTTAAACACTTTCTATGTTTCTTCTTTTTACCTCTTGGCCACCTTCACTCATTTCGCCACCACTATCCTCCCCCGGCTTCCGGCGACCAGCAGTTCATTCTCTGTATCTATAAGTTTTGTTTTCTTTTTTTTTAGATTACATATATCATTGAGGTCATACAGTCTTTGCCTTTCTCTGTCTGATTTATTTCACTTAGCATAATGCCCTCAAGGTCCATCCATGTTGTCACAAATGGCAGAATTTCCTCTTTTTATGACTAATATTCCATTATATATCACAACTTTACCTATTCATCTGTTGATGGCTCTTAGGTTGTTTCCACGTCTTGGCTATTATAAATAACACTGCAATGAACATTGAGGTGCAGATATCTTTTCAAGACAATGATTTCATTTCCTTTGGATTAATACCCAGAAGTGGAATTGCTGGATTCTATAGTAGAATTAAATAGAGTAGAAGTAAAAATTCTATTTTTAATTTTTTGAGGAAGTGCCAGACTGTTTTCCACAGTGGCCGCACCAATTTACAATCCCACCAACAACGCACAAGGATTCCCCTTTCTCCACATCCCAAGCTTTTTAACCATCATTTTAGAGGGGATAATTAAAGCTCATAGGGGTCTAAAGAACTTACTCGGGAAAAGAACCAAGGAAAAGGGCAAAAGAGGGATTCAAGTTGATTGTTCCTAATCCCAAATCTCATGTTCGTAACCATCATTTCATTTAAAATGAATGAAGTGACATTCATTTAAAATGATTTCTGTTTATAAAAGCACTTTCATGTCCTCTGTAATGACCAAGCGAGAGTTTGAGACAATCATTCTAGGTTGAGCTGAGCTTTAGTCCAGATGAGAGGGAAGTAACTGAGCAACCCTGGAGTCTTGTAATGTCGGGATAGAGGCGTCTGGAAGCCCATAGCACTGCTAGGACCTTCACAACAGAATCTCGAAGACTACACCATACTGACAACTGAAAGAGATTCAAGAGTTCAATTTTGGA
Organism: Ceratotherium simum simum; assembly: GCF_057802395.1. Taxonomy (NCBI): domain Eukaryota; kingdom Metazoa; phylum Chordata; class Mammalia; order Perissodactyla; family Rhinocerotidae; genus Ceratotherium; species Ceratotherium simum. The sequence continues at coordinate 7,784,562 of NC_141923.1, forward strand.
GCTGACAGAGAAAGACACAAAGTTTGAAGACAGGAAAGTCTGGGTCAAAACATATCTTGGCCATTTGCTAGATGTTTGACTTTGGAAAGCCAGAATAACTCTTTCCAGTTGTCTATCTTCCTACCTGTTTGACTTTGGAAAGCCAGAATAACTCTTTCCAGTTCTCTATCTTCCTACCTCCCAACAGTGTTGCAAGAACTAAAATGAAGTCACACATGTGCTCAAGTTATGGTTCCCCTCAATGTCCATCTTTCTTGTTGCCCTATCTATGAGCACCAACTCCATTGTTCTTTCTCCTTTATTCAGGAAACATTACAATGGCTCAGTCTCATAATCAAAGGTTGCTGAAACATCAAGATTTAGTTTAGCCATGCACAGCCAAGCAGCATCACTGGAGTTGGTCTGGGGATAATCAAATGCTATCCTTTTTTCATTGGATTAACTGGTGCTAAGTTTGAACTTCTCCTGTGATCTTTATTTTATTCCTTGAAAAATGAGATTTAAAATTCTAGCTAGACTAGACTAGACTAATGGACATTAAGTCATGAAAATGATCACTTTCACATAGTGAAAGTCTTAAAGTCTCCACTTATACTATAGACAGGGTAGATGTCATTATTATCTTCATTTAATGATGAGTAAACTGAGACTTATAGGCTCAAAGCAATGGGCCCCAAAGTTACATGGCTACTAAGAAGTAAAGCCTCTTTATATACAAAACCTACATCTTCTGAGCTTGTATCCACTGTTACTTTCTTGGATTCACATTGGGAAGACAATCTACTAAGAGATCAACATTTTATTGATGCGTTGGTTCTGAGCAGACTCTAGCTTTTTGATAGACACATTTGTTAGTGTGTTTCTCTATTGTTGCCTAACATGACTTAGCCTATGGGCCACAGTTAGTGCATAATGACTTTAACAGCCAAGTTCATGGGCCTCAGAGGACCTGAACCAAGGCCAGTGGAAGTTGATTGTTTAAACAGCAATCTTTAGCCGTGTAAATCAGGATGGGGAATATATCACCATCATCTTGGGTCAGTTTGACATTCAGTAAATCAGCTTAAGTTCCTTGTTTATCTCTCTTTGTCCCATTCTCATGAGTTTTCAGAAATAATGCTCACAATTTTTACTTTCGAACAATGTGCCAACCATTCAAAGGGTGACTTCAGCATGACTTTGAAAAATTTGAAATCTCCAGGTTCAATGAAAGCAAAAACATGTATGCCCTATGGGTGTCCTCATGATGGTTTGACCTTGGGAAAGTTACTTGACTCTGAGTTGAGTTTATGTTTCTCACTTGGGTCTCAAGGGAGGGACCTGAATTATTGAATGCGGGGTTCTATTTACTAAAACTTAGTGGACTCTCAAGGTCCACTGTGCTGCAGCCCTGGGAGGGAAATGTTCAATGACATTATGCTAGGATAACCTCCTCCACGTGGGGACAGTGGAATGGATGAACTGTGCAGTCACAGGAACCAAAGTACGTAGAAAGGGACAAGAATTTCCAGTTTCCTTCTACCAAATTATATAAATTAACCTTCTCAAGTTAGGGGACCCAATATTTAACTATAGTTGTTAAAAAAAAATGGGAGACAGATCATGAAATACCCAACTGAAGTGCCAATCATTTAAGTATTTTATTTTAATTAACGTGTTTACAAAATAATTGTTAATTAAACTCAGACACCTGTATTAATACGAATTTTTATTTTTCTGTATTTTTTTACATTTATTCCACAAATATTTATTAAGCATCTACTGTACTGCAGGCACGGGGGCTAGGCATTTGTGCATATATATTCCAAGTATACATTTTTGTTCTCGACTTTAGTCATTTGATATCATTTATAAGAATTTGACTGCATTTCTACATTGTTTGCAGGCTGTATTTTTAATGTGGCCTAATATTCATTGCGATCTGTCTAAATAATTCTATTGTCAGATATTTAGAGAGTTTTCCCTAAACTACACACCCATGGTCCTACTCATTGAATTTAAACATTCATCCTGAACATTTCTGAAGATGTGGAACCTTTACTCACTGCGAAGGTGGCACCTTTACTCAGTGAGTTTCTGAAGACATCCATTTTCTTCCACAAATATCCCTCCATCAGCAGTGATGTGCCTTACACTGAGATCTGTGATAGGGAGACAGGAAGGGTTAGGGGGTCAGTCCTAGACCTTAGGTCAGTGATAGCCTAAGGTGGGAGACGCATCATTCAAGCAATGACACAAATCCATGTACAATTCAAGTTCCGGAGGCCCCAGAAGGGTGGTCCCCAGTGCTATGGAAGAGGGCCTGGGTGTTCTTGAGAAAGCAAACTAAGGTCAAGTTGCAGCGTCGGATGCTGGATCCTACCTCTTTAAATTAATTCTGGAAAGAATGAAATGGGGGAAAAAGAGGTGAAAACACTTAGAAACTTTAGGTCTCAGATGGTCGTCATCAAATCCCCCCTCTGCCTGTAAATGCGTGTGGTGCGTGGGACAGCTGCTTTCCTTTTTAAAGCTTTCATCATGTTATTCTACAAGGGTGCTTCAAAGCGCAATTTTGCTGGATACTTTATTGGTTGAGTTAACACAACAAATACCATAAATCCAGTAATTACTAATTGTCTCCTCCATTATCAAGGAAGAAATGAATCATAAAGCTTTTATTACTTTAACAGTGGACTACAGGAAGGATTAATCTCCCAGAGAGGCATTTTTCATCTTTACCTGGTGCCGGCTCCCGGCCTGCACTCATCCTACCTTCCTGGGCTTCCTGCTTAATGCTCTGCAGTGGCCTCTGTTAGGATCAGGATGTCTTGAACTTATCAGCAAGCTTTGGCAACTGGTGATAAATCTCTGCAGCCCTCAGTGACTTAGCAATTACTCTCTTTCCCTGGTTGGAAGAGGATAAAACAGAGACCGTGCTAACACAGAGCCATTCCCCACCGTGCATCTTGCCTCGCTGTGAACAAGGAGTGTGGGCTATTGCTCTGGGCACCCAGGGGCAGGAACAAGGCTTTGGAAATACTACTTTGTAGCCAGCAAACTGTGCTTGAAAAGAATGGCTCTTCCCTCCGCGGCTATAGCTTTGACCTGGCTATTGATTTTTTATGTGCGATGTCTTGGGTTTATTATCTCCTACAGGTTAACTAACAGAGTTAAGTATCAAGAGCCTGTGTGGAAAGAGCCCCAATAAAAGGGAGCATGTGGCCATCATCAGAGGCAATCCAGCACTGTCTTTAAAGCATTTTCCCTCTGATCACATAGGTGGTCTCTTGTCACCATCCATTCTTCACTCTTCTCTGCCACGTCTGCTCACTGTTACCATTTTATCAACACTCAAGACAGCACGGCCTGGCATGGCTTTTAACACCCAAGACCTGGGTCATGACTCACTGGATAGACTTGGGCAGGTTTATAATCTTTCTGTCTGAGTCTCAGTTTTCTCAACCATAGTGTAGGCACAATGGGATCTGCCTAATAGGAGTGGGGCAGGTGAGCATTATGAGTTCTTACTCTAGAGGGTTTCTGAGGGCCTTGGAAATATTTACTCACAGCTCGTCTCTACTCTTGCCTCTGCTTACTCATCCCAGATGCCTGATGTGATGCCTCTGAAAGGTAAGTGCTCATTCCGTGCTTGATGGACAATTGTTCTTCGTGCAGGTTACTTCAGCATATGTCTTTGAGCACCTCCTGTACTCCTGGCTCTTGTCTTGATCCCAGGGATACATCAATGAACTAAAGAGACAGAGGTCTCTGCCTCTTGGAGCTAGCGTGCTAATGAGGGGGATGGACAATGAACAATAGACGATGAAATAAATCATATTGTATGTCAGAAGGTGATAGGAGTTGGCATAAAAAAATAGAGCAGCACTGGGGGTTTAGAAGTGCAGGGGATGGGAGTGGGTTGCACTTTTGAGCTGGGAGGTCCAGGGGGCCTCATTAAGGAGACCTTCGCTTACTACATACCAGGCACAGGCTAAGCACTCCCTAACGGAACCATTAAATGTATATTTTTATCCACATTTTACAGAGGTGGAAACTGAGACTCAAAGAAATTAAATAATGTGCCTGATATAGCTAGCAAATGGCTATATCCAGTATCCAAACCTGTGCCTTATCACTATTCTAAATTGCCACAAAATAGATTTAATATACCTGTATAGTCTACTCTTTGTAAACTCTTGTGATAGGTACTTAGGAGTTGGGCACGTGTAAGAAGTAGCCACATGACCTCCAAGAGGTTAAAATCTCAATAACAGTAAAAAATAGAAAAATAATTGACCTGAGTGCTCATAGATATTCTGGGACAGAAATTCATTGAGGGAGCAGAAGTAAAAGGCAATTAGAACAGCAACCAGAAGTGAGCTGGTGTGTAATGAGTTGCTCAACGCTGTTCTGCCCTGTTAGAAATTTTTGTGGGGTGCGGCACAGTGTCTCCCATAGTTACCATTTATCCCAGTGACCCCATCACTGACCCGCACATAATACATATCTGTTAAATTTAACACTGAAAATGCACCTGGAAATCCACAATGCACATCAGTATATTGAAAGCTCTATGAATGCCACCAGCAAAGAAATTGATCCAACTTTAAGCCAGCATTTCCCAAATTTGTTTGAGAGATTCTTTTTTTCATGAATTCATTGTGAAATTAATATGCTACAGAGATAAGTTTAGGGAAATACTACTCTAGAGAAATAGGGGTTTCCATACCTAGACTTTTAAAAAGAAACATTCAAGTTCTCATTGACACTGCGGTCTTTTGTTTACATAAAAACATCATTTCCAATAGGAGGATCTTAGTTAGAATCAGGAATACATTTGGAACCAGAAGCCTGAGGTTCAATCTTGACTTTGTCATTTCCATTGTTGTGACCATGGGCTTGTCACTGAACTTTTTCTGAGATCCAGATTTCTCACCTATAACATTTGGTGGAGAAATTGAATGCTATAATGGATAAGATGCTTCTGAGAAAGTGCTTTGCCTGGAGAAGCACTCCACAAATAGGATTTACATGTGAATTTATGATCTCCCTCTGCTAAGAAAACCATCAATGCCGTTCAACAGTATACCTTTTTGATATTCTGCATCAAGGAAGTTGGGAGAAAAATTTTCTAATGTCTAAAGGAATAACTTCCTAGTCCCAACAATTAGTAAAATATTGAGGATCTAGAAGGCTGTGTCCCTGCAGGTTGTCCCCCTATGAATTACACAAGGCAACATCTCAGCTTCCCGAAAGTTTTGCCAATGTCCTCGAGGGGAGAAGGGAAAAGAGAATAACATGAGATTGTTGAAAATCTGATAGAATATGGCCTATGGTGAATTCTGGACCCTTTTACAAACATGGTGAAATCTGGCTCTATGCTATGGTTTCATACTGTGAAAAACTGGCTTATTTTAAATCAGAATAGAAGCAAAAGCAGATATGTAAATATGTATACTAAGTCTTTGGCTTCAGTTATGAATTTAATTTTCCTTTTGCATTAGAGAAGAGATGAATTTTTTTTCCCAGCATTCTCTTCTATAGGGAGAATGTCCCAATCTTAAAAAAAAAATCAAGTGATTTCTGATATTCTCACTATACAGACTGGGTAATGTCTTAATATGTTTGGACTGCTGTAACAAAATACCATAGACTGGGTGGTTTATGAACAGTAGAAATTTATTTGTCACAGTTCTGGAGGCTGGAAATCTAAGATCAAGGTGCCCACGGATTCGGTGTCTGGGTCCACTTCCTGGCCCACTGCCATCTTTTCACTGTGTCTTCACGTGGTGGAAAGGACAAGGGAGCTCTCTGGGGTCTCTTTTGTAAGGGCATGGTTGCTATTCATGTGGGCTTTGACGTCATGACCTAATCACCTCCCAAAGCTCCCACCTCCTAACACCATCACATCAGAGATTAGGATTCACCATATGAATTTTTTTTTTTTTTTCATTTTTTATTTGTTTATTGCAGTAACATTGAATTTTGAGGGAGATACAATTAGTCTATAGCAGAAAATAAAAAATAAACTGGTCAAAATGAACATCTTGAAATACACTCTGATTCTGTGCTTTTAGAATACAGTACTGGAATATTGATCCAAGAGGAAAAGGTGGTTTGACCACAACATGCTTTACCATGTTCCCTCTGAAGGGATTTCAAATGGACACGTCAGAACCACTCAGAAGATGGAAGAGTTGGTTGCTCCCCAAGCTCATCCTCAGGCAAACTTCTACACAATTCTTTGGTTCCAGCTCATATGTCTTTTCTTCTTTGAAGTTTGTCCAGACCCATCCACGCAGAGCTAGCCACTTGCTCTTCTGTTCAGACTTTTTTTTCCATTCACTTGCATCACAGTGGTTCACTCTTTTTGCTCTGCACTCAGCCATGTCTTCCCTCGGGCTCTGAGCTTCCCACCAGGACAAAGACTGTCTCTCATCCATCTCTTTACCCCTCTTCCCTGAATGATGCCTGCCCTAATTCAAGATCCAACATCCACCAGCTCTGTGCCTTGAGCAAATGACTTAAACTCTTTGTGCCTTGGTTTTCTCAACTACAAAAGTTAGCATAATACCAATAGCTTCCATATAGAGTTGTAGTGAGAATTAAATGCAATAGTGTGTAAAATGTTAGAGTAACTTCTTCACGTAGGTTCATGAGGAGGAAGGTCCATTCCTAGCAAACCTCAAAAACTTCATTCCACATCCAAAAATGGCTACAATGAATTTGAGGTGTGGGGACTTGAGTTAAAAAAAAATGCATTCCTCTCCAGTGTTCAGAAACAAATGAGGGAAGATCCAACTCACCATGTGCTATCTACTTGGCTAGGGGGCTGGAAGGCTGACAGCAAATGTGCCCTACGGCAGGGAAGTGCTTCATGAACAAGACAGCGATAAAGGCCTGTCGACTGTCACAGCTGTACCTCCACTCCCCAAAAAAAGTTAATGAAAGGATTATTTTGATTTTTATTTTTTTGCCTTGGAATCAAAGAGGGCAGGGATGAAGAAATCTGCAGAAATTATCTAAGGCCGCTTCAACCTTAGCATTCATTATTCAACACCTCACTCATTGCCCTGATTATAAATATTTAATCACGCAACAACTGTAAGTGGTTGAGTTTTCCAGGAGGACCTGCCAACATTAAGGGGAAAAAAGGAGGGGGTGGGTGGGTGGGGGAAGCAAGAGAGGAATATGAAGACGCGGAGCCACCAAGCTGCATCTAGGTGATGTAGGGCCAGGTGAGGGGTGTGAAGGACACTGCTGAATCGGGCCTTTGAAAGCAGATCGTTAAGTACTTGAACGCTCTTCGTTTTGTATGTATTCACTGGAGTTCAAAGCCACCTCCACCCTCCACTGCTTCACAGCCACTGTCAAGGGTACCCTTGGAAAACAGGCAGAACACATTCTTAATGAAAGCAGAACCCCTAGAGGTGCCATCCTTGTCCACACCTTCTGTCCACCCTTCTCTCTTTCTCTCAAATACACACATACGCATACACCCACACACACAGTCAGAAAGCTTGGCAAGCCTGGGGTCCATCAATAATGCATGTGCAGTATTTCATCCTCCTCCCCAGGCCAGGAGACAGAACGGGAAGAAGAGGCTTGTGTTACTTCCAGGCCTTGCTGAGGTCATGTCTGCGATTGGCAGGCTGGGGTGACACTCTTTTAATACAAATGGGTGTGAATTTGCCCAGATAGCTAAGTGTCACATGCTCAGAAACAACACTTACCAAGGTGTTGTGGGTTGAATTGGGTCCCCTAAAAATTCATACCTTGAAGTCCTAACCCCTGGTACTTCAGAATGTGACCTTATTTGGAGATCAGTTCATTGCAAATGTAATTAATTGAGGATGAGTCATGCTGGAGCAGGGGAGGCCCTCATCCCACATGGCTGGTGTCCTTATAAAAGGGAGAAATATGGACACAGAAGCACACAGGGAGCATGCCACATGAAGATGAAGGTAGAGATCGGGGTAATATTTCTACAAGCTAAGGGATGCCTAAGATCGCCAGCAAACTACCGGAAGCAAGGAGAGAGACACATAATGGACTCTTCCCGGCTGTTGGAGGGAATTAAGCCTGCTGACACCTTGCTTTCAGACTTCTGACCCCCAGAGCAGTGAGACAATACATTTCTGTTTTTCATGCCACCCAGCCTGTGGGACTTTGTTATGGCAGCCTGAGCAAACTCATACGTCAAGATAAGAGATTTAAGGAGAGTTACTCACCAGAATCTTGGCAACACCACTCTGCAAGAAGGTACCCTTCCAGATATCTTTCTCTGATTCCTCCACCTCACTGGTTCTTTACTTCAAGACTTTATGAGGCTAATAAATGTGCTATGACTGAACCACACAGTGGGATGCTATATTAGAGTTTTCCAGAGAAATAGAACCAATAGAGAGGATATAGCTGTAATATATTATATATAATTGTATAAATAAAATAAAATGATTGTATATTACATAATTAACATTTATATATATATATATAGAGAGAGAGAGAGAGAGAGAGGCATTTGTTGTTAGTGCCATCTAGTTGATTCTGACTCCTAGCAACACTGTGTACAGCAGAGCAGAACCCCGCCCAGTCTTTCTGCACCATCTTCACTTTCCTACACTATATCAGACAATGCTCCACTGCTATTCATAGGGTTTTCATGGCCAATTTTTTCGGAAGTGGGTGGCCAGGTCCTTCTTCCTAGTCTGTCTTCATCTGGAAGCTCCGCTGAAATCTGTCCACCATGGGTAACCCTGCTGGTATTTGAAATACTGGTGGCATAGCTTTCAGCATCACAGAAACACACAGCCACCACAGTATGACAACCAACAGACGGGTGGTGTGGTTCCCTGACTGGGAAACGAACCTGGGCTGCGGTGGTGAGAGCCCAAATCTTAACCACTAGACCACCAGGGCTGGCTATATACAGCTGTATACTAGCTATATACAGGCATACTTCAGTGATATTGTGGGTTTGGTTTCAGACCACTGCAAGAAAGCAAATATCGCAATAAAGTGAGTCACACAATTTTTTTGGTTTCCCAGTGCATATAAAAATTATGCTTATGCTATTATGTAGTCTATTAAGTGTGCAATAGTGTTATGTCTAAAAAACAATGTACATAATTAATTAAAAAAAACTTTAATTTCAGAAAATGCTAACCATCATCTGAGCCTTCAGCAAGTCATAATCTTTTTACTGGAGGAGAGTCTTGCCCTCAACACAGTATCTGCAAAGTACAATCAAGTGAAGTACAATAAAACAAGGTATGCCTATATATACATATATATAAAGGGGAATTGGCTCACATGATTATGAAGGTGGGCAAGTCCCAAGATCTTCAGGGTCTTGAGACCCAGAAAATCAGATCGTGTTGTTCTGGTCTGAATCTGTGGGCCTAAGAACCAGGAGAGCTTATAGTATAGCTCCTGCCCGAAGGACAACAAGCTTGAACCCCAGGAAGAGCTGATGTCCCAGTTTGAGTCCAAAGGCAGGAAAAAACCAATGTCCTGGCAAAAAGGCAGCAGGAATCCTCTCTTACTTGAGGGAGGTTCAGCCTTTTTGTTCTATGCAGGCCTTCAACTGACTGGATGGGGCCCACCCACAGTAGGGAAGGCAATCTGCAGTAGTCAGTATATGAATTTAAATGTTAATGTCATCCAAAAATACCCTCACAGAAACATCCAGAATAACGTTTGACTAAATATCTGGGCACCTAATTGCTCAATCAAGTTGACACATAAAATTTACTATCACAGTATTTTCCACTATGGTAGTCTTGAGCATTGTTGTACACATACACTATAAAGCAAAATGTAGCCAGTGCATGAATGGCTAAGCAAAACTTGGTTTATCCATACAGCAGAATATTATTCAGCCTTTTGGAAATTCTGACAAAAGTTGCAATGTGGATGAACCTTGAGGGTGTTATTCTAAGTGAGATAAGCCAGTCACAAAAAGACAAATACTGTATGATTCCATTTATATGAGGTACTTAGAGTAGTCAAATTGTATAGACATAAAGTAGACTGATGGTTGCTAGGGACTCTGGAGAGGGGACTGGGGAGTTAGTGTTTGATGGGTACAGAGTTTCAGTTTTGCAAGATGAAAAGAATTCTGGAGGTGGATGGTGGTGATGGTTGTACAACAATGTGAATGTACTAGTGCCACTGAATTATATGCTAAAAAATGGCTAACATGGTAAATTTAAATTTTATAATATATATATTTTGCCACAATTAAAAAAATATGAACAAGAGACAAGCTAGTGAGTATCTTGCAGAACAGTTTGGGGGTCTGCTGAACCAGATTCCGTATTAAGTTCCCAGAACTTGCCGGATGAGAAAGGGTCGCTGCTGGCTCTGATGGTGGTGCTGCATGGTGGCCAGGTACCCAGCCCCACTGGACTTGCTAGTGCAGCCACCAAGAGGCCGCTTCTGCACCAGACACCCCCCTACTTGGAACAGCTGTCTTCTCCGAAAGCTCAGTCTCGGCCAGCAGTCTTGCTGGTAAAATGCAGTGGGTGTAAAGCTCCTTTCTGCCTGTCTCTCACTTCCCATCTCAGCATCTGTGTTAGTCAGGGTTCCCCAGAGAAACAGAACCAGTAGGTTCTCTTGTATATATAGGAAGATATTTATTATAAGGAATTGGCTTATGTCATTTTGTAGGCTGAGAAATACCTAATGTGCTGTCTGCAAGCTGGAGACCCAGGAAAGTTGGTGGTATAATTCAGTGTGAGTCCGAAGTCTTCCGAGTCAGGAGTGCCAAGGGCAAGGGATGATCAATATCCCAGCTCAAACAAACAGGCAGGGAAAGAGAGAATTCTTCCTTCCTCCACCTTTTTGTTCTATTCAGGCCTCAACAGATGGGATGATGCCCATCCATGCTGGGGAGGGCTATTTGCTTTATTGAGTCCACTGATTCAAATTCTAATTTCATCTGGAAACACTCTCACAGACACACGCAGAAATAATGTTTAGACAAATACCTGGGCATCCTGTGATTCAGTCAAGTTGATACACAAAATTAACCATCACAGAATCCCATGAGCACATCTGGAGGAACAAATGGGAATTCTGGGCCCTGGCTTCAGCAAAGGTGGGAGAGTGAACATCCGGGTTCTACTGCAGGAAAGGGTAAATGAAGGCCAGAAATTCCTCTCCAAATAGCAATAGTGTCTAAAAGGCACTGAGCAGGCAGAAAGAGGGGGGCCGTCATGTACAAACACCTCCCCCACGTGTTGGTTATAAGGTGGCCATCACAGTGCCCAACATGGAGAAATCCAGCAGAGTATGAGAGCAATTGTTTTTATTGTTGTTGCAATAACGTTATGATCGCTTTTATTACTAGTGTAATATAGTCTATTCTAGTAGATCTTAATGGTTGTTAGTAAAATATTAATGCATTTTATTTATTTTTTCATATATTTCACTGCAAAAACAAGGCTTGCGCTGATTCTTCTCATGTGCGGTCGTTAGTCTAATGACTGATCTCCCGGGAGAGCAACCTTTAGTCTATGATTAAATACAGGTTTCATGAGGCATGAGCAGAGGCTGTGAAAGTTCTGCCACTGGGGCTCACTGGAGATCACTGTAGAAGCCAAATAAAAAAAAATATCTTCTTTTGATGATGAATGGCATATTTATGTCAGATGGGCTGAGAAGCCTGGGTGCTGTGCAGCAGTATCCTCGAGCATTGAAGGACCTATAGGTATACCACTTCTCTTCCAAGTCATAGCCTTCCTCATCAATGCCTTTTGTTAATTATTTGCATTCAGTGCTCACCTTTGATTGGTTCTATGGTATTTCTCTCTTCTCACTCCCCAAATTTCTTCTCTTTCTCCTTGCCCTCCGTCAGTCTTTCTTGCAGCCTCTGCTCTAATGCTTTGTTGCATTTCTCCTACATTGTCTCAGAGTCACAGTGCACACTTCAGCCATTTCTACATTTTCCAAAACTTTTTATTGTATGTGAAGTAATGAATGCTGTGTTATCAGATAATCATCTTATGTAGTCATCACCTCTTGTCTGCTGCCACTGTTGATGTTGGTAAATTAACTGGCTTTTTTCCATGTGATCTCAGGGTATCGATGCATTTATTTGCTGAAGTTATTATGTAAAAATCATACACTGCTGGACTTTGGGTATTTATTGAAAGAGAACAAGAATAAGGTTTTGTTTGCCCCTGATAAATGAGAGCCCTATCTTTTCTCTTGGAGCATCAGCCCTGCCCACCAACTGGGCTCTCTCTGAAGGGAACTCTAGTGCTTACGTGTTGCTGCAACGGTATGGGTTTGATCTACTCATGTTGATTGAAAGAGTCATTTCTTGACTGGGATCCAAGCTAGAAAAAGATTTCCATCTCTTACTGAGCAGAAGCATGTCCTAGGAAGCACCTTGATGGAACCACCTTGTCTGTGGCTGCTTTCAGTTGTGGTAACAGCGTTTCACATCTATACACATGCAGGCCATTAGCTCCTTGTAACTATGGCAGCCATGTTCAAAGGCAGGACTTCCACTGAGGATTACTGATTCCTTCCTTTTGTATATGCTGAGAAAAAGAAAATTCCATTTGAAATTCTGTGGGTTAGCACCTTACTTATTTATTTTTAAAATCAAACACATTTGTAGGCCTTATTTTGTGCCAAGAACTGACACTGTAGTCACATCAACGTGTTTTATATTTACACCAATGATCCAATGAGATAGAAACTATATTGCCTGCATTTTACAGATGAGGAAGTTGAGTTACACAGAGTCTAAGTCCGTCAGTCAGGTTTGGAGCTGGGATTTGAGTGCAGCCGTCAGTCCCAGAGTCCAGGCACTTCACTAGCCCACTGAACTGCTCCCTGTAATTCACACAGAGTGCCCTAGAAGCAGAGAGGAGGGCCCCAGCGGAAATTTCTATATGGCAAAGGACAAGGAAATCGACATCAAAGAAGTGACATTTGAATGGGACCATGAAGAAAGAGTGGAGCTGGGAGAAGAGAATTACGAGAAGAGAGAAGAGCTTAAGTTCACGCAGATGGAGAGCGGACCTTCCAGAAGCTTCCAGGAACTAGATGGTAGTGGTTGGTTATGGCTGGAGCACAAAGTGAAGGAGTGGGTCTGGTCACGAAAGTGCCATCTGAGAATGCAGGGCAAGTTTCCGTCTTGAAAGGACTTTATCCTCAGGGCAATAGAAAAGTGTCTAAAGATCTTAACTAACAGTGAAAAAAAAGAAACCCTGCAGTTGTATCAAGTGTTAATTTTATAATTTATTTAAACATGAAAATGACAAAGTTTGGGGATATTCTAATTTCCCTTAATATTTAGGAATCCAATTAAGACATCATGTAATGTTTTCCCTCTCAGTCCCTGGAAGAGAAATACATACCTTTAAAAATAATAGAAAGTTGCAAAACAATCCCCTGGGGCTTAACAGAAATGTCTAAATCTCCAGCTGGAAGATGCGTGGAAAATGTACCCATCCTATTTAGATGCACTGAAACTCCAAGGAAGAGAGGTGGTTGGATTTACTCCTCCTCCTCCATTAATTGAACAGGATGCTTCTTGAAGATGGAACTTATATATCACCATACTTTGGAAATAGAGGCTTTTTTAACATTTTGGAACTCTCTTTAAGGAGATTAGAGAGTCAGCCTGTCTTCATCCAAATCGAGACTCCCTGAAGGAAGCCAAAGGGCTTTGGAGAGCTTCCCTCAGAGCATAATGAGATTTCTCTCATTTGTTTGCCACTGAATATCTCAAATGTATATGGTACATTTACGATGAAAAACCAAATCTGAACGGAGCACAAGTTTCTTAGTCTTTCTTCCATGAGGTACACAGATATGATTTACATAGTCATGATTGTCTCCATGCACACACATGCACAACAGACCCCCATAGGAGTATTCATCATGTTATTTCCCATGCTTTCTAGGTGGCCCAGAGAGAAAAACCGTCACTAAAATGAAAATATTTAATGGAATGATTACTTATCAAAGAATAACTTCACTCAAACACGACTCCCATTTAAGAGCTAGATAATGACCAGTCACCGTTCCCATTGATCAGTCTCACACTGACTCAATGATTGAGAGATTCCGGAAGAATCTATCAATTCAAAGCAAAAGATGTAGGATTTCCTAAAGCTGATGAAAATGTTGGAGAATTGCTCAAATCAGACGTAGAGTCTGGAAGGGGAAGACTAGTCAACAAGCACATTACTGCCTTACCCTGCTCTGCTTTTCCCCATAGCCATAAGTTATGCTATATTTGTTTGTCTTAGCCCTGCTAGAATGTACAGACCATGACAACAGAGATCTTCGTCTTTCTTGTTCCAAGCACTTAGAAGTGTGCCTCAGAACATAGCAGATGTTCAGTTGATGTCTATTCAATAAATTAGTGTCTTCCTTTCCTGTTTAGAATATTCCTGAGGGTGAGAGCTCTGTATATTTGCTGTTGTTGCTGTTGCTATTTACTCCTTCACCCCAGCTCACAGAAAAATTACTGATATACACAGGCACTCAGTAGATACCTGCTGAATGAATAAATGACGCATGCTTCCAATGACCAAGGTTTGCATTAAAAAAATGTTGAGCGGTCTTTGTCAAAATTGATATAAATCCTGAATATTTTTGCAAAAAGTGATCCTTTTTATGAACTTCTTATAAAAGATAAGTACCATATGAAGCTTATTGCATCATGCTATCAATCAATTTTATTAAAAAACTGAAAAACAAATCACCCTTGTTTCACTGTTTGTTCACTTAAAAACTTACGTGGATTTACAATTATAAACTATTTATATCACATATGTAAAATGCATAATAAGTTAACTTTCATAATGATATTTTCATTTTTCAAGATAAGTTGCCCTTTGAATCTATTTGGTCCACTATTAACTGTAAAATTTCATCCTACTTTTTCAAATAGATTATTTAAAATGGCTTATTTCCAGTACCAATTCATCCTAAGATAACCTCAAGCTTCTTTTATATCTACTTTTATATCCTGCATTTGTCACCTATATTATAAGTAAGTCTGTTGCCATATTATTTTATTAAGACTCTTCACAATCAAAATTAGCTGGAAACTATTCCATCTAATGGCTATGAAAGGTTTTCTTAAACTATCCTCTAATTTAAAATATCTAGTTTTCAATTTTATGGTCTAAGTCACATTGCAATGAGCTTTCTATGCACAAAGATTTTTTTTTTCTCCCTCCCCATCTCACATGATTTCCTTGAGAGTCAAAGAATAAATATATTTAAGACTCTTAATGCTTTTGCCAAATTACTTTCCAAAATGGTGGTACCTAGTATATTGTCATCACTAATGCACAACAGTGTTTGTTTCATTGAACCCTATCATTTTACTTGTTAATTTCATAGGCTTAAATAGAGGCTCATTGTTTAAATTTTTAGCTTGTTGCTGACGAATGAATTTGAGCTTTCTTTCCTCCATCACTCCGTGGTTATCCAGTTGTATTTAATCATGTCTATGAGGTTCTGCTTACATAATCTTTCCCATTTGAGATAATCCATATCCAAATCCTGGCTTTTGTACTTAATATCAGCTTGACATCAGAAGTCATTTAAGTTCTCTGCTTTTCTGTTTTCTCATCTGTTAAATGGGGGAACCCACTTTAAATGGAAAATCTGGTTCTTTCCTGTTTGATAGACTCACTGCCCACAGCGAAAGAGTCCAAACTTGGTGTGAGGTAAGAAGTCCTTCATGAGCTGCCCTCGCCTTCTGTCTCCAGAGTAATCACTGGAAACTCCCCTCCATATTATGCTCCATGGACAAACTACTCACCGTTCTCCAAAGAGGATGGCATTACATTTCTGTCCCTCATAGTCTCCACACTTGCTGTTCCCTTTCTCTGAACTGTCCTGCCATGCCCTCCTTTCTTGCTTAGATATCTTTTCTTCAAAATTCTTAAAATTCAAGTGAGGATTTCCCTCCTCTCTCATGCCTCTTCTGTGTCTTCCGTTTTAGGTTATAGGTCCCTCCTCGCTGTTCCCATAGGCCCCGTTGCAAAAACCTACATCCCTATTGTTATCGTAGTCTGTAGAAAGTTATGACTTCTATCACTTGCCACCAATGGGGAGCTCTTGGAGGGTAAGGGGTTGTCTCAGACTCAGTCCTATATCTTGGAAAATGGTACTCAATACATTTTGTATCAAATGAATACATTAATTGAGTCCCTTGTAAGCCTATTCAGAGAAGATTATAAGATATAACAGGAAATCCATCTTTTGAATCTCTAATAAGCAGGAGATTACCACACTATGGAGCAGATCTTGTCACTGAAGGACCAAACCCATCTACCACCCATGGGTCCACTTCCCTCCCTAACTGGGAGCTTTTGTGAGCCAGATCTCTTGGTGCTCCATTCTAAGCTGGGGAAGCTCAAACTGCCAAGAGAAGGCAAAGCACAGAAGCCTGGGACACAGATCCTGCCAACAGAACTAATTGTTCAGTAACATTCTTTGGCAGCGCCACAAAGAACGTCAGGACCGTCAAAGGTGTGGACAGAGAGGCACTGCCTACGTGCCCACCGGGGGGGCGGGCGTTTGTACCCTCAGGATGCCAGGAAGCATGGAGCTGGCAGGATGCACTTTTGCCTTATTTTATCATTAGACTCATAAACGGCGCCCATGCACAAATAATTTCCCAGGCACGTCTCATCAGCTAGAGCAGTGAATCTGGGCTGAAAGGAAAAGTTCAGGAGGCATCCCAGAACTGTTCCTTCAGGGCAAATTCCTTGTGTCAGCCTGAGCTTGGACCTTGCCCCGTGAACACTGTGCTCTGTTCTGAGGAAGAAAGCCATTTTAGACACAGAATCCAACCCCCCGGGCTCGAAACCTGGAGACCAGCCTGCGGAAGGGAGTGGTGGAGGAGGAGGTTGTCAAGCTGACTTGCCTATGAGATAACAGATGCTGGGAAGGAGATGCTCACAGGCTACCCCACGTTCCAGCAAATCTCTGCACTGTGTGCTGTTACGAATCAACTGGAAAACCCAGAACCCAAATACCATCTCCTGTACCCTACTTCAGATGAAGGAAAAACCTAACTACTAAGTTCCAGGCACTGTCACACATGTACTCTCATTGTATCCTCACAATAACCTCACCACGTGGCTACCGTTCCAGTCAGTTATTTGAAAAGAGCAACCTGAGGTCTAGTGAACAATAGTCATTTCTCTAAGTCGCTCTATTGACTCATCCCAGACCTTGACTCTATCCAGATCTAGATGAATCAGATGTGCCCTCTGTAGACCAGCCAGCCCTGGGCTGATCCTGGGGCCTTCAGGGAGATGCACAACTGCCCCGACTGCCCCAGCCTGAATGGAGCCCCACCCTCCCCCAACCAGATCAGCCCACCTTCAGCCAATCTGTAGATCCATGAGAATAAGTGCTTATGGTTTCTGCCAAGAAAATAATAATAATAATAGTAATGATACAAATTCAATGTGTGAACTTTGACTCCTAATTCAAACAAATCAACTGTAAAAGTATATGTTTTTGAGACAAGGGAGAAGACTAAACATCCATTAGATATTGTATAAATTAGCTTTTTGGTGACATTAAGGAATTCTTGTTAATTTGTTAAGTGTGGTATTAGTGGGTGCATGTGTGTATATATACTTTGCCCTTACCTCTAAGGGCATACTCTAAGGAGTATGCGCTGCTGAAATATTTCAGGTACAATGGCACGGTATCTGAGACTTGCTTTAGAATATTGCAACAAAAGAAAAAAATGAGAGGAGGGTGAAGGAAACAAGAATGATAAATTGTCCATAATTTGAAGATTGACAAAAGGCACATGGGTGCTTTTGTGGATGTTTTGAAATTTTCATGATTTAAAAAGACGTCAGCATCATTATCTCTCAGAAGGAGGAATTGAGTGATTTTTATTTCCTTCTTTGTGCCTCTTAGAAAATTTTCAAATTTGATATAGAAGTACGCGTTATTTTGTTTATATCAAAAAAACTCTCTAAAATATTTTATATACCACCCTCCTTTCCTCGAAAGATGTAGTGAAGAATATAAGCTAAACTTTTCTTTGTGACCGTGGTAGATTGCAAAAACCCCCAAGTCTCCACCCTGCCTCATTCCACACCCTCTGCAACATGATTTTGCATCTCTTCCCATTGTGAGGTGGAGTCTATTTCCCAGTCCCTTGACCTGGACTGGCCTGTGACTTGCCAGTAGAGTGTATCAGAAGTGATTATGTGCCAGTTCTGAGCCTAGACTTTAAGAGGTTTTGCAGACTTTCTTGCTACCTCAGACCCTACGAGTTCCAGGAGAATAAGCTCACGTTAGCCTACTGAGATGAGAAACCACATGACATACAGACACCGTCTAGCTGAGACCGTCTAGAACAGCCAGCCCATGACCTACCCACCAGATGACCGAAGATTTATGCTCAAGCTCGGCTGAGAGAAACCAGCCCAACACGATGCCCAGAATTCCCCAGTACCCATGGACTCCTGAAAAACATTCACTGCTTATTACTGTATGCCCCTGGGAGTTTTTGGTTATTTGTTACATAGAATTATTACGGAGTAGATAACTGATAAGTGTCTCTGAGTCATGTTTTATGAAAATAAATTATGGAGGTAGCTGAAGTGAAATGACCGCCACAGAACAGGGGAGGAATATTTGCCTCTGCCCTGAATGACCCTAATGTCCAGTGATTTGGTACTTTCTGTTTATTTTAACAAAATATTTGGCAAGATTTTACTATAACCAAGGCACTGTGCAAGGCAGTGCTGAGAGGGTTCAGATTTACATTCCCACTTTCAGGGACCCACATTTATCTAGAGTTGTTTACTCATTTATGTCCCTTTCCTCAATGCAAAACCACAGGTGAACTCTTGCGCTCTTGGTGGGAACTTGCACAGGTGCTCATTTCTGGGACAAACACAGACCTAGTTTAAGGCTGTTGGACTCTAATCCGAGGACATTTTTTTACAGACAGAGAAATCCCTTACTACATTAAATCCGTTAATGCTGCTGAAGATCCGCCTTATTTCCAACAAATCCCTCAAGTTCCAGGCAGGAAGTATCTCCTGCAATTAAGAAGATATAATCAAACAAGATATTTACTACCGATTTCTTTTGCACATCCAGGCATAATGAATTAAAAACTCTGAACAATAGAAAAGCCAAAGTAGCTATCTATAAATCTAATCTAGAGATATAAAAGTATAAGCTATACAATTTAATCCTAAGTGTTTTTTTATTAATGAAATGAAGCACATTAAAATATTCATGTACATTAAACTTCTTATAATTAAAATACTGGCATATATTTTAAAAATAATATTCAAAAGAAGTGACTAAATCTGTGATATCTATTCAAAATGACTATGTTCTCATTCCTGGCTTACACCAGACCACTGATTTGAGTACAAATTACAGTTTTTGAAAGTACGTACATGGTAAAGATGTTCTAAGTTCATTTCAGCTTGGTTGAGCAAACATATTTAATGCCTATACTATGCCAGGGAATACTAATCTGAAGAAGAAACTTTATAGCCACCAAAAATTCATAATAATGTCCTTATAAAGAAGTGCTACCCTAATAATAATAGTAACCCCAAGAACCAATATGAGCCCAGGAAAGGAGACTTAGCCGGGCCTGGGAAAGACGGTTATTCTGGGGGGACATGGGGAGGAAGCAAAGTGGTAGGGGACAATTCTTTGAGTCCAATCTTAGAAGACGAGTAGGAGTTAGCCAAGTGAAGGGATAGAGGTGAAGGCTGAACTTGGTAGGAAAGTTTGATCTCCACTTCACCAGTGAGCACACAAGGCTGGCAGGAGTTGGTGTAGGTTTGCAAGTTTACATCACAAAGGGGAGAGCTTGGGATCTGAACCCAGGGCTACCTGATCCTGAAGTCTGTGACCTTCTACTACAGCTGCCATCTTTCTTCCAGGAAGCATCTCTCTTCTTGTTGGAGGGGTGAGTAGTTTGGGGTTCTTGATAACTTACTATGTGTGCGCATGAAAATGCGTCTTTCCAGGTCAACAATGTGGACTGGAGAAAGAAGTGGCTGATTACTTTGGTCTAAAGTCAAGTCTGGTTCTCAGACACACCCGATGCACTCAGAGTAAGCAGGTTTGCAAGACAAACTGCTTCACATATGAACATTATCCCATCCAGTAGAGTCTGGCTAAAGCCATGTCTCATTCACGGAGCTATCCACCCATCTTAACATTGCTTTTGGCTTTGAATAATCCTAGCAAAATAATGTTTGCAATCATATTTGACAATAACTACTTACTGAAGGGGCCCTAACTCTTCCAGTTCCTTCCAAACTCTTCAATATCATCTCACACTAGTGCCTGCTCATTCCCAAGCTCTGATTAAGTTGTTTTTTATTTCTTTCAACATGTCCCTCTCTTTGCCACACTAGAACATTTGCATTTGCTGCTCCTCTGCCTAGTATACACTCTGCCTTCTTCCCACTAGTCTCTGTGGATGCCTGGCTCTTTCTCATCATGTAGGTTTCAGCTTAAATGTTTCCTCCTCAGTAAAGCCTTTCCTGACGGTTCAACCTAAACTCACGGTGAGCTTTCCATGAGCACCATCAGTGTCTATCACTAGCCCACAAGCTTTTTGTCCTCATAGCTGTGACCTTCCTAATATCTTTAGGCTAATTTATGGGTGTGTTTGTTAATTTTCTGTCTCTGGGCACATGAAAGCATGGACTTTGACTTTCTTTTACTGTTTTTTTAGGGCCCAGAACAGTCCCTGTCATATACTAAGTTTTTAACAAATATTGATTGTATGAAAGAACAAAAGAGTAATGATTACCACCTGGGGTTGTTTGGGGATGAGCATCTTATTCTGACTCTTTTCCCAAATGGTAAACCCCTTGAGGGCAAGGACTGTTTCCTATTACCATGAACAAACAGTTAGAACATAGTTGAGTTAGGTTTGCAATTGAGGACTTAATAACGCCGTGGTTTGTACATCGCCCTTCAAAACAGGCTGCCCTTTCATGCTGGAGATTAATTTCTTATTTGTTAATAGAATAAATGCTCTTATTTTAATTATTCTCTCCACAAACCATTTATGGGTCCACACCCTGTCTTTGGACCAGTTGGTAAGTATTTATAGGAACATTTCATTCATGCACATCACCCTAAACGTCATCAGCGCCGTCCAGTCTATTTTCCTCTACGGTCGGTGATGCGTGTGTTATTTATCCCAACGCACAGGCGAGAACACTGAGCTTCGCTGTCTTGACTTCACTTCTTTGATAAAACAAGCCACACGAGCAGCAGAGCCAGAGCTGTGCTTGTAGGTCTTCTTGCTAGGCTTCCCCTCTTATAGCCTCAGCCCCACTGGGCACAAAGATCTACAGGAAGGAAAGACATGATTGCCCTCAAAGAACTTGCAGTCACAACCCAACTTTGATGTGTTGGAAGCTGCGCAGTGCACCTGCCACAGAGTACGAAGCCAGTAAATGTTCAATAAAAGACTGACAAGGAAACGGTCAAATAACAGAGCACTGAACTCTTCCCGGTGATGCTGTGAATCTCTAAAATGACAATATAATGGGACAAGGACAATATAACGGTCAGTCATTAAAAGGCTTCGATAAAGAACAAAAGGTGATAAGATGGTTTTATGTACCTTGATGGAGGTAATTCCCACGAGGTCGAAGCAGGATGCACTTATTAAATGGAATGGTGTGAATTTACGCAGTTGAACTTTAAAAATATTGTGTTTGATATTCCAACAATTTCTGCTCCATCCTGTTTCAAAGGGCTTGGACAATTTAATTTGGCTACGGTAAGAAGATACATGAGAAGAGAATGTCATCCTCTTCAGGTATTGCATGTTTTTATAGATCACTCCAGAGCTCCTTGTCCCTCTCTGTCCTTAGAGAGATGAAAGTGACTCGTTACCTTGCATCACTTTAATATTTAAGATATAGAAGAGAAGGAAACAGCCATGAGAGGCAGGGAACACGAACATGTGTGTAGTGGGGAAAGAATGATGGGGTATGATACATATAAACCGAACAGGCCATTCTGGAAAATGAGCACTGATACCACTTTGATTGGAAAGGCAAGAGCCAGGCCATTTTCTACTCACTTAATTAATAAGTGAGTATTTTTGGAATACATTCTAGGTATTTTGAACCTGAATGAGTTATTATAATGACTGGCCAAAAAGTAAGCACAAAAAACCAAGAAAGCCAAAAAACATTGGATATTGTAGATAGAGAAGTGGACTGGTAAAGGAGCTCATTGGCAATCAATGTTCATTTCATATTCTTTTTAGATTTTAGAGAACACAGTGAAAATGTATATTTTTGCCCTGTGTTAAGATACACCTCTATTTAGAAACCTTATCAAACAAACCAGCAGAGACCATGCTGGCTTATAAGATCTGTGCAAGGAGGAAATATCTGGGCTCGCTTGGGTCAGTTAATTCATCACCTCGAGGAAGTACCAAATACTCACTCAATCTGATTTTATTCACAAGTTGCAAGACATCATATAAAAACTCTTTTAACATATATTATTGAAAATCTTTATTATAATCTTCCAACTTAGCGAATTTGATTAAATCTCTACGACAGAAAATAAGGCATTGTAACATATGCACTCGTGTTGCAAAGGTCCTATTATAGCAAAGGCATGCCAACCTTATTATGTAAAAAATGAATCGTCCTGGGAAAATAATTTAGTGAGAGATGAACTTAGAAGGACTAAAAGCATTTAGGACTGAACAAATTACCAAGTGAAATTGCTTTGCTATGAAACTTTGGGCTCATTGTCAGAGATGTTTAGTCTGCTCAAAATGTTTGATCTAGAAGAATGCCTGTGTTCAGAGAGAAATTCAATTTCCATGGTGGGGACTGGAGAGTCTCCATGAGGCTACCGCAAGTTGACTGTGAGGGGCTGGATCTGGGCCCTGGGGAACAGGGGGTCCAGGCACACCTCTGCAAGGCTTTGGCTCCAAGTCCTTCTCCCAGACAAGCACAGTGACTTTTCCACCATGGCTGCCCATTTTCCCTGGAGAGCATTGGGGAATGTATATATCATAACAAACTGATCCACACGAGCACCTCCAGTCTGAACAGGGGCTATCCTTGCTGCTAGGCATTTAATGCAGCCTTCCAGCCCTATGCCCAGCATGGGCCAGCAGAAAACAGCAACTCTAGGACCAGCAGCATGCACAGAGCATGGCAGGATGATCAACGATTTCTCTAGCGTGCATACACTTTCAAAAGATTTCAAGTCAGTTACGCCAAGGAATTGTCAGTCTTTAATGGCAAAGAAATGGATAGACTCACAGAATTCCCCAGTAAGCCCATGGGACCTGAGAGATAATCTAGGGCCTAGATCTAGGCCAGACTGTACATGTTTTTAGATGGGAAATATAGACCAGGACTGGTGAGATAGAGTTAAAGGGAAGTTTGAGAGCCTTGACTGGAACTCAGGTCTCCTGACATCACAGTCCAGCCTTTTACTTTACGCTGAACTCTATTGGCCTTGACTATGAAGGCTGTACACCAAGACTCCATGTAGCTTCTCTGGTTTTCACTCCCAGGAGGCAGCCAAGCCAGGGATTGCCAGCTCCAATTGACAAACGGGGAAATGGAGGATGGCCAGGTCCACAGGTGACAGAGTAGGGTGCTGATATAAAATCTTTTGCCTCCATATCTTGGGGCTCATTCCCATAAAACCCCCTGAATATAAACATTTATAACCACATAGATCAGCCTGATGGATATGAATTTTAGAATACCCATGGTGCCCCCTACACTTAAAATAGATGAAGCTGCCTCCAAATTTTGGTATGTTGTATCATGTTGTATGGCGATTTGTGGTATGAGATGACATTGTAAAGGTCAAGTGAAGACCAGAGGGCGTTGACTGGCAGGAAGGCTCTGATGGCAATGTCCTTCTATAGGCTGGGATGTATCCTTGAGCATTCTGGAGGAGCAATGTGGCTTGATCTGAACTGTGGTTGAACTAGATAACTGGTGGAATTAATTGATGATCATACACCTTGGGAGAGATCCAGAAAGGTTTAACCCAGCCAACAGGAAAGCATCAGAAGCTTCCTGCTTCTCTGTGGTTCACTTAAAGGTCGAGAAACTGTAGAATTCAAATTGCCTTGCAACTTGAGGTAGCAGCAAGGCAACCCACACCTCACCCTCCTACACATCCTTCAGAATTTGGCTCAGAAGCACCTCTTAGAGGCCTTTCTGAATGCCCCAAAGGCTGGGGTTGGTGCTGTCACTCCTCGGAGCTGTCACAGCATCTAGAACTCTCTCCCATCACAGCACACGTGACACCTTGCTGTGCCTCCTTGCCCATCTCTCAGATGGACCCTGAGCACCTTCAGGCAGGTGACACGTCTTATTCATGGCTCTCTCTCCAGTGCCGGGACCCAGTGCCTGGCATCCACGGCCAAGACCCAGGCCTCCACACGTGTTTGTTGAGTGAAGGAGGGAAAAACAGGCTGCGTTACCATTTTCATCTCAGTAAATATTGACAGAGTCACTTTCCCTACTTGCAGTCTGGTGTCACTGTGTCTGCTGTTGCTGTATAAATGTATGTTAGGCTGGCAAAGGTTCACTTTCTGCTATTGTGTATAATGTGTGTGCGTGTGTGTGTTTCCCTCTTTAGCTGTATAGAAAGCAAGCGTCTCCATAAATCTCCATACTGATCATATGCATAAAAAAAACAAACCACAACTCAACTCCTGTCCAAATTCTGAAGGGAGTGTGTGCAAAGAATCGTGGTGTGGAAGGAATTTGAGAGACGCGTCAGGCCAACCCCAGCTTTCTACAGATGGAGTGAAAGTCCACAGAAGTGCAGGGTCTTGCTGAAGCTCCTATGGCTAATTAGAAGTGAAGCTTTTACTGCAACCCCAGTATCCGTATCCCAGTCTATTATTCACCCTCTAGGAGCTCTCAGCTTAATTGATTTAATTTGTCACTGAGACGTCATACTTAGGATGGGACCAAAAACTGAAACTGGCTATGTCCACAGCAAGGAAGAATAATTAGCAAATTCACATGTTGTGCTGATTTTTGTCATTCTAATCTCAGGGCCAATTATTGCTTTAAGTAGAGGTAAAACTTGTACCTTTTCTTGGAAGCCTTCTGGGCAATCTAGGCTGAAGGAAAAATTCAGGGTCAACTACAGTCACGTGTCACTTAACGATGAGGAGGACATGTTCTGATAAACACGTCCTTAGGCGATTGTGTCGTTGTGCAAACAACATAGAGTGTACTCACATAAACCTAGATGGCACAGCCTACTACACACCTAGGCCACATGGTACTAATCTTACGGGACCACCATAGTATATGTGGTGTGTCATCGTCTGAAATGTCTTTATGCAATGCATGACTGTACTTCTTCCCCTCCCATTTCTGACGCTATTGTTATTGAGTATACCAGATGGTATACAATATGTCTTTTACAGATTTATTACACTATTAACTATTAAATCATATTTCCCTGCTAGAATATTAATGCCCTGTAGAGGGTTGAATTGTATCCCCCCAAAAAGATGTATAAGTCCTAACCCTGGTACCTGCGAATATGACCTTATTTATAAAAGGATCTTGCAGATGTAATTAAGGATCTTGAGATCGAATCATTCTAGATTTATAGTGGGCCTTAAATCCAATGAAAAGTGATCTTATAAGAGAAAAGAGAGGGAGATGTGAGACACAGAGACACAGAGGGGAAGGCTATGTGAAGATGAGGGCAGAGATTGGAGTGGTGTGTCTACAAACCAAAGAATGCCAAGGATTGCTGGCAGTCACCAGAAGCTAGAAGAGGGGTTGGTGTCAGCAGGGTTGGTTCCTTCTCAAGGCTGTGAGGGAGAATCTGTTCCATGCCTCTTTCCTAGTTTCTGGCAGACTCAGTTGTTCCTTGACTTGTAGATGGCATTGTCCCTGCGTCTTCACATTGTCCTCTCTATGTGTGTCTATCTCTGTGTCCAAATTTCCCCTTTTTACAAAGACACAGTCATATTGGATTAGGGCCTATCCTAATGACCTCATTTTACCTTGATCATCTATAAAAGCCCTATTTCCAAATAAGGTCACATTCACAGGTACTGGGGGTCAGGACTTTAACAACTTTCAGGGGGACACAATTCAACCCACAACAAAAGACATAGAACATATCCTCCCCTAGAGTCTTCAGAAGGAACCAACACTGCCGACACCTTGATTTTGGAATTCTGGCCTCCAGAACTGTGAGAGAATGCATTTCTGTTGCTTTAAGCTACTCAGTATGTGACAGTTTGTTAAGGCAGCCCTAGGAAATGAATACACACCTTAACAAGGCTGTGCCTTGTTGTTCTGTGCTACCTTCCCTCTTCTCCTTTTGCTGCATAATCATTGCTTGTACATGCCAGCATTCAATCTATGAGTTGGTTTTATTTCATTTTAATGTAAGTTATGCAGAAATTTATACTCCATTTTATTATGTAATAGTTACTGAGTTATTGTGGAGGCAAAACTTCTTAGCAAAATAATAGCTTTAATAATAGATGTATAACCGGAAATATAATTGTTGTTCTTCCTTATCAGGGATATACTGACATACTTTAATGCTTCAATGATACTGCTGTTCTAGGCTGGTATCTTTGTGATTATCTTGACTTTCTCCTCTTGGTTGCAAGATGGCTGCAGAAAAACAAGCATCAGATCCTCTCACACTGCATTCAAATTCAGGAACAGAAATTGACACAGATGTGGAGTTTGTCCTTATGTATCTTTTTCTAGTCAGGAAAGAAATATCTTTCTCAAACTCCCAGTAGATGTCCACATACATCTCATTGGTGAAAACTGAATTTCATAACCACCTCTAACTGCAAAACTGGGAAAGAGAACACCAGACTTTCTAAGTCTCTGTGCTGGAGGACAGATGAAGGAGCAGAGAGTGAGTGGTCAACCAACAGCCCCAGCCATGGGCCCCAGCCGTGCCATTCAGGGCAATGGGTACCTTTACATGCATCAGGCATCTGTTTGCCGTGGCCTAGATCAGTGATCCTCAAAAATGTAGCATACATCAGAATAATGCAGAGAATATGTTACAATACAGATTCCGGTGTCCCACCCCCAGAGAGTCTGATAGGCTACCCAGGGTTGCTGAGACTGCTGGTCCACAGGCCGTACTCTAAGCAGCACTGGTGCTGCATCATTACTGGTACCACTGATGTCCTTATTTCTCAGGGATTGTAGGAAAGTGAGGAATGGTCAAGACGGCTACTCTTTTAATGCTATTATTGCTACTACTACTAAAATAAAAAGCAAAAGGAGGGAGAGAGAAAGGAGAATTTCTAACTGTCTTTCGGTGAGCAACAACTTTATCCATTGGCTTATGGTTGAAAACAATTGGCCTAGGATTTTGAAGGACTCAGTGTAGTGCTGGCTCTGCCATGACACGGCTGGATGACGTTGACTCAGTTACTATGCCTGTGTGGGTCTACTTCTTCACAGGTGAGGTGCAAGTGCTAAACTGTATTTATTACTACTTCCTCTCCTGCTCTCACTTCTGTGATTCATTGTTTGTTCACTTAGCAAAACTCACTTTTTCCTTTAACAGATACTTTGAGCATCTACCCAGGGTCAAGTCTTAAGCTGGAGGAATCCTGTTTCCCTGTGTTTGCCCCATGAATAAGATTTTTAATTCTTCATTTTGCAGATGTAGGAATCAAGGTTAAATGATCAGTCTACGTGTGTTCAGTGGCGGAAAAATTATTGAATAGAACCGTGCGGACAATGAACACTCCTGTTGCCTTGAAAGCCGATTAGATCACCCTTCAACTTGATGTACCTTGGAGGACCTGAATGGAAAGACTCAGTGTTCCTGAACTCAGATGCAAGAAAAGACATGCTTCCCTTGCTCAGAGGATATGTTTGTTGTCTTTTGCAAATCAAAGTATGAATTGTTTAATGGATTTAGCTTTTCAGTTTCAGTATCTTAAAAAAAAGAAAGAGAGAGGCAGAGAGAAAAGGATCACAAACCCATTTAGTTTGGTAGCTGTCCATTGACTGTCTCCCAAGCAGACGTAAGTCATTTCAGCACTTAGCATGTCAGTCAGGTCTGATTTCAGCTCCAACCAGAATGAACAATCTCTTCTCCAATGGACATTCGTCCCCTTCCTGCAACTCCAGGTAGGAAGATGTCCTGTGCAAGAGAGAAGAAAGCTGACTTTCTGTGGGCTCTCAGTCCAGTGCCTCATGCCAATTTTCCACATTCCAGAAGAATTAAATAATTATGGGGGTGGAGGCACCACTGTCACAAACAATTTTGAATGCATTCTGCATTAGAAAGCAGAGGTCTCTTAATGACATCGGATCAGTATGCCAGAGGCTCTTTCCAAACCCCAACTGCTGGCCAGTGGGAGTAGGGGCACAGACAGAGGTGACCACAAATGCCACGCTGAGCTGCTCTGTTGGGCACTCGCTGGCTATTGTTTAGGTTGGAAGAGAGGCATTCTGGAAATCCTAATGTTCCTGTTGATCCAGGACCGTCCTTTCTTTCATTTCCCTTTCACTCTCTTTCATCAGGCTTTGCATGCTTACACTTGACCAGCGATTAATAAGACTGTTTGCATGAGCCAAGTTGGAAAGGCAGAGGGAGAGGCACAGCCTGCAGACACCACTGAGGTCTGAGTTCTCTTAGGTCCAGCTTTGAGGATAAACCAGTGTCCTACAGGGCAGCCAATTTCTCATTTAGTTGCCAAGTTCTAAGTAGGGCAGCTACCTCAAACCGACCAGCCTTCCTCTAACCATCCCAGCTCTTTCTGTGATAGGAAATTTAGTCTCTTGTGTCAGGCACACTGCTGTGGTGTTTCTTAGAACTTCTGAGTAGAAAACCCTATGAACACTATCACAAGTTTAGATCTAATTATTTTTTGTTGGCATTAACTAATGGAAGTACTTTAAAAAAATTTACCTTTTTTTTTCCATTTGTCATTTGATCTGATTGTCTCATAGTATTGTCTGTGTTGTCAAAACTGTGGCTGTGTCTATGGCTGGAGACAATAAAACATGTTAGACGAGTATGTGAGGTTTCTGAACCATCAACTTAATACCTACAATTACACCTACTACTGCTATTACTATTATCTTTAATGCTGTTATTATTACTATTACTACTACCATTAGTACTACTGTGATGACTACTACCGTTGTTACTAATATGGCTATTGCTGCTGTTGCTACTACTATGATGATTACTACTATCATTACTATTACTGCTGCTACTACTATTACTGCTGCTGCTACTACTCCTATTACCACTACTAACCCTATTACTGCTACTACCACTACAATTACTACTGTTACTACTACTATAGCTCTGTGATAAATCATTGACACCCATGGCCTCATTTACCCTTCGCACTAATCCATTTTACAGGTTTAGATCAGTTAAATAATTAAAAGTCTCAGCTAGTTAGTAGTCAAACAGGTTTCAATCCAGTTATATTTGATACCTAAAGCTGTGGGTTTTTGTTTGTTTTGTTTTTTTTTGTAAGGAAGATTAGCCCTGAACTAACATCTTTTGCCAATCCTCCTCTTTTTGCTGAGGAAGATTGGCCCTGGGCCAATAATGCATGCCTATCTTCCTCTACTTTATATGTGGGATGCCTGCCACAGCATGGCTTGATAAGCGGTGCGTAGGTCCATGCCTGGGATCCAAACCTGTGAACCCAGGGCCGCTGAAGCAGAGAGCGTGAACTTAGCCACTACACCACTGGGCCGACCCCCTAAAGCTGTGTTTTTAACTGTGTTGCTATATTGCCTCTGATCTCAGTGACGTGAAAGAAATACTAGAGAAGATCAGGGTCTAGCTGGGGCCTACGCAGCTCCCATAAACTCAGTGATCATGACAATTGTTCATTTATTCATGTATTAATTAGTGCAAAAGTATTCACGAAGCAGAATCCTGTGCTAGGCTCTGGGCTCGAGCCACAAAGGTGACAAGGATACCACCTGGAGGCTGGAAGTGCTGCGAAACAACTGAGGTGAGGAGAGACACTGCCCCAAAGACCATTCCAAGTTGATGCGGAGGGACAGTCAAAACGGCTGAGCATCTATTCCCAGGCGGCTTTTTGGAGGCTATGAACTGGATGGTGAAGAAGGAAGAGAAAGAGTTGGCGAAGTGAATAAGAGGGCAAGGAATTCCAGGTAAGGGGCACAGCATGAGCAAGGCTGAAGGGGAAGCAAAGCAAGAAAAGCTTTAGAAGCTCTTCCAGAGCTTCTAGGAGGTTAATGCAGAATGGGCCCCAAACTCCAGGCTCTCGTGAAACATGTGCACCTGGTGTTTAAGCAGAGGAGCTGGGCTGCTGGAATTTCACTGGCCTGCCCATGCACAAGGCTCCCTTCTTGGTTTCTATTCCTTTCCAAACTCACTATGCCATACAGTAAACTCACCAGGGTTCCTGATCAATGTTTAGCATCTTCTATTGCAGTCTCTGATAAGGTTCCTTGGCTTAACCACTCGAATTCACCCTTTCCTCCTGGGATAGATACGTCTTCCACCCACTGTTTCTCTAGAAATGGTATTCAGCACAGGAGTACTGATGCTTAACCACCCTCACCCTGAAGCCAGGATACAATATGTGCCTGGAGCTTGAGATGGGGCTGGAGTAGGACAGACCAGGTTAGGGGAAGCCTTAAATGGGTTTTACCCACACTCCTCATTCTTATTTAGTTTTTCAATATGTAGAGTGAAGATGATGATAATTTACCCAAACTATATCATAGAATAGCATGCCAGAAAATGGTTTAAAACAGTAAAGTTATTCTTACCATTGCTGTTCTTGCTGTTGCATACCCACCTCACCATGGTCACTTTGTATGGAAATATCAAGTCACCTGATCATCTTGACAACCCCCCTACTTAGGCCATTGCTGGTGGTGACAAAGGTTGCCATTTTCCCAAAGGCTTTGGAGTTGTACTTTTTCAGTCCTCAGAGATTTCACGAGTCCTGGAGCAATGAGGAGGACTTTTCTTTGGGGCAGGTTGTTTGGTTTGTGCTTTAGAAGTAGCTGGATTTACCTTCTACAGTCAAATGTGCTATTTCAACCTGAAGCTTTGGGTCACCCGAGGCCACTCTGATTGCTGCCTGCAGAGTGGAATGGCTGAGCCCGGTGGGAGGGAGAGAAGGGTGTGTTGGCAAAAGGGCTGGCCAGGGAGCAGGTCTGGACTGGAAGCAGCATTGAAGGAGAGGTTCAAGTTTGCTAGTTCCTGTTCACTTGGCCTCTTTAATTCCACTCCTCCATCCTCAGAATTATGCAAAGTCCTGTGGATTATTCCATTTTGACTGTCTCTCTCAGTTCCTTCTTCTCTATCTTCCTTCATCGGAATGGTGGGTAGGAAGACTGGAGGGGGAATTAACAGCTGTGAAAGAACAAGTGATGAGGGAAGATTCAGTGTGTCCTTTCTTTCCCACCTCAAGTTCTGTGGGTTTTTTTAGGGTGGGGGTGGTTGGTTGTGCTTCTCACCTGCTTCCTATCATAATATTTTCTCGGATATAGCGCCTGGTCCAATTAAGAAGTTAATTTCCCAATTCTTACAACAACAATGA
The DNA here is from genome assembly GCF_057802395.1 of Ceratotherium simum simum. Taxonomy (NCBI): domain Eukaryota; kingdom Metazoa; phylum Chordata; class Mammalia; order Perissodactyla; family Rhinocerotidae; genus Ceratotherium; species Ceratotherium simum. The sequence continues at coordinate 7,816,129 of NC_141923.1, forward strand.
TAAAAATAACAGTATATATATGGTATTTTAAAAAGTTTTGTGAGAGTTTCCACATATTTTATTGGTTATTCAGTAAACATTCATTGAGTGCTTGCTCTGCTGGAGCTCCTATAGGCACTGGGGAGTTTATAATCCAGTGTTGGAGATAAAAATAATAAAAAAACAAAAAACGTGAAGCAGAATGAAATAGACGTATAACAGGGCACCCACCAAAATGTTGTCAGAGAAGAAAGCAAGCATGAGTGGGCTGAATGGCCAGCAGTCCCTGGAAATACCTTACCATTGCCCTTTGCAGATGTAAACTCATCGCCTGTTGACACAAATGTCCCCTGTAGACTGTTAGTCCTTGGAGGGCAGAGACTGTCTTCTCTTGCCCACCATTCAGCACACACCAGGCTGGGACACATTTCTACTTGTCCTTTTTCAGCCCCGTGGCAGAATATTCAATGCTTGATCTGTTCCCCTTTCGTGAATCTCTCTCCTCATTGGCCTGTCTTGATGTCAGCATCTCCTAGCGCTCTTCCTGTCTCATGGGACACTCCTTCTCAAGCTCCAAATATGGTGAGCTCTCAGCAGTCAGCTCTGGGCCCTCTTCTTTCTTCTCTGTATTCTCTTTCCAGATTTTCTTATTCTTTTTCGTGGCTTTAAATAGCATGTATAAGCCTAGAGCTCCCAAATGTAGCTTACCAGCCCAGATTTCAATAAGCTCTAGATTTTTAACCTCTCCACTTGGGTATGATAGGAACCTCAAAAATACTATGTCCAAAATAAGTCCCCTTTCATCCCAAACCTGTTTTTCCTCTTAGTTTCCTTTGGATTGGTAAATGCCTTCTACTCCCTCCCCCTCCCCTGCCCCAATGGATGCCAGAAGCTCGGAGTCTCTGGCCTGTTTCCTTTCTCTCACAATGCACTCCAATCCAAGTCCTCAGCAACTCCTGATGGTTCCAGTATCACACTTAACATCTCCAATTCCCCCACATCCACCCACCTCCAATGTCATGACACTGGCTGGTGGTCCAAGCTGCCATTGCCTCTTGCCATGCTTACAGTCTACCAACTAACTGGTCTTCCTGCTTCCACAATCACTCCCTGACCTGCCCAGCTTCCTCAGAGAGCCAGGATAAACTCTGAAATCTGTAAATCATTAAAAAAAGAGAAAACACTCCAATGCCTTCCCACTGAATTAAGAATAAAATCCAAAGTCCTCATTATGGCACACAAGGACTACAGGATACAGAAATTGGTCTGTGCTTATGTACTTCTCCAACTTCATGCAACGCCACTCACCGCTCTGTTCCCTGAAACTCTAGCCAACTGAGCTGCTTCTAGCCTGGCTGCCTTTTCTCAGGTGTGCCTCTACCTGGAAAGCTCCCGCCTCTCATCCAGCAGGTGTCCCCTTAAAGGGCATTTCCACTGAGAGGCCTTCTTAGTCAAGCCCCTCCCTCCCCAGTCACTCTGTTCTATCACCCTGTTTAATTTCCTTCACTCTCTGCTACTTATATCATATGTCTGACCCACTAGAACATAAGTTTCTTGAGGGTAGTGGTATGCTCCATGGCTGTTCTTTGCACACGGTATAACTCATGTGCAACACAGTGACTGGGGCATAGTAGACCCTAAATAAATATTTATTGACTGAATAAGTACATCTTTAAAAGTGTTCTATCCGAGAACCTGTTTATGAGTAACAGTAGCATCCAGTGTGGGATTATATTTCTCTTCAAACTAAGAAAAAAGCATATTTGCTAAAATAAGATTCATTTCTTGAAGGAATACTTTTTGAAAGAAGAAATTCTGATTTTCATTCTGTATTTAAATGCCAAGACTGTTAAACAAACCCACTTAGCCACCTAATATTAATCACTCTTATGAATTACTTATTTTTAATTAAGTGTTTGACTATTAAACAATAAAATCTATTCCCTGCATGGAGAATATGTTACTCTTTGCTCTGACTTTGAGTGTGGCCAGGTAAGAAGGCTTTGTATCATGAATGTTTCTAAATTCCATGTTAGGAAGTTATTCTGTTGATCAAATTTTCTCATATTCCATCGTGCACACTAGAGACCTCCCTGAGGGGTCCCTGTGCACAGTGAATAGATCAGAACTACTGGGGAGTCCTGCAGTAAAGAAACCTGTTTCCCCTAGAATTTCCTAAGTGTATTTTGGGATGAAACACTTTTATCTCAATGTCTAACATCATGCTATGTGAGGTGTGGTCAGGGCCCAGCATCATAGGCATTATGAATCTCAGGCCCTACTCCAGGCACATGAATCCAAATGTTGACTTTAACAAGACCGCCAGTGATTGATATGCACATTAAAGTCTGAGAAGCACTTCTTCAGATGACAGAGAGATCAGGTTATCCCACGTGATCTTCTCAAGGACACTTGCAGTCGGTATTATCACCCCTAGTTTAGAGATGAGAAAACTGAGGTCCAGAAAGCGCCTATGACTTGCTCTATTTCTCATGTGTAATAAGCAGTAGACTTAAGATAAGAAGAGACGCATTTCTGTCTCCTCGTCCTTCCATTATTATGTGATGCAAGAATATCAGATCAGAATGAAACTGGAAAAGTATTGATTTTTCAGATTCCAAAATAAAAATTTCATCACAAATCAGAACAAGGAATAGCCATCCATCTCTATGAGAGAGGCTTGGGGAAGGAGGAAACGAAACAAAAGAAGTGGAGATGGAGCTCTATTAAGTCTTCTGAAAAAAAGACTAACTGTGGGATTTTGATCTCCCTGGCTCCATCCCTGTGGTTGCCATGAGCTGGCTGTGCTCCCCTCCATACACTTGCAGTTGGTGTTGCTCAGTAGTTGATCCTTGCACAGCTGTCCCAGAGACTGGTAATTGTGCTCCAAGATGTCTCCAATCGTCTACGTTCCCATCAGCAGTGAGTGAGTTCTCCAACACTTGGCTTATCAAACGGTTTGATCCTTGCCAATCTGACACATGATAAATGGTATCTTGTTCTTCTTTAGTTTGCATTTCCTGATTATTAGAGAAGTTGAGCATCTTTTCATAAATGTATGGGCCATTTGAATTTCCTCTATTCATAACTTTCACATATTTTCCTTTTTATGCTTTGACTTTTCAACATAAATTTTTAAACAGTTATACATTTTGAGTAATAATAATGTTTTATATGTTGTGAATGTTTTCTCTTCTAGTGTTGATTATGTCTTGTATTCTGTTCATTGAATTTTTTGGTATAAATTTTTTTAGGATTTTTACTTTTTTTTGTTTTTTTATTGTTTTTTTGTTTTGATTTGTTTTGTTTGTGAGGAAGATCAGCCCTGAGCTAACATCCATGGTAATCCTCCCCTTTTTGCTGAGGAAGACCGGCTCTGAGCTAACATCTATTGCCAATCTTCCTCCTTTTTTTCCCCCAAAGCCCCAGTAGATAGCTGTATGTCATAGTTGCACATCCTTCTAGTTGCTGTATATGGGAGGCGGCCTCAGCATGGCCGGAGAAGTGGTGCGTCGGTGCGCGCCCGGGATCCGAACCCAGGCCGCCAGTAACAGAGCGCTCACTTAACTGCTAAGCCACGGGGCTGGCCCAGGATTTTTACATTTTTATATGTCATGTTGTTTTTTGGTGAGGAAGATTGCTCCTGAACTATCATCTCTGCCAATCTTCCTCTATTTTGTGTGTGGGATGCTGCCACAGGATGACTTGATGAGCAGTGTGTAAGTCTGAGCCCAGGATCTGATACTGTGAATCCCGGGCCACCAAAGTGGAGCACACAAACTTAACCACTATGCCACTGGGCCAGCCTCTATATGTTATTTTTTCTTTAAGATTCTTGTTTTATTTTGTTGTAGATTTTGTTTAAGAAAGTCCTGTTAATTCCAAGTCACAAAGCATTCTCCTATTATACTTTTGGGTGCAGTTTTTAATGGTTGGGTATTTATTCCTCTTTGAATTTATTTTTCTTTCTGGTAGGAAGCGGAGTACTAATTACACTACACATTTTTTTTCTTTATGGTGGACAGCCATTTCCCCTAAGCCACACATTAAATAGTTAGTTGTTTCCCCTACTGTATTAATTAGGGGTTAAATGCTAACTATTGTAATAATCCTTATTCCTCTTTGACTTAATTCAGTTTCTACTCACTATTCAATGTAGGTCAGCTTGCTCACCCTGGAAGCTTTCCCCCATGCAAGGTCACAGAGATCTGGGGTTCATTCCATCTTGAACTTCTACCAACTTAGAGTCCTTCACTTCCAGTCATGCAGGGTAAAGAAAATGTGAATAACAACTTGGGAAATTTTAAGGTCCGGATCTGGAAATGCCGTATATCACTTTCATCTATGTTCTATTGACTCGTTCTTAGATGCAAGGAGAGATGGGGAATGTTGGCTTCCTGTGTGACCAGGAGAAAAATGAAAAGATATGGTAAATATCTGGTAGTGTTTCTGCCACACCCACTGATCAGTCATCCTTCCTCCATACGCCAAGTTCCATATATGCAATTGTCTGCTTCTGCACTCATTGTTATGGTCCAATGATCTGTTTATCATTTATCAAACAATACTCTGTCATTTCCATAACACATAATACATCTTGATATCTGGTAGAAAAAAATTCATCCATATTTTTTAAATTTATATTGTATATTTTGCACATTTACTCATCTGCATGAAATTTTAAATCAATATTCTGAAGAATGCTACTAGACTTTGGATTGGATTGCATTAAATTATCAATTTATAGATTAAATGGAAGATACAGCTTTTTAATATTGAATCTTCTATGTTCAATATTATGATTTTGATGGTGGTTACTCAGTTGCATGCATTTTCTTAAAACTTACTAATTTATACTCTTAAGTGGTGAATTTTAATAAAGCTGACCAAAAAAGCTGGTGGAGTTGAACACTCAGCTCATTTATTTTAAATCTTTCTTGTTTTTAATGTATTCTTTACAGCTATAAATTTCCTTTTGAGCACCACTTTAGCCAAATCCCTTAATATTTTTCTTAGTGAAAATATGCAAACATATCAATAGCAGGTGATAGTACAATGAACTTACACAGATTCAACAATTAAGATTTTACCAGACTTACTTCCTCTCATCCTCTTTGTTTTTCTTAACTGAAATAATTTAAAGCAATCTCAGACATGTTATTTTACTTCTATGTAATTCAGTAGGTATTTCTTAAAAATATGGATTATTTCTTACATAACCACAAGACCATTATGACACATAACTGTAAGGTAGTTGAATTAAATTTTAAAAATCAAATATTAGTCTCTCTTTTTTAATAGGTGTGTCTAACCTGTTTTTCTTTATTTCACTTCATATGTATCAGGACATATGGAGGTCATATTATTTTGCTTTTATTCTTATTATCTTGTTATTAGTTTTTTTTTTTCAAGTCTTGTATTAGAATCACACTTTTTTCCTCTTTTGGTATAGAAATTATAGATTCATTTTATAAATTTTTATGTGGCTACTCTTGTATCTTAATATCCACATTTAACTTTTCTTTCTTAAAAAGCCTGATCTTATCATTGCACTCTTCTTGTACTTGAAGAAGACGAAGACTTTAATCTTCTATTACTTTCATTCACTCTCCTGTCTTTATGATTTTTTCCTGAAAGTTAGCTGCAACTTATTATTAAACATATAAAATTACAATTAATAGTAATTATGAGTACTACCACTGCTACACTAGGACAGCAGACACTCTCTCAGCTGACTTACATTTAACTCATTTGCCAGATTAACCAGTTCTCTCTATTTTCTTTGTGAAATTTACAGACTGGCGCCCGATGCCATTGAGAAAAGCTGCTCCTTCCGAGGCCTCTGCTCTTCTGCTCCTATAAAGTGCACTAGAAGCCTAGCAAGCATCAGCTATGTTTGTCCTCAAAATTGATTATACCAGGTGTAAATTATGTGGCTTAATTAAATACTACACAAATCAACGGAACCTGAGTGCAAGAGGAAAGAGAGTTGTTCCCATGAAAACCACTCTGAATGATTTGAATGATTCGAAAAAGGGGAGTAACATAAAAATGCCATCTAATCACTTGTAGGTGAGACAAATACAAAAGAATGAAAACATTTTTGAAATATTAGGAAGATCCTACACTCAGAGTTCTTGTCAAATTAACTATTTCTCACTCTAATTAAAAGAAATTAAAGTAAAAAGAAAAAAACGCCAGCAATGTAAAATAGGTGTGATTTGTTAAGAAACAACATATAGAGCCCTGTTCAGCAAAGGCATACATAAATTAAAAAGCCTCAGCCCGAAAAGTTGATAAATGAATCATTTATAGGTAAAAATTTTAAGTAAAAATAAACGTATTTCAAATAAAAATAAATCCTTGTGGTATTGACACATTGTTACTCCTTTTTTCGCCTATCAGTCATAAATGAGTAGATACAAAAGCTTCCACTATATTATCTTTTTATTACAATAAATAATTTTTTATTACATATTTCTTTGTCCTCTATTATTTCTTGTCTTTCACTATATCTCGTCTTCTGCTATTTCATTTCATATATCTTCTTTCTAGATTATATCCATTAAGATTTCCAATTTATTTTTTTGGTGAGATTCTGGGGGTTGTAAATCCTCTAAGACCTCATATTTGAGACAAATGTCTTTCTATCACCTTCATTCTTCACCTGTAACATGGCTAAGAGTGGAATTCACTTCCTCTGTGTGTGCATCCTACTTGAGAAACTCACATTTGTTCCAAAATCCCTATGTTCCCAACACTTGTATATCCTTTCCCATTAGCTTGCAAAGAACTGAGATTCCTAAACTGTCCACAAATAGACATAATACACTTTTAGCCTCAGAGGAGGGAATAACATTGTGCATATGCAAATGTGTGCATATTTGCCTCAAAATTTACAGAATTTAAAATAACCTGATTTATTCCATTGCCGCACTCCTATCATATATTGACATGTACTTCTTGATTACAGGAAAAAAGTAGTGTCCTATTGCTTTTTGGCGAAATTATTTAGAAGTGGAAAGACACTTCACATGAAATTTAACCATGGGGATGCGTCAAAACACTGAATGAAGATAATTGTTTTCAGACTTAAAATACATGTACGCAAACTCGCTAAAGCAAGCTACAAATATTTTTTTAAAAATCATAATTATTTAGTGAACATGGGAGATAATTTCCGATGGAAAAAAGTAAGTCCTTTAAAGCTATGTGAAAGTAAATTTTAAAAATAAAAGACTAGCATGGAGAAGAAATGAAAAGATAAAATTCATAATTTTATTTTATTTTTTAATATAAGTAAAAGGATGATTCCGGGATTTTTAAAAACATTTATATTATTGGAAATCAGTTTGTTATCTCCAGGTCACATAGTTATCGGTGTGTTATTTCTAGTCTTGAAATCAGAGCCCATTGAAAGAGCATCTGAGAAAGAAGGAAGGAAGGAGGGAAGGAAGGTGGGCTTTAAAACATTAAAAAAAGTGAAGAAGAAATAAAATCATTCCATCAGTCATTGGAGAGAAGACTTTGACTTAAATCTGTTCTGCTTAGTTATTATAAGAGAAAGATCAGAAACTAACTCATGGAAGGGATTTCATTTCATTTTATAATTTTCTTTCTTAATCTTTAGCATTCTGACCCTTATTGCCTTCAGTTTTGTTGCAAATCGTGCCCTCAAACGATCACTCATGTACCATTTTGCCATGTACGTGAATGTATCTGTGATACACAGAATAAAGGCCCCCCAATGTGTTCACCTCCTAATTCTTGAAGCTGGTAACTAAATAAGTTACCTTACATAGTAAAAGGGATTTTGCAGATGTGATTAAATTAAGGATCTCAGATGAGTAGATTACCTTGGATTATCCAGTGGGCCCAATGTAATCACAACAGTCCTTACAAGAGAAAGTGATGTGATATCAGAAGCAGGGGTCAGAGGTCAGAGTGAGGCCATTGACAGAAGGGGACCATGAGCCAAGGGATGTGGGCAGTTCTGAAAGCTTTGGAAAAGGCAAGGGAATGGGTTATTCCCTACAGCTTCCAGAAGAAATGTGGTGCTGTGACACCATGATTTTAGGACTTCGGATCTCTAGAACTGTAAGAAAATAAATTTGTATTGTTTTATACCACTTAGTTTGTGGGAATTTCTTACAACAGGCACAGGAAGCTCACACTGCCACCCTCCTGGTGGCCCTAGAATATGTGCTTTCTCCAGGCTTCCTCCCTGGCTCTTCTCTCAAACCTCTCAGAACTTATCTATGAGGTTTTCAAGGTCCTGAGACTCAGAAGGAGCCTCTCTTTGGGTATCCAAGTTTCTTTGTCTGTGGACCAGCGCCCTTATCTTTCATACAAGGCCAACCCCATTTAATAACGAGAAATGGTCTGAGTAAAGCCCTATCCCAAGCCCCCTCCCAGAGAAGAGTGAATGCACCCTCCAGTCTCCATCTGCCAACCCATTTTCTAAGGGGCAGCCATGGGGATCATTTCATAACACAAACTTGACCCATCTGTGTCCCTCCCTCGTACTCTTCAATGGCCTCCAATCGCCCTTTGCATAAATCGCTTATAAGCACCTAGCTCCCTCCCCAGCTTCACCCCTTACCTGTCTGCACTCAGCATCCCTCATCCCCGCACTTCATGCTCCAAACTCATGGACCTTCTCTAGGTCCCTGTGCACCCCAAGCATACTCTTCCGGCTTGTTCTTGATGAGGCCAATTCCCTCCACCCGGAGACTCTTCCGCCTCCCTTCCCCCTTAACTCCTTCTCATCCTTACCTTTTCCCAGGAAGCCTTCCCTGACATATCCACTCCCTGGAAGCTTCAGAATCTCCAGGGAACTTCTTAGAAAAGTTCATGATCAGGTCATACCCCAGACCTTCAGAAGGAGAAACTCGGGGCTGGGGACTAGCAGTCGGTCTTTGTTTTAAAGCCCTCCAGATGATGCTGTGGATGCTAAGTTTGAGAACCACAATCCTGAAGAATGAATACTGTTTCTGTCTTATTTATCTGGGAATATCCAAGCACTTATTTAGTGTTTAGTGAGTATTTACGGAATTAATACAGTGATTTTATACCAGAGGTTAGATTGAGTGACATAGTGAGTATCAGAATTTTGCGTAAGATGTCTAATTAATCCAAAAACCTTCAGCAGGCAATATTATTATTTCAGTGTTACAGATGAGGAAAAGAAGGCTCAGGCACACTTTCCTAAAGTTTCCCACCTTGTATTATAAGCAAACATTTTTTAAAAAGTGTTTACAAGTATGGGGCATCAAATTAGGTCTGGCTGATCTCACAGCTGCTTTCTCATCTCCACACCATGGTACACTCAGATTCTTTCATTTGATGGTTTTCAACCTTGGATGCACTTTAGAATCACCTGGAGAACTTGAAATAAACAAATAAACAAGGTCTGGGCTCAATGATCAAGTTTCTTATCAAATTTGTCTGGGGTAGAGTACTGGAATTAGTGTATTTTAAAAGCATATTCTACTCTCCAAACAGGGCTGGAAACCACAGCCTGGATGGAGCTGCCCTGGCCCTGCCTAGCCAAGGGACCGAGGGAAGATAAAGTTCTCTACCATGTGACACCGTCATGTCATGTCCACAGTGAATCCTGACTACCACCCAGCTTCCTGTCTCGACCTGTGGCTTCTTGTTATTTCATCTCAGCCTGGGGTTTTGTTCCACTTCCTTGATGTCTGTAATTCATCTTATCCCTTGATTGACAACTGATCTCAGGCATGTTTTTCTGGCAACAACAGTTAGGAATTCCTTTGGGTAAGGCTGTGATCTACCTCCTAACTACACATACCATGACTGTGGGTAACGGGCACAGGTCCCCAGGCCCTGTCTTCATCTCTCGATTAGCCTTCTGCTGGGGGAAGTGGGCAGATGTAAACTCTAAAATGCTTGCAAAAATTCGCTATTATTCTTGCATCCAGCACGGTTATGAGCACACACTAAGAGCTCATGGATGGGGGGCAACATCAGGTTTGAAACACGAACCTCAGTAGGTGACAGAGCCTAGACTTCAATGCAAGTGTGTGGGTCAAAGTTAAACCCTCACATTCCGTTAGCATCTTTTACAAATTACTTTTCTAATTAAGAGCCTGCTTATTAAAGATGCAATCTGTCACTGCATGGGTGATGTTCAACAACATTCCTGTTTCTTCTTTGCTTTGTCCAGATGTTGTTTACTAAGATGTGTTTCCTCAAAATTCTACTTGGCCATCCCATCCCTGAAGTTGACTAGCTATGAGTAGCCCAGCCAGCTGAGGACCCTTCAGTGAATACCTGAATGCAGAGGACTCTTCGGGGGGCTTGAGTTAGAATGGCTTATTTGTTTTTCTCTGCTGAATGAGACAACAGCTATTCACCTGTAGGATTTCTGGAAGGATTTCTCTTTATATCAATTGATCTGTCCATTCTCTATTTGGACAAAAGAAGAATGAAAAACTGCTGGCATTTGAGGTAAGGCATCCTCCATCCCTAGGCACAAAACCAAGGGTGTGCAATGAGTGTTACTAGAAATGCTCCAGCCACGAAGAAGATGGGTAGCGACTATAACCCTGTTTCGACTGGGCACACATACTTCACAAGTGGAGTCTTATTATGCCCAAGAAGTTTAAAAACCAAAAGCAATTAAAACGATTACCATTCTCCTCAATCTTCTTGCAACATATTAAAAGGGATCCAGGTATAGCCCATAGAACATTCTCCATCAAGCCCTTTGTCTGCTAGTCCTCATCCTCATCCCCTGTCTTTCATACGTTGTTACTTTTCTTATATGCATCTCCATACAACAAACAGAAACATCCTGTCTTCTGTCCCTTTCTCCATGTGGCTCTTTGCCTTCCCTTCTTTCCCAGATCTCTCAGGCCTTAAAATGTAGACCCACCCATCCTCACTCTCAACTGGAAAGAACCTTCCTATAGGAAGGAGGAAATGGGGGAGGATCGTTGTTGGATTCTTTGTGTCTGTGTAATTGGAAAGGGGTGGTATCTCTGACTATTTTCCTATTAATAATATGTATCCTATAAAATAATAATAACAGATACTACTTCCTTAACATTTAGTATATTCATGATAACAAGCACTCTACTGTTTTCATTAAATGTTCCCAGCAAATCTGATCAGGTCTCACTAGGCTCATCTACAGTGTAGGAAACAACACCATATGGAGGTTGATTGACTTGCCCAAGGCCACATCGCTGGGCCTTCAAGTCAGTCAAAGCCGGCATGCTTAAATGCTCCACTAGCCTTTCAACAGAGCACCACCTGCCCTAAATATTGTTTGAAAGAAAAGAGCCCTGCAAACTGAGTCTGGCTGAGTTCCTCAATTAGAAAGCAATAAGGTCAAATGAGGCCTCAGAGTTTGTTCCCAATGAATAGTTTTACCCATATTTGCAAATATTGACTGAAATGCTTTCAAAGACCGAGACATTATCCTTCCTTATGAGCTGGGATTTGACACCAGCAAGAAGTCAGTACAGCAAGAAGACGCTGGGATTTGAAGGTAGACCGCTTTGGGTTCCTCTCCTTCCTCCCACTGCTTTGTGACTCTAGTATACCCCCTCACCCTTCAGAGGGATAGGGTCCACCTTTATAAACTCTGCGGAATCACGCATACTATAAACACGCTTAGGGTTGCTATTAAGTCAGAAAATACTTAGAAAGGGTTTTGCCCAAGCCCAGGCCACATTCTGTGATGTCCATAGTGGAACAAGGCAGTAATGAAGTGTGGCCCCAAGAAAATCTGAGTCAGAAACATAATCCTGAAATTGTGCTCCAACAGCCAAACAAGGGTGGATGACCAACCCACAGTACCTCTCGGGTACCCTAAGTTTCTTTCTTTCCTCTTGCTCCAGCAATCTGCTCTTTCAGCACTGGGCAATGATTTGTCCAAGGCCAGGGAGCAAGCCACAGCAGAGCTGGACCAACAGTCCAGTGTATCTAATGCTTTACCTCCTACTCTGTGTCCTGGTGCTAAATATTCAGCCTCACTCTCTATGTGATAGCCACTGCTGAGTGCTAATATTTCTGACATCAGCACACGAAGAGGGGGCAGGGGGGTAACGGGCGCTGCTGGAGATGCAAAGCCCACGCATGGACAACCTACCAGCTCAGCAAACCCAGTCACATTGGAATCCAGGAAAAGATCCAGAAATGCCTCTCATTAGACCAACTGGGTCATGTACACCTCTGGCTCCATCTTGAATTTCTCTAGAGTTTTGAGGAGGTTTCTCAGCTGGTGGTAAGTCCCAAGTAAATGTGCAGACCAAAGTGAAAATGCAAAGAGAGTAATCATATGGCTTAAAAGCTGATCCTGTGGCTTAGGAGAGAGGTAGAGAGAAGGGGGCTATCTGTAGCATTTCCTAGGCTCATGACAGATTCAAGTTCAAGTGCAAATATGTCTTTCCAATAAAATTCAGGGTCCAGTCAAGGAAACAGAATCTATTCTAGGTATCTCAGAAGGATGATGTTTAATACGGGAATTGATGACTCATGTGATGGAGACTGAGGCTGCCCAGGTGAGGGGGGACCACAGAGGGAAGGTCATCCACTCTGAAACCAGAGCCAGCAAGAGACACAACAACTGCTGGAGATGCTCAGAAGGGTAGGAGGAGATATACTCTCGCTTCTCCTCTCTTCTCACCCTCTGATCTTCCAACACTGCCTCCCAGTAGACCAATCAGCGAGGAAGTCAGAAGGCATTCAAGTCAGGGAAACACAGAGTAGGGCATGGCTGGGAAGGGATGGTCTGAGATCACACAAGCAGTGGCCACACCGTGGAGTTTGTCCGTGAATCTGAGCATCTAATATGCCTAATTGAGATTCAGGTGTCTGAGAGAAGGCGGCCCCTCTTCTGTTAGTTCTCTGCAGGCGCAGAAGAGAGGAACCGTGGTGGGTAAGGAGGTAGTGCACAGTAGCCACTCCCCTCTAATTAAATAGATTGTCGAAATTATAGCCAGATGCCTTTTTATTTTTATTTAAGTGGAGAGACTGTGGATGAAAACAAGATCCACTTTCTGCAGGGTTACCCTATGAGAGGCATTGGGCTAAACACACTTTGCTGATTTCTCATTAATCAGCTCAACAATCCTAGGAAGTCAGTTTTATTACCTCCATTTTACTAATGAACAAATAAAACGAAGCTACGGAAAGACCATCAACTGGCCCCAGGTCACACAGCTTCTCCACAGAAGATCCAACGAGGGTTGGAACCCACCTCTGAGCCTCAAGCCCGTGTTCTTTCTAATATCGTACATCAACCAAAACACTTGACCAAAAACAAGTGAGGTCGAGAGCCACAGTGAGTTCGTTGTTCAGTGAGCACTCCAGTTTTCTCTGTTTTAGCATTAAATGAACTAAAAGAGGAAAGAATAAAAAAGAAGGGAAAGAAAAGAGCAACAACAATAGCAAACCAGGCTGTGAATTTTGATTTAGGATAAAAGCTAATTTCAGCAGAAGGTAACAAGGGGGGTTGCCCCGTGTTCTGACGTGATGTTCGGAAACCAGAAGTAACAGCTGTTCCTGTTTCTGACTCAATTGTTTCCGGATGTCAATGGCAGGTTCTTGAATCCCCTGCATTTCCCTGCCCATTACCTTCTGCGAGTTGTGTGTCCCCCTTTTCTTCCTTGGGAACCTGGGTGCCCTCCTAGAACGTCTCTGAACCACTTGCCGATTGTGGAGAACAAAGCAGGCACAGTGTCACTGAGGAATGCGATGCAATTCAAAGTCGTAATTACTGAAACCAAATGGAAACAAAAAAATGACAATTCATGTGAGGCACCCAAGTCACTGGGGCTTCTTTCTCAGAGCTTTTGAATAGCTTCCACCGCAACCGGTGGGAGCAAAGGGTTCTTTCCAAATTATCCTCAGGCAAGGAGCATGGTCGGGAGGGGAGGCAAGGGCAGCATTGGGACCAAAGCTCATGGCCTCTCCTCTGCCTCTGACCCCGCCTGGAGGGGGCTGGAGAGGGGGCTCATTCATCTTTTGTTCCTACTTCATTTTCAAAATATATTCCTATGGCAGCCAGGACTCTTTACAGAGTCTGACTGAGTGGCTCTTTGAGAGGCCGGCGGTGGCAGATGGGTAAGTGTGAAAATGTGATCTATCTGGGATCTCACACTAAGCTACATGCACAAAACACCACTGGAATCACAGCTTTCAAGGGGAGAGATCTCAATTTATCGCCAAAGAACTGTGACTAGCATTTGGCTTTTGGAACTGAATGGATAGGATGTCCAAGAGATGGGAGGGTTGCAGGATCCACACACCCCCAAACCGCCTCATTTATATTATCTTGACAAATATAGGCAGCAGATAAATTTGTTCCAATTCATTGTAAATTTTTATGTGCACAACGGTACTGGGATTAAAAATGTGGGAGGGGAGATGGTAGTCCTTTTCCTCCAAATGGTGTCTGTAATTGATATCTGGCTCAGCCATCCTGGTACAAGCAAAACCAAGTCAGGAAACAAATAAACAAAAGCAAAGCCAACTGGATTTGAAGATACACAACTAACTTGAAGATTGTTAATATAATACTTAATTCTACAAATATTAATAAATACAGACCACATGCGAGACAATATTCCAACCGTGGAGGAAATAGAAGGAGACATACTTTCTCTTTAAAGGGATCTGAGCTAACCAAGAGAACCCTGGGGGATGACCCTGGATTTTCCCCAGTGCATTAAAGTGCTCATAGTGGTCCAGAGCCCTCAGAGCTCTGCTGAGGGGCCTCTGCCTTTCCCCAGTTCCTAACACAGTCCCTGGCCCCAGGGAAGCCCTATTCTGGTGTGAATGGAAGGAACCAACCCTATTGAAGGAAGGTGATGTTTATGCTGGCTCTTGATGGATGGATGGATTGAAGGTTGCCAAGTATGAAAAGATGAAAGCACTTCAAGGCAAGAAATAAAATTGCAAAGGTCGGGAGATGTGGAACAAGGAGATGAGCTTCGATATGTGTCTCAGTCCCTTTGGGCTGCCGTGACAGAACACCATAGACTAGGTGGCTTCTCAACAACAGGCATTTAGTTCTCACAGTTCTGGAGGCTGGAAGTCCGAGATCAAGGTGCCAGCATGGTTGGGTGCTGGCAGAGCCCTCTTTTGGTTGCAGACCCTCTTCTCCTTACATCTTCACTCCAGGATAAAAGCTCTAGGGGCCCATTTAGAAGGGCAGAGATCCCATTCATGAGGGGTCCAACCTCATGACCTCCTAAAGGCCCCACCTTCAAATGCCATCACATTGGGTGGTAGAGTTTCAACATATGAACTTTAGAGGGACAGACACAAATATTCAGTCCATAACAATGTGTGAAAAGTCAGAGAGCTTCAATATGGGAAGGTGGGATTTGTGAGGGGAAGGATACAAGGTGGACTCTCCGTGGGGGGCAGGTTATCTTCACTGTCCTCCATTATCCTCTCAACATGCTTTGTCTTTGCAACTCGAATCAGATATGGATCTTTACCTTAACTGAACTCTCCTAACGTGAGTCATTAAAGTCTCTGCCTTGAGTCTCCTTGCAACCAATTGTCAGACCCCACACAAAAGTGAAAGCTGCACGGAGCAGGCTTCAGATCTTCAGCTTTTATGGATTATTCACTGTTTTAAAAATTAAAGCAACAATGCTTTTGGAAGTTTTCCTCTAAGTTATTCATATCCTTATGTTTTACTCTTTTAAACATGCTAATCCCATATCCCAGAATCTTCCATTAGGAGACAAGAAATTCTCCATTTTTCTATATGGCAAAAGGACTTCCAATTTTTTAACAATATTTCCCTTAGGACTTTCTGATACCCTAATAATTGTTTATTCGGTTTTAAAACTCAGTTTGGCAAGTTTTTTTTTTTCCAATTTAGTTAAAATTCAAATTATTCCTCATCCTTGCAACCAGACTGGTGGGGAACACCACTTTTCCCATTAGACACCTGAGTAAATGGTGGATCAAAAATCTGTCCAAGTTCATGGCTGAAAGCAGCTAAGAGAACTGCCCTGAAGCCTGTCCTTCCTTTGGCCCTGATGTCTTCCAGAGTTTGAAGCTGAAAGGAAAAGTAAATGACTTGGTCCAAGAATAAAGAGGCAAAAAGTCTACTAACCCTTTTCCAGTATACTTCCAGAAGGTTCAATGTGAGCCATTTCCTCGCCTGAGTACGTGGCTTCTAAAACCAGGATGAAAAATAGATACAATTCTTATCTCAACCTCCCTGTCCTCCCTAGTCTGCTTCCAGAAGATGAACCAGGAGCCTCTTGAGGCTTCAGAAACGAGCTGCTCCCCTCTGTGATTTGTGGAGTCACTGCTGATCCCTATCCCAGCTGCTTCAATCATTTCTTCAGGGTTAACTTATGTTGGAATGCAAGACAGCAGATGACCACAGAAATCGAACTCTCCCAGACTCGGGCTGATGCCGAGTTCCTGAAGCATGAGTCATCCAGGAAAAATTAATAATGAAAATGGCTAATTTATAACAGGGCACATCCAAGAAAAGGGAGTGTGCATGTGGAAGGAATGTGTAATGGTAATTTTTCTCATTAACAATAGAACTGACTTGAGTGGTCAATCTGCCACACAAATGAGCTGATCAGGAGTATCACGAAGTCACCATGCTGGACGCTGGACAGACCGGGGAGGCTGCCTGTGCTGGACCACCAGCTCAGGGCATCCTCGGGCAGTTCTCTGTCCTCCAGCCTCTGTCACCACTCAGAATGCCTGGGTCCCCATCTTGACGTCAGCTGGTTGTGTGGCCGGGGCCCTGGGCAAGTGTCTCCCTCCCTCCTGTATTATCTCTCTTCTTTCTTCTCTCTCCCTGCCTTTCTCTTTTCTTTTCTATTTTTCCGCCTCTCTCTCTCTCTATCTCCTCTTTCTCCACCTCCCCCATCTTTTGTTTGGGATTCTTTCTCTGCCTTTCCAACCTCTCAAATTTCTGTCTCTCTCTCCATCATCTGTCACTCTCTTTGTTGTTTCTCAGATTTTCCTCTCTTCCTTTTCTTGTTGTCTCCCTCTCCTGCCCTTTCTTCTTCCTACATTAGCCTCTGTTAGCACCGTTGGCATAAAAATCAGGCCTTAGGACACTAAAAGTGGAAACACCTCTAGCGCAGAGCTTCTCAGACTTCAGTGTGTACATAAACTCCCCAGGGATGTTGTTAAAATGCAGATTCTGCTCCAGCAGGTCTGGGCCGGGACCTGGGATTCTGCAGTTCTTGCAAGCTCCCTGCTGATGTGGATGCTGCAGGTCCCGGGTACCACACACTTTAAGTACCAAAGCTTTAGAGCATCTCTGTGTCAAGTGCTTCACAGAACAGAGTGGAAGACCAGGCCCTAAGTGGGGAGAGACATGCCCAGGCTGGCA
Source organism: Ceratotherium simum simum (assembly GCF_057802395.1). Classification (NCBI taxonomy): domain Eukaryota; kingdom Metazoa; phylum Chordata; class Mammalia; order Perissodactyla; family Rhinocerotidae; genus Ceratotherium; species Ceratotherium simum. The sequence continues at coordinate 7,833,467 of NC_141923.1, forward strand.
TTCAGCGAGCTACTGGCAGGATGGAAACTTCACCATTCTCAGGGCCTGAGATCTTCCCCTGAGTCAATGAGACAGCAAGTACCTCCTTCCTTCGTTGAAGCTGCGTGCTCCTTGATATGCTTTAGTTGTAATATCTGCAACTTAGGGTAGAGAAAACCTGATTTTCCGATTTGAAGCAAAGTTTATAGTTACAAAAAATAGATGCTTTAGACTGAGTTCTGGGTTCAGATACTCAGCTCTGATATATATAATCTCTCTGAAAATTGGACTAGTCTTCTAACCTCTTTGGGCCTCAGTCTTTACATTGAAAAAATGATTAGTATTTCCCTCTCGAGGTAGTTGTGAGAATTAATCTGCAAGTGATATGCATAAAGTTCAGAGCTGGCACTCAGCAAAGTCCTACTTATCTCAACCCTCATCATTTCGAAGCCTTAGGTTTCAGATGGACAGTCCTCACTTTCAGTGTGGGCGCCTGTTCTCATATGGAAAAGCACATTGAAGGATGTGTTATCCACCTCTCCCAATTCTGTGGGCAGCTCATGCCCCAGTGTGCATTCAGCCTTTCATGATAATCAGTAGATGAAGAGCACGGGGTCCGGAGAGCAGACGTGGCCTTCTCAAACTCCTCCCCAGTGTTTGCACTATGTCAGACTAGTATTTAAGCCCCTGACTCCCCAACTGAGGATCTTCTGGCAATGACCCACTGACTTCCAACTCCAAGTTACCTTCCAACCATGGTTTCTTATTATTACCTTTTCTCAGGACACAAATAAAATGTCCACTCTTTTGCTGCAACAATTAGTCTACATCCTGGACTGCATACTCTAGTCCAGCTAAACCAATTTATGGAGTTAAAGTCCAAAGATAATTTCACATGGGAATATAAAATGCTTGGTACTGTGATATGCTTTACGTAAATGGAAATTACCAATCCTTGGGCAAGATTCTATTGGTCTTTGTTATTAATTTTGCTGTAATGACGAATGGCTTTCAATTACACTATTTCATCCTGTTTCCCTCTTTCTTCCTCTCTTTTCTCCCCGTGATGCATGTTTAACTTCATTTCTCCAATGAAATGACTTCTCCTTTTTAGTCAAACTCCTACACTGCCAGATGACATTAGCCAGTTAAGGAAACTGCTAGACTGTTGGCAGTTTTAAGGGTTTCAAAGGGAAAGGGAGGTGGATATTTTATTTTTATGTCCAATCCTATAAGTCATGGGGACTTTGAGTTTGCGGGTGTTTAATTCCTCTCAACACAGCAGAACATCTCAGTGAGCCGTTTCTTGATTGCCCGGGAAGATTTTTCTGGAACAGCCTGAAAACCAGGTGAGGCTGAAAGATGCTACCAAGTGTCACGTGAAACTACAGGTGAAGGAGCAGGGCTTTATTCTGGGCTCAGACACCAGCTGCATCATTTGTTGGATATGGGTCATAAAGAAGTCATTCCCCTCTTTGAGGGTCACTGTCCTCAAATGAAAAATGGAGATGACAATTCTTGTCTCCTGTGGTAGTTGTAAAGTTCATTTGACTTTCACGTGCCTAGCACGGTGTCTGGCAGAGAGAGATGCTTAATTCATGCATACGTGCTTCCTCCTGGCCCAGTGCCCCTGTCCACTGCTCCGGCCATCCCTCTCTTGCCTGCGGTCTCTGCTCTCATATCAGCGTGGCATATTTTCTGAGCTTAGTAAGACCGGGGTTGGACATATGACCTTGGTCTATGAATCACACCAGCAAGCTCCTGCCCAAATTATTTTGGTGGTTTGTCTTTTTTTTTTTTTTTTTTGCTTTGTTATTTCATTTTTATGACACTTACCATAAAGCTGAATGTGTTTACATTCTGATTTCAGAAAGCAGGAAAGGTAAGATGTTCACTGAAATTTAATTACAGGCCATGGAGTATGATTAAAACAGATGGTTTTAGAAAATATGTTCTATGTGTTTTTTCTTCTCTTTTTTTTCTTAAGAAAAATCAACAATGTGATTTTGCTGGCCTTCTTTTCCTGAGTTTCTTCTTCCCACTTGGATTTCTCTTTCTTTCTTCTTCTCTTTTCTTAATTCCTTTCTGCCTTTCTTTCTTATTTTCTAAAAGGCTCTGGATTGCTGCCAGTTATTATTATAAGCTGAATGATTTGGCTTTGAGCCAAGATGCCCATAGTTAAGCACGAAGCCAAAATGGATGGTTTCTCTCCTGTTTTCCCCTCACATACTGTCCCCCATTGCAGCTTATGGGAGGGAGAGGTGGGCAAGCACTTCTGCTACCCAGATTTTGCAAACATGCTCTGATAGTTGGAAGAGCAGAGTCTTAAAGATATAAAAGGCAAGATGATTATAAAAGGAGAGCACGAGAATTTTTTAGGGGCCTTTCCTAGTTATCAGTTAATTTGGAAATCAAGTTAATCATCTTAATTGAGGCCTGACAGAGGTGTGAGGCGGATCTGGGATGTGCAGTGGCTTCCATGTAGAATGTGCCCCTTGAAGACCCACCAATTTCAGCAAAAAGGAGACTGAAATGTCAAGGAAAAAAATCACCAATCCTTTGTGCTAATTGAAAATTTTCAGCCCTCATGTTCAAAGAAATGTGTCTTCAGAATAAAATCTTGAGGGGGGATATGAGTGTCCTGTGGCTGCTGTAACAAGTCACCATGAACTAAGTGCCTCAAAACAACACACATTTATTCTCTTATAGTTCTGGAGGTCAGAATTCCTGAAATTAAGGTGTGGTCACTGCATTTCTTCTGGGAATTCTGAGGAAGAATATGCCCTTTCTAGCTTCTAGAGGTCACCCATTGGTCTTTTGGCTTGTGGCCCCTCCAGTGATGATGTCACTCTGACCTGCTTCCACCATCACATCTCCTCTCCCTCTGCCTCTGTGGTCACAGCACCTGCTGTCTCTGGTCTCCCTGCTTCCCTTCTAAAAACCCTGTGCCTACATTGGGCTCACTTGGGTCATCCAGGACCATTTTCCCATGTCAGGATTCTTAATTTAATCATATCTGCAAAGTCCCCTTTGCCATGTAAAGTACCATACTCACAAGTTCCCAGGATTAGGATGTTGATCTTTGAGGAGGGAATGTTGTTCTGTCTACCAGAAGGGGCTTTGCTGATTCTCTCTTGCCGGCACCATGATAACTCATGTGAGATCCAGAAATGAGAGTGCAGATGGCTACAGTCCTTGAGAAGCCACATTATCCCTCTGATTTCACTGAAGGGCATCCCTGCGTACATTCAGGGTTTGGTTCTTCAACCCCATACACTATCCTTGAGGCCCAGGCCTTAGCTCCGTCCGTGGAAACCAAGGCACAGAATGTCAGGACAAGGGAGGCATTGACCTCACCTCCATCCTTGTTGAGGTACAGCCAGCTGCACACGTCATGGGTATAGCTTGCCCCTGCTGCCTTGGTTTCTCCCAAACTTCACTCCTCTATCACTTGCTTTGCCTCCCCTGGCCCTCCCCAACCTCAGCTCCCCCTCCCCATGCTGACACTGGCACTGTGCAATAAGTAGACAGATTCTAATACAAATATTCAGAATGACCTGAATGGCCCCAAAATAAAAATGCCTAGGAACTGATTCAGCACCACACCTGGGCATCTTCAGGTTTGCTCTTCCTCATAACATAACCACTGGGATAGAAGAGAAGAATAATTAAGAGAGAGAGTCCTCCTTCCCACATTCTTTCTTCCCTCGTGATTGTGTTAACAATTTCCACAGAGATGGAATCCTTAAACTCAGTTACTTTTAGCAGATGGTTTCACCAAGTCTTAAAATGCAATTGTATGAAAATCATACAGACAAATCTAGAGCATCATATGTGCAGGACATTCATTCAAAAGGCATGACACGCAAAATCTCAATCATCCTGGATTTTTAAGCTACATTTTTTTTAAAGTGAGAAAATTAATATATTAGCAATTAAAAAAATGATCAAATCAGGGGGAAAGAAAAGAAGAAGAAACATTACATCTTGCAGGAGACAGGAGAGAGTTGGCTCTTCAATGCTAAGAAATGGAGTCTACCCAGAAGAGTGTTTGTTTCATATATAAACTCGATATTATGCCTCTGCAATAACCTTTGCTCGATGCAGATATTAAAACTTCATGGTTTGAACATGTTTTTGTACAACTGAATAAACAAAAGAATATCATTTATAATACTCCCTAGAGGAAAGGCTTAATATCTCTTCATTATTAGGGATGTGCACCTTAAATCATTTTTTCAGGTCTCCAAATGAACGAGATTGCTGGTCTTTCTGAAATTCACGGATGTTAGAATATGACACTGAAGCTACAGCTGACTCACAGAAAGAATTTTTTTTCTGAAAATTTGCTTTTGTGGTAAGGGAAATTTTGGGATCATTTTGTGGCGTCCTCATATTCTCCATTTTTGTTCACTGTAAGTGTCTTCAAAGTGAGCTAAAGAGTTTGTAAGGCTCTCCCTAAAGACAATAAAGGAAAGGGGCATTGAGTTGCTTTGCCCAGCACTGCAACCAGGCTTGGGAGGAAAGAGGTACAAAATTTGGACACTGGAGAGTAAATACAGAAAAAGAAGCAAAGGAAGAATTTGGTGCTGAGAATTGGCACATAATAAGAAAGTGCTTAATAAGTACCTGCAGGGTTCCATTTGTCCTTCCTATATCATTGACTGCTTCTCTATGTTTTTCTTGTGTGCTAGCTCATCCCTCATGAGCTGTGAGTCCTTTCTGGGCTGGGACTGGTGTCCATTTCTGGTTCCTTCCAATATGGCAGATGCAAGTTAGGCCCTAGAGAGCTGAAGGATGAATAAATGACAAGAAATCTTTGGTAGACACTTCTCCTGTTAGATTTCACAGTGTCTGTCATAAAATATATGATAAATATTAGCTACTGATATACATACCCTGGCCTCACAGCTTACTTCCCTGTGCAGTTTTGAGGGTACATTGCTAAGCCTGCAAGTTGACAAAATAGTTTATGAGGAATACTAAATGGCACCTAGGACATTTTCAATATGGTGCACTGAACTGACCATTTGGGTGTTAATTAAACACACAAATCCTCAGCTCTAAAAGGGAGAACTGGCAGCTAAGATTAAAGCTTCATGATTTGTCAATTGCTCATGATTGATCTAAAAACTATTCAATGTAATCAATTACAAAGGCATGTACTTTATCCCCAGAATGTACAATCTACACTTCAGATATTTTCAATCCTTAAATGGAGAGACACATCCCAACATATCTTTGTTATAAAGAAGGCCTGGGAGAATACACTTCAGGCTCCTGTTGGGTTTGAATCTGCTCTCCACCCACACTCAGAGATTCTGTTTGTCTTTGTGCACACAGATAATCTCTTTTGTGAGTCCCTAATCTTAAATCTATTGACTGAGGTAGGGGTCCTCACTCTTATTTTTGATACAACCTTTTCTTCAGATCCCTCTGATGTTATTTTCTTATCTAATGTAAGTCCATATTTCATCAATGTTTGGTCTTTACCTAAAACCTCCTCCTATTGACAAAGGAGGAAAATTGGCAAGGAACCATGAACTTGGAATAAAGACATCCACGTTCTAAATACAACTTGGCCTCATCACTTCTTCCCTCTGAGACTGGCTTTGCCCTTTGTGTGAACAAGGAGGTCAGATTAGATCACACCCAGGATCCTATTTTACTCTACTCCTATCATTTTTCCACCTGGGGAAGCTCTGCAAAAAGAGCTTGCTTATTTCTTGACTTTCTGTCTAAACTTTTCAGCAACTGAATCTTTTCTGTCACTTTTTTGGGAAAAAAAAGAAACCATCTTTCTTGGCAATCAAGAAAAGTATCTCAAAGACATCCTTAATTATTTCTTTGCCCTCCTGTTGGGATGGCAACTGTTGGAGAGAAAACAGAATATTGCATGGATCATATCAGAAGATCTGAATTTGCTTGTTCCCTTTTTTCAACTCTGAGCAGGTTATGTGACCTTTACAATTTGATTTTTCTCATCTCATGATGTACAAATAGTGCTTGCTCTGCTTAGTGAATAGAATAGTGCTTGCTTTTCAGAGTAATTTTTGGAAGAGCAAAAAAAGAGGATAGGTGTCAAAAGAGTTTAACACCCAAAGACACATAAGTAGCAGTAGCTGTCTCTAGTTTGTACCTCTATGATCCATCCATTATTTGGTTACAAGTAGGATCATTGGTTGTCATAAATTTGATTGCACTGTTTCCTGGCTCCCCATGACCTTCAGGATGGTAACTTCTTCCTTTTTATCTCCAGCCTCATCTCCTACACTTTCCCCCACCCAACAAGAAGCCTGTTCCCCAGCCATGGGGAATATCTTGTGATCTTTGACTATGTCATCCTCTTGTACACTTCAGAGAATTCATTTTCTTTTCATATTCTTTTCTCTCTGCCTGGAGTATCCTTTCTCACTTTTTCCATTAGGTTAAATACTTCTGTTCCTTTTAGTGACATAGTTTGTAAGAAGACCTCCTTCCCCTCATCTTTTTATTTAAACAACAACAACAACAAGACATTACAAATAAATTTGAATTCTCCTGGTCCCCTTCACTGATCTCACTTCATTTTCTCCCCAGAAGCAAACAGTCCCCTCAACTTGGCAATTATCAGTCCTTTGAATAGTTTTTATAAATGTCTAAATATACATGTTGTCATAAAATATATTGTGTTATGTACATTTTAAAATTTGTATATATATGTTATCATACTGTCTGCATATTTTTGCAAATTGCTTTTTGCCATTGAATATAAGGCCAGAGTCTCTTGACTAAAGACCAAAAGATCAAAAAGTCTGAAAACCAAATTTTTTTTCAATAATGCATTCAGCAGCAAATTCTAACCTAATCTGAACCCATTAGGTGGCAAAACATGACCAGAATTGATGTGAGGCTATTCATGGCCTTGATTTATTCCACTTCAGTCAATATTCATATTTTTTTCTATAGAAATATTAGTATGTTTGGTTTTGTAGTGCTGGCCCAGGTTCTGCTGGGAGTGTTACCACAATATAGATATATGCCTTCTCAAATTTAAAAAAAATTAAATTCTGAAACACATCTGGCCCCCAAAGATTTTAGAAAAGGAATTTGGACTGAGGTGTTTCTGAGACCAATCCATGTTGATTCATAAAGCTCTAGTGCATTAATTTTAACAGCTTTAACAGCTTGATAATATTGCACTGTATATATGGCTCTATTTACTTATTCATTCTCTGGTTGATGGATATTTAGGGTATTTCCAATTTTTCACAATTTCAAACAGTGCTGCAATATGACTCTGGTACATGAATCTTTGTGCAATGAATAGGAATTTTCTAAAAGTAGAAGTGTTGATGCGTAGGGTATAAGCTTTTCTAGTTTTATTAGCTTTTGCCAAATTGCTCTCCAAAATGTCTGCTCCACCATAGAAATGAACTGTTAGGACATGCAAGATTCCTTTGCTGCACATCCTAGTAAACACTTGGGGTCTGTGGTCTAGGAAATGATCCACATTTGTATACTCTCCATGCATACTCAACATGAACATTTAATCTCTAATATTGAGGGTACAGGGTTTTATATTTTACATCATATCACACTCAGTAATTATGTTGTTTAAATATTATGGATCTTTATTACTTTGCTCCTGAGACACCAGTTACTGAGTGAGTTGTATCAACATCACCTGCTATGATGTTAGATTCTTCAGCTTCTATTGCAATTCTCTCATGTTTTTACTATAATTTGAGGATATATAATTGAATATATATAAGTTCTGAATTGCAATACCTTCCTGATGCATTTTTGTTCTCTTTAATACTTTTGGACTTCATTTTTTTAGTATTAAGATAGCTACACCAGCTTCCTTTTAGTTAGTTTTTGCCTAATATATATTTTCTCAATCCTTTACTTCCAAGGTTAATAGGTGATTATATATCATTCTCTTGTCCAGTCTGACAATTTATCTTTTAATCTGGGAAGTTAAGTTCAATTACATTTATTATGACTACTGAGGTATTTGTATTTGTTTATAATTTCTTATTTTATGTATTCTGTTTATTATGCTTTTCCATTTTTTCTTTCTGTCTCTCTGTTGAGTTAATAAAGTGTTTCCTATTCCTTTTTATCCCTGATGAGGTATAATTTAATCGTTCTATTACCATGCTTATATTGTCTTTCATATGTGATTTAACACAGTCAAAAATGGAAAAATATCTTTCCTCACTTCTGGAACAAGACAAGGACCCTCATTCTAAATATTACTGTTCAAAATTTTAGTACCACGTTGTTTCTGGATTTGTGTGTGTGTGTGTGTGTGTGTGTGTGTGTGTGAGATTCTTTCTTTCTGATATACATCTTTTAGTTATTCTTTCAGTAAGGTTCTATTTCTGGTAAATTCTTATTTGTCTTAAAATGTCTTTATTTTACCTTCACATTTGCATGATAGCTCAGCTGGTTATGGAATTCTTGGTGGACTCTTCTTTTCTCTAGCAACTTGAAGATACAACTACCTGATCTTCCAGTCTGGCTCAAGAAAGGTCTGCTGTTGGTACAGTTGATTACACAGGTCGTGTAACATCTGTCCTCTATTTTACCAATTCTCTTCATCTGATTTAAATCTGCTATTTAACCTATCCTTTGGGTTTTAATTTTACAATTCTAAGTTTTACTTTTATATTTGTTTTTTTCTTAAATTTTCATTCTTTTTCAGAGTATCTAGTTATTATTATTATTTTTTTAATCTTTTATCAGTTAAATACTTATTTTTTGGTCTTTATTAGATTGTTTTTTTTACTTAATTTCTTTGATATTTTGTGTATCTTGCAACTAAGATGCCACTTCCCAATAATATCAAAATAATTACTAATTTATTTGATCTCACTTTACACATACACAATACTCTCAGAATAACACGTCCTACACTTTTGCCAACAACAGAATTACCAATCAGTTTAAGATTTTACTTACAGCCATATTTAACGTTTTACCCTCTATTTTAAAAGTTGTTATATATATACATCCATATAAGGGGTATAACATCCAGAAAATATTATAATTTTTGCGTTCAATATTCATTCATATTTTAAATAATTCAAATGGATAAAAACACTCTATTACATATATACTCAAATATTTACCATTTCTGCAGTTTCAAGTTTCCCTCTAATATAATTTTCCTTCACTCTAAATAATTCCCTTTAGCAATTCTTTAAAAGCGTATTTGCTGATGACAAATTCTCATAGTTTAGTTTTATATGAGAATGTCTCTATTTTGTCTTTATTCCTGGTGGGTATCTTTGTTAGATACAGAATTCCAGGTGAATAGTTCTTTTCTTTCAGCAATTTAAAGATGTCGCTCTGCTGTTTTCTGGCTCCAGCATAATTACTGAGTGTGACATAATGAAGTATATAGAACCATGTACTCTCAAAATTAGAGATTAAATGCTGTTCCATGATTTCTGATGGAAAATACATAGTTGTTTTTAATTGTTTTCCTTTTATATGTAATTTTTTTCTTCTGGCTGCTCTAAAGATTTTTTTTTTTTTTTGGTAATTTGTCTTCAGTTTTCAGCATTTTAAACCGTATTTCTGGACATGATTTTCTTTCAGTTTATCTTGTTTGGGTTTTGCTAAACTTCCTGAATATGTAAATGTATGTCTAAAAATTTAGGAAGATTTTAGCCATTGTTTCTTCAAAAATTTATTTCCATACCTATTTCTTTCTCTTCTTCTTGGAATTCAATGACATAAAGTTAGACATATAAGACTTTCCCATGGGTCCCTGAGTCTCTGCTCATTTTTAAAATTTTTCTCTCTGTTCTTTAGATTGTATAATTCCTTTTTTTTTTTTTGAGGAAGATTGGCCCTGTGTTACATCTGTTGCCAAACTTCCTCTTTTTCTTTTTTCTCCCCAAAGCCCCAGTACATAGTCGTGTATCATAATTGTAGCTCTTTTATGTGGGACACCACCTCATCATGGCCTGATGAGAGGTGTGTACGTCTGCGCCCAGGATCTGAACCTGTGAACCCCTGGCCCCCAAAGCAGAACTCGTGAACTTAAGTGCTACACCACCGGGCCAGCCCCTAGGTTGCATAATTTCTATTCATCTACCCTCAAGTACACTGATTCTTTCCAATTTCATCTCCATTCTGCCACTGAGACCACTCGGCGAATTCTTTTACTTTGTATATTGAATTTGTCAGTTCTAAAATGTCTATTTTTTTCCTTTTCATTGTTTCTACTTTCCCGCTCAGAACTTTTATCTTCACATTTGTTTCAAGAGTATTCACCTTTACTTCAGGGATGATTTTATAATAGCTGCTTTAAAGGATTTTGTCTAGTAATTCCAACCTCTAGTTGATCTTGGAGTTGAAATCTGATGATTGATTTAGCCCTTTAGGATTGGTCAGATGTCCTGGTGTTTGCTTGTTTGTTTGTTTATTGACTTTTGTATATCAGGTAATTTTGTATTGTATCCTGTACATTTTGAATATTGTCTTGTGAGACTAAGTTCTGTTAAAGTCCCCTGGAGAACGTTGATTTTTGTTTTGTTTTAACAGACAATCAACCTGATTAGACTGACAGTGCAAGTTTTTTCTCACCTTCTGTGGTTGGTCCTTTTAATGTCAGCTCAGTTTTCAAAGTCTTTGCTCTGCTCTTTGCATCTGCCTGTACATCTACCACCCAGGAGTTAGTCTGGGAGGATTTAGTCAGTGGTTTATTTCACAGTTCCTAAAGCCTTTGCTATACTTCTTTGGCTCTGCTCCACCCATGCACGGCCCAGCAGTGAGTCTTAGGCTTATGCAAGTTCCTACACAGAAAATGGGGGTCCGTCCCTTCTCAGACCTCTCCTTTCTAGATTTTCCTTGACATCAGTTTTCAGAGGCCACTTTCGCAGTCCCTCTGGCCATAAAGACAGGATTTTCTCTAGATTTTAGCCCTCCAGGGCTATTGGCTAATTCTAGGTGATGGGGCCACCTTTAATGCAAAGTGGTAATAAAAGAATTAATGATTCTCTCAAAACAATATGGGTCCTTAGCACCTGTTAATGGAGAGGAGGGTCTTCTCTTAGGGTTTGAGATGTTTGTGATGCTTCAGCAGTGGCAATATAGTTCTGCTAGGATGGTTGCCCTCAGAACATGACTGGGAGAGAAAAAAATATTTTTAGAAATGGGAGGGTGACATTCTCCCATACTCTCTGACATGTGGGGGTTTACTTTCTCTGTCCTCTGGATAGAAATAGAAGATTTCTCCAGGAGTTTTTTTTTCCATGCCCATTTGGGTATTTGTCCCATTCTTGAATCAAAGCTGGAAGATGAAAGAGGGGAAACGAAAACCCTGCAAATATCATTCCTGTAATGGAAAGTTATTCATGTGTTTACTTCAGTTTACAATCCCCTGTTATTTTTTAGTTTTCAGAATCCTCAGGTAGTTTCACTAGGTATTCTGTTCAAGATTTGTTATCAGACTATAGTTGACTTACTCTATCTTGGTCAACACTGGAATTTTTTTTTAATTTACATTTTACATTCTGGAATTGCTTTGGAAAGTTTTGATTTAATTTTGCTTTTAAATGTATAAAATATTTATAAAGTTCCAAAATAAAAACAACAAAACAAGGTTGTTATAGGTTGAATTGTATCCCTTCAAAATTTATACCTTAAGTCCTAACTCCCAGTATCTCAGAATGTGACTGGAGATAGGACCTTCAAGGAGGTGACTAAGTTCAAATGAGGTCATTAGAGTGAACCATAATCCAATCTGACTGGTGTCCTTAGAAGAGGAAATTTGGACACACAGACGCCAAGGGTGTACATATACAGAGAAAAGACTGTGTGAATAAGCAGAATAGGACAGCCATCTACAAGGAGAGAAGTCTCAGAAGAAACCAACCTTACTGACACCTTAGTCTTGGACTTCCATCCTTCAGAACTGTGAAACAATAGATTTCTGTTGTTTAAGCCACCTAGTCTGTGGTTGTTTGCTGTGGCAGCCCGAGCAAACTGATACAAGAAGATTATGCTCTATTCTTTTCTTTCTGTCCTGGCTATTCTCCATTTGCTCAGTATTTATTATTTTCCTTTCTATGTGCCATAATCTTCCACAAGATCAATCTCTTCTTCCTTTGCAGCATCCTCTTAAGTTTGATATTTTTATGTCTACTTTTATAGATAAAGAAAGTATTACAGAGGGTGAGCAGGAGAGCTGGCCTCCACACATGACTCCACAGCCCACATGCCTCCTGCCACATCACTCTGTTAAGTTCAACTGACTCGCAAACATGGAGAAGAAGGTAAATGTGCAGGCATGAGATTCCCTAGGTTCTCATTTAACTGCAGCCCAAAAGCTGGAGAGCAATGAAAAAAATGTCATTTTAATTCACCAAACTAATTTTTTTTCAAACTATTGTTCATGCAGTTAGGGCGGTGCAGATCCCTTCCTGAAAAATTTTGACAAACTCCAAGCACCATTCAAAAACGTGAAGGGCTCTCAGCAGGACCTTGTTATTCCGAACATTAGCACAAAGCCATTCCGCACAATACAATACAACTTGATTTTGTATGGCACTCCATTCAAGTAGGAACCCCAACGGAAGCTCACGCATCCTGTTTTTAATCATATTTGAGTGATTTAATTTCAAACACACAACCACTTTTGCCTAATGCAACCTGCGTTTGAAGAAAGGTTCCTTCATGACAACTGAGTGAGACGATGACAAGGGTTTTATTCTGACTCTGATTCAATAGGCCACATTTTGCCTCTGATGAGGGTACATAAATACCACCTAGGGGAGGGTGAATGATGGGTGGCATGGGATTTTCCATTTATCCCCCCTCTATGAAGTACTTAACGTGCTAAAATTATAGTATTAAATAACAACAAAAACTAGCAAAAATGACTCAATTTTCTTTTTCCTTTCCTGGAAAAAAATTCCTGTTTACCCACCAGTGGTAGAAAGGCAGCTTGGTAAAGAGGAATGAACAGTGGGTTGAGCTTCTTGCCTTTTGCTCTTGGCTTTGCCAATGAACTGACCAACATGGTGTCCTTGGGCAACTTCTCTTCACTTCTCTTCACTATTCAGTTTCCATGCCCTGGAGGAGCCAAAGGTCCATCCTTTGGCGTATACACCCTGCCCTGTTTGTTAACACAGATCCCTGCTTAGCTCCTTCTTCTTAGTCTTGGGCTTTGAGTACTTAAGAGAATTTACTGATCCGTAACCACTTAGGTTAAGGATACTCAAAAAGAAGATCCTGTTTGAACATATTTTATGAGCTAAAGATAATGTTTGGGGATATGGGGAGGCAGTGCAACTGGATGGAAGGATAGGATTAACACATAGAGTTGAAATTGGTACCAGAAATCAAGAATAGAGCTTCCTTACCCGCATAGCTGGGCTGTATTTATAGGTGACCAACAAAGACTAAATGAATACTAGTGAGACAGCCTCTTAACAAGTAGATGTTCCTGTACACACAGGAACATCACACAGGAACATCACACAGCAGAGCCAGTATTTGACCTTAGTTGGTCTTGTTCTAGCATAAGCCTGCTTAGCCACAATGCTATTCCACCTTGCAATTTAAGGTAGAACCTTTCTGCCTACAGACCTGCTTCCATAGCCACTCTTAGCACCACTGAGTTCCTTTGATAACTCTACACTACCAGACTGGAGAAGCAGCAGACCTCCTCCTGAATAATACACCCCAGTGTGGCCATGGCAACTATGCTCACAGGTGGGCAATGGAAGTGCAAATTTTCTGCAGTTTGGTTTATCTAATTAAGAGAGCAACAACAGGGCGGAGTCAAGATGGCGGCGTAGGCAGACTCTGAACTCACCTCCTCCCGTGAACACAGCCAATTTACAACTACTGGTGGAAAAATGACCCCTGAGACAGAACTGAAAACTGGACAAGAGGAACTCCTGCAACAACGGACAATCCTCACTGGGGTAGAAGAGGCAGAGACTCCCTTCCGGAGAGGAAAAACGCCGCCTTCACAAGCCGCCAGCTTCACGGCCGCCGGGAGAAGCTCACAGGTACGCACCCTCCCTGGAGGCGCGGGGTCCTGAGCCGGGGAGCGCTCCCGCCGTGGGCATTTTGTGGACCCAGCACAATCGAGACCAGCGGCATAATATCTGACTTTGCCTGCTACTAAAGCATTGGGGAGCACCCCCAGAAAACCCGGTTCACAAAGAAACTAAAACTGGCTCTTAAAGGGCCCACGCACAAACTCACTCGTTCCAGAAAGCATCCCAAAATCACCAGAAAGAAAGGTGCACAGTGCTTTGGTGACAAGACTCACCTAATAGGCCCTGAGTGCATCTCGGTGAGGGGTGAGACCTCTCCAGGGACTGGGACATTGGCGGCGGCCATTGTTGTGGCCTGGTGTGAGCCTGCTGACACAGACACCATTGGAGTTCTCCCTGAGGCCTGCTAGCCCAGGGTCTGCCCCACCCGCTAGAGCACCGATTTAATCCAGCTCAGCCAGGGCAGGCAGCCCACCCTAGAGACTGGCCCCACCCAACAACAAGCCCTCAGGCAACTTGTGGGCCTGCATAGATTGGTGACTGGATTCTCTGCAGCCTGGCAACTGAGCCGACTTGAGCAGGGCAGGGTGTGCACAAGGAGTGGGTGGAGAGTGTGGAGTGGTGGTGGAGTGTGTGGGGCTCCCGCCGTGGAGAGATTGGGTCCGCTTGGGGAGGTCGGGGCACTCACACGGGGCAGGACTGTGTTGACTGTGTGTGTGGACCTGTGGGCAACAGGGCTTGTCAGCTGCAGAAGACTTGTGCTTCTCAAAGACCCACATAGGAGGTTTGCCCCACCTTCCAAAGCCTGAAACAATTGGGTGCTCCTGTGCCTGAGGCCAGCCCCACCCAGCTGCAATCCTCAGAGAGCTGACAAGAGACCTAATAGGCTAGAGGCTTACAGCAATTGTAAGGCCCTGAGCCTAACAACCTGCCATGCTGGGGGCCTACTCAGTTAAAAGAAATACTGCAACATAAATGTGGTATTAGAGCTTACAGCCAACTGTGCTGGGGCTCCCCACACCTGATAAAGAGACTGAAGGGCCCACAACAACTACAAGCAGCTGAGCATTACAACAGCTGGCCAGGAGCATAACTCAGCCTCCCTGGGCACCTATAGGGAGAGCTAACAGGCCACAATAGAAGGACGCACGTAGCCCACATAGGGGCCACCCCTGGAACATTGAGAACTGAGGGAAGCACACTGGAAGCCTCCTAAGGCATCACTTACATAAGGTCACCTATCCAAGAGCAGGAGACATAGCTGACCTACCTAATACGTAGACACAAGCACAGGGAAAGAAAAAATGAGGAGGCAAAAGAATACATTCCAAGTAAGGGAACAGGACAAAACCCCAGAAAAGGAACTAAATGAAACAGAAAAGAGCAACCTACCCGACAGAGAGTTCAAACTAAGAGTGTTAAGGATGCTCACTGATCTGGGGAGAAGAATAGATGAACTCAGTGAGAATGTCAACAAAGAAATGGAAGATATAAAAAAGAACCAATCAGAAATGACGAATACAATACTGTAAATGAAAAATTCATTAGAGGGACTCAAAAGTAGAGTAGAGGATACAGAAGAACGGATCTGTGAGCTGGAAGAAAGACTAGAAGAAATTACCCAAGGTGAACAGGTAAAAGAGAAAAGAATTAAAAAGAGTGAGGACAGTCTAAGGGACCTCTGGGACAACATCAAGTGCACTAACATCCGTGTTATAGGTGTCCCGGAAGGAGAAGAGCGAGACAAGGGGGCAGAGAATCTATTTCAAGAAATAATAGATGAAAACTTCCCTAACCTAAGGAAGGAAACAGACATCCAGGTACAGGAAGCACAGAGAGCCCCAAACAAGATAAACCCAAAGAGGCCCACACCAAGACACATCATAATCAAAATGTCCAGAATTAAAGATAAAGAGAGAATACTAAAAGCCGCAAGAGAATGTCAAGTTACATACAAAGGAAACTCCATAAGGCTATCAGCTGACTTCTCAGCAGAAACCTTACAGGCTAGAAGAGAATGGCACGATATATTTAAAGTGCTAAAAGGAAAAAACTTACAGCCAAGAATACTCTACCCAGCAAGGTTATCATTCAAAATGGAAGGAGACATCAAAATTTTCCCAGACAAGCAAAAATTAAAGGAGTTTGTCACCAAGAAACCAGTGCTACAAGAAATGTTAAAGGGACTGATTTAAGGGGAAAAGAGAAGACCACAAATAGGAAAAATTATCTATTTCCATGATAAGAGGGAAATGGATACAAATGCATAAAAAAGAGGTTAGATATGATATCAAAAACATAAAAGGAGGGAGGAGGGGAGTTAAAGAGTACAGCTTTCAGACAGAGGTCAAACTAAAGTGACCATCAATTCTGTATAGAAGAAGTAAGGAACAGAGAAGGACTATTAAAACACTGAGAAAAAAAAAGTTAATAAATGGCAGTAAGTACATACTTATCAATAGCTAGTTTAAACGTCAATGGACTAAATGCTCCAATTAAAAGGCATAGGGTGGCTGACTGGATAAAAAAACAAGACCCATATATATGCTGCATACAAGAGACACACTTCAGACCTAAAGACACTCACAAACTGAAAGTGAAGCGAAGGAAAAAGATGCTCCACATAAATGGCAACGAAAAGAAAGCTGGGGTAGCAGTACTCATATCAGACAAAATAGACTTTAAAACAAAAACTGTAAGCGACAAAGAAGGGCATTACATAATGATCAAGGGAACAATCCAACAAGAGGATATAACACTTGTAAATATCTACGCATCCAATGTAGGTGCACCTAAATATATAAAGCAATTATTAACAGACATAAAAACAGAAATAGACAGTAACACAATAATAGTAGGGGACTTTAACACTCCACTTACACCAACAGATAGATCATCCAAACAGAAGATCAATAAGGAAACATTGGCCTTAAACGACACACTAGAACAGATGGACCTAGTAGATATATACAGAGCATTCCATCCAAAAACCGAAGAATACACGTTCTTTTCAAATGCACATGGAACATTCTCCAGGATTGATCACATATTAGGCCACAAAACAAGTCTCCATAAATTTAAGAAGATTGAAATAATACCAAGCATCTTTTCTGACCACAACGGTATGAAACTAGAAATCAACGATAGGAAGAAAATCAGAAAAGCCACAAATACGTGGAGATTAAACAAAATGCTACTGAACAACGACTGGGTTAACGAAGAAATCAAAGAAGAAATCAAAAAATACCGGGAGACAAATGAAAATGTAAATACGACATGCCAGAATTTATGGGATACAGCAAAAGCGGTTCGAAGAGGGAAGTTTATAGCGATACAGGCCTATCTCAACAAACAAGAAAAATCTCAAATAAACAATCTAACAATGCACCTAAAGGAACTAGAAAAAGAAGAACAAACAAAGCCCAAAATCAGTAGAAGAAGGGAAATAATAAAAATCAGAGCAGAAATAAATGAAATAGAGACCAACAAAACAATAGAAAAAATTAATAAAACCAAGAGCTGGTTCTTTGAAAAGATCAACAAAACAGACAAACCTTTAGCTAGACTCACCAAGAAAAAAAGAGAGAAGGCACAAATAAGTAAAATCAGAAATGAAAGAGGAGAGGTTACAACAGACACCTCAGAAATACAAAAGATTATAAGAGAATACTATGAAAAGCTATATGCCAACAAATTCGACAATCTGGAAGAAATGGATAAATTCTTAGAATCATACAACCTTCCAAAACTGGATCAAGAAGAAGTAGAGAATTTGAATAGACCAATCAGCAGTAAGGAGATCGAAACAGTAATCAAAAACCTCCCCAAAAATAAAAGTCCAGGACCAGACGGCTTCCCTGGTGAATTCTACCAAACATTCAAAGAAGACTTAATACCTATCCTTCTCAAACTCTTCCAAAAAATTGAGGAGGGGGGGAAGCTCCCTAACTCATTCTACGAAGCTGACATTACCCTGATACCAAAACCAGACAAAGACAACACAAAAAAAGAAAATTACAGGCCAATATCACTGATGAACATCGATGCGAAAATCCTCAAAAAAATACTAGCAAATCGCATACAACAATACGTTAAAAAGATTATACACCATGATCAAGTGGGATTTATTCCAGGTATGCAGGGATAGTTTAACATTCGCAAATCAATCAACATAATACACCACATTAATAAAATGAAGAACAAAAATCACTTGATCATCTCAATAGATGCAGAGAAAGCATTTGACAAGATACAGCATCCATTTATGATAATAACTCTGAATAAAATGGGTATAGAAGGAAAGTACCTCAACATAATAAAGACCATATATGAGAAACCCACAGCTAATATCATCCTCAATGGTGAAAAACTGAAAGCTATCCCTCTAAGAACAGGAACCAGACAAGGATGCCCACTGTCACCACTCCTATTTAACATAGTATTGGAAGTCCCAGCCAGAGCAATCAGGCAAGAGAAAGAAATAAAAGGGATCCAAATTGGAAAGGAAGAAGTGAAACTGTCACTATTTGCAGATGACATGATTTTATATATAGAAAACCCTAAAGAATCCACCAGAAAACTTTTAGAAGTAATAAACGAATATGGTAAAGTTGCAGAATACAAAATCAACATACAAAAATCAGTTGCATTTCTGTACACTAACAACGAAGTAGCAGAAAGAGAAATTAAGAATACAATCCCATTTACAATTGCAACAAAAAGAATAAAATACCTAGGAATAAATTTAACCAAAGAGGTGAAAGATCTGTGCACCAAAAACTATAAAACATTTCTGAAAGAGATTGAAGAACACACAAAGAAATGGAAAGATATTCCGTGCTCTTGGATTGGAAGAATTAACATAGTTAAGATGTCCATACTTCCTAAAGCCATCTATAGATTCAATGCAATCCCTATCAAAGTTCCAACAACATTTTTCACAGAAATAGAACAAAGAATCCTAAAATTTATATGGAACAACAAAAGACCCCAAATAGCTAAAGGAATCCTGAGAAAAAAGAACAAAGCTGGAGGTATCACACTCCCTGATTTCAAAATATACTACAAAGCTATAGTAACCAAAACAGCATGGTACTGGCACAAAAACAGACACACAGATCAATGGAATAGAATCAAAAGCCCAGAAATAAACCCACACATCTATGGACAGCTAATCTTTGACAAAGGAGCCAAGAATATACAATGGGGAAAAGAAAGTCTCTTCAACAAATGGTGTTGGGAAAACTGGATAGCCACATGCAAAAAAATGAAAGTAGACCCTTACCTTACACCATGCACAAAAATTAACTCCAAATGGATTAAAGACTTGAATGTAAGACCTGAAACTATGAAACTTCTAGAAGAAAACATAGGCAGTTCGCTCTTCCACATCAGTCTTAGCAACATCTTTTCAAACA
Organism: Ceratotherium simum simum; assembly: GCF_057802395.1. Classification (NCBI taxonomy): domain Eukaryota; kingdom Metazoa; phylum Chordata; class Mammalia; order Perissodactyla; family Rhinocerotidae; genus Ceratotherium; species Ceratotherium simum. Next base: position 7,852,872 of record NC_141923.1, read on the forward strand.
CCGCATCTGACCGGGCAAGAGAAACAATAGAAAAAATAAACAAATGGGACTACATCAAACTAAAAAGCTTCTTCACAGCAAAGGAAACCATCAACAAAACGAAAAGACAACCTAACAATTGGGAGAAGATATTTGCAAACCATACATCTGATAAGGGCTTAATCTCCAAAATATATAAAGAACTCATGCATCTCAACAACAAAAAAACTACCAACCCAATTAAAAAATGGGCAAAAGACCTGAACAGACATTTCTCCAAAGAAGATATACAGATGGCCAACAGACACATGAAAAAATGTTCAAAATCACTAACTATCAGGGAAATGCAAATCAAAACTACAATGAGATATCACCTCACGCCCGTCAGAATGGCTATAATTAACAAGACAGGAAACAATATGTGTTGGAGAGGATGTGGAGAAAAGGGAACTCTTATACACTGCTGGTGGGAGTGCAAACTGGTGCAGCCACTATGGAAAAGAGTATGGAGATTCCTCAAAAAATCAAAGATAGAACTACCATATGATCCAGCTATTCCACTGCTGGGTATTTATCCAAAGAACTTGAAAACACCAATTTGCAAAGGTACACGCACCCCTGTGTACATTGCAGCATTATTCACAATAGCCAAGACTTGGAAGCAACCTAAGTGCCCATCAAGGTACGAATGGATAAAGAAGCTGTGGTATATATACACAATGGAATACTACTCAGCCATAAGAAACGATGAAATCCAGGCATTTGTGACAACCTGGATGGACATTGAGGGTATAATGCAAAGTGAAATAAGTCAGAGGGAGAAGGTCAAATACCGTATGATTTCCTTCATTAAGTAGTAGATAATAACAACAATAAACAAACACATAGGGGCAGAGAGTGGATTGGTGGTTACCAGAGGGTAAGGGGAGAGGGAGGAGGGTGAAAGGGATAATTCGGCACATGTGTGTGGTGATGGGTTGTAATTAGTATTTTGGTGGTGAACATGATGTAGTCCATGCAGAAATAGAAGTACAATGATGTACACCTGAAATTTTTGCAATGTTATAAACCAATGTTACTGCAATAAAGAAAAAATAAAAAATAAAAAAAAAAAGAGAGTAACCACAATGGGTTGTATTTATCCTACAGGAAATCTATGACTTCTCTTTGACCATCTATTGGTCTTCTGCTTCCCTGCAATCCTAATTCTTTCCATTACTGTGGAGCAGGATACCAGATGATCTGTCTGATGACCTGTTTCCTTAAGTGAAGCTGATTATCAATGACATTAATTAACAGATAAAAGGGAGATGAAGACTCTCCAGGGCCTTTCTGCACCATTGCCTTTGCCCACCCCTCACGAAGTCCCAGGCTGTGCCTGTTGGCATGAGTCATGGCCTGGATTCTGACCCTTGGATTAAGCAAACTCTTATGGCTCCAAGGACAGACATGTTGGTTCTTGTTTTCACAGGCTTTGATCCTTAGGACTTTCTATGGCCTTTGGCTCAATCTCAATTCTGGCTCATTTAGCTTCTTCCTGCTTTGAGCCAAACACCAAAATCCCAAGTCAGACCCAACAACTCAGAACCCAAGTCCAGCCACTGACCCATTTTGCTCTGCCTCTGATCCCTAGAGATAGAGTTTCCTTAGATAATACCTGTCTACTGTCACCCTAATAGTTTTCCGAGAATTAATCCTAAATCTTTGACATGGGGGAAGCTAATAACATTAATAGGCTACCTTTGGGGAATTGTATGTTTTTTTCCCAACACCAACAATCAATACTTCAACTCTCCAACACCAACTGGGTGTCCAACAATTCAATTCAATTACAACACTAACTCTAAAATTAATGCAGATCTTACAGATTAAGGGCTCAGTCTCACAAGACTGCCTTCACTTCAGATGCCAGCTGCAAGTGGGATCCCCAGGCAACCCACACTTCTACCTAGCTGACTACAAATTTGGGATTTCCAACAACTCTCTACTCACGGTCCATAATTGGCTAGAACAACTCACAGAACTCAGGAAAGCATTTATGATTACTGGTTTATTATAAAGGATATAACTCAAGAACAGCCAAATAGAAGAGATACATAGGAAAAGGCACTGGGGAGGATGCAGTGCAGGGTTTCCATGCCCTCTTAGGGTGCACTACCTTCCCAGCACATCCATGTTTTCACCAACCCAAGCTCCCCAAATCTTATCCTTTAGAAGTTTTTATGGAAGTTTTAGTACATAGGATGATTGAGTAAGTCATTGACCATTGGTGATCTAACTCAAGCACCAGCTCCTCTCCCCTCCCAGGGGAGGTCAAGATTTAAGGCTGGAAGTTCTAAACTTTTCATCCTCCAATCATGGATTGATCTTTCTGGTGACTAGCCCCCACCTTGAAGCTATCTAGTCCCCCTCCCTGTATGAGTCATCTATTAGAATACAAAAGACAGTCTTATCACTTGAGGATTTTAGGAGCATTGTATGGGGACCTGGGGACAAACACTGAATTTTTTTATTGTACCATAAGAACCTAATAAAAATTTGAAATCATGGTGAATTCAACTTAGCCAAGATCCCAGAGAGTGATCTACGTCGTTGGACAGAGGATAAACTCTTCTCCAACTTGCAGGACCCTGAGGCTACAAGAACTGACCAGGGGCTCAGCTGAGAGTCGAGCACAGTTATGTTGAACACAGAGATGCTGTCAGTCACCAAGATTTTCTGAGTACCTGTTATGTACCTGGAGTTAGTCAAAGCAACGACATTACACTGAGGAAAATGATAAAGTGCCCGTCCTCCAACAGCTATGTTCTGGTTGCAAGAGGCATAAATACTCATACTATGTCTTCAGGTTGTCCTACAAGACTCCTTCCAGCTGGGGAATGAGGCATCTCAGAAGGAAAGGGTGAGTGAGAGGAACAAGAGCCATAAGGAAGTACCAGGAACTGAAGAAGAAAGTACTGAATCCATTAATGGGACCTAATGGGAAGAAATTAGGTGAGTGACCCCCCTCTGGGGGATTTGGAAGGCCAAGACATGGATCTCAGTTCCTTCTACCAAAGAGGCCAAGCCACAGGATGTCCACATGAGCTTGACCCCCCTCTAAGGAAAATTGCCACCCTTTAAGGCTAGTACTGAGAAAAAGGGGACATCAACTCTACCATGTGTCCAAATTTCCTACCCTCCCTCTATTATTACATCATTATAACCACACTGGCCTAAGGGATGTTCTTCCAACAAACCAAGTGCATTTTTGACCCGGGACATTTGCACCACAGGCTCTCTTTCAATACTCTTCCTTTCAATATTCAAGTAGTTGACTCCCACATTGCACTTAGGTCTTGATTCAAGCGTAGCACAGAGTGGTGTTCCCTGCCTACCATGTAACAAGTGTGCCCTCCTCCCACACACGTTACTTTTAACCTCTCACCTTAAGCTTTCTTTTCTTATTAAAACTTGGTTTAAATCTATTTACACACGTCTCTTCACTTCTAAGAAAACTTTGTATGGAAAATTCTTTGATTATTTTATTCATGACCTGAATTTAGAACAGTATCTAGCACAAGCAGCATGCTTACCTATTTGATAAATGACAGTTATTTGAATGAGTATAGAGGGTTATGTCCTATGCTATGTGACCAAGGAACTCTGGCCAAAGAGGATTGGATGAAAAAAGAAACAGTGGCTTATTGCCAGTCAATCTATAGGGTGGCTGGTGGCCTAAGAGCTGTGCCTCACTGGAACGTGTACCTGTCAGGTCTTTTGTCTTTTGGATCAGAGTGGGAGATGCTGAGACAGAAGCAATAGAGACAGAAAGAATTTGTAGGAAGACAACTGCTAGGTCACATTAGAGTATCGGTGTACAGGGTTCTTCTGCTGAGAGCACCCAGTCTTTGGAAAAGCATTGCATCATGAGGCCAAGACGTACTATGGTTCCTGTTCTTTCCAGTTATTTTTGAAACCATCTAGAGCTTGGACAAGTGGCTGAGAATCCAGTTTTTCTTTTGCAAATGTATATCCCTATACTAACCCCTCCATGCCTTGAGCAAATTGAGAATGTCTCTTGTTTCCTGGAAACCAAGGAATCCCAACAACATCTTCATGCTTTCTGTGGGTTTTCAGGCCTGGCGCTACCAAGATATGTTTGGTTATGGAGAGAAGAAGAGCAGAGAATCAAGGAAAAAAGAGTAAAATCTAAAATGGAGGGAAGGAAGTTAATGAACATCTCTTGAAGACCTAGCATATACTACTAATTGTGCGGGTGTAAATTATCACATTTGATTTTCACATATATGCAGTTAGGATGTTTTTTGTTATTAAAAATAAAAACCCTACAAACTAGCTTAAAGAATAAAGAAATTTATCTCACGTACAGGAAGTCCAGGTCTAGTGTGGATATATAGCACGACCAAGAATCGAGCTTCATTTCTCTCCTATTTTTTGCCTCCTTTCAGTGTGACAGCTTCATCCTCAGGTTGGCTTCTCTTATAGAATCATGTGATGGATTCTAGAATCCTTGAAGCAACATGCTTCTAGGGGCAAAGTGAAAAGTCTACTCCCCAAATCACAGCCAACCTGTAACTCACCCCAAGCTCTGATAGGTAAGAGCCTGGGTTCCTGAACTCCTTGCTCTCCAGACGGATGGGATGACCTTTAATGACTGTGACCATTCAAGTCCCACTCTTGGGTCTGGGGGTCTTGTCCACCCAGCTGAGTCACAACAGCTGCATTGGTGGGAGTTAAGAAGGAAGTGAAGAATCGATATCTATCATCACCATTTCAGAGATGGCAAAACTGAGACTCAGAGAGATTAAGTATCCTGTTCACACAATATCCTGAACACACAACTAAGTATCCTGAACACACAACTAAGTTGGAGATTGAAATTTTACTCATGTCAGTCTATTCCAAAGCCTGTGTTTATTGCATACACACATATGGGAGGGAGGATAAAGGAGGGAGGCAAGACAGGAGAGGGAATAAAAGAGGGAAAAATAGGAAAGAGAGGGAAAGCAGGAAGTAAGGAAGTCACAAGCTTCCTCCCGCATCAGGCCTTGCTAATGCACTAGGGCCAGCTTAAGAACCAACTGTCACCATGTGGTTTTCCAGTTCATTACTCCTTGGCATCAGCAAGTTCTCATTTGTGAGAAGAAAATAATGACTTTAAAAGGCTCATAAAGATTCTTGGACATCAACAAGGCCTCCCCAAACATAAGTTCATTACATTTAGAGAAAAGTGTATCTGTTTTTTTCAGAGACAATATTCGCTTCCAGATATATTAATTTACAAATGAACAGAAAACAAGTGTCCTGTGGTTGGCTGAACTCCAAATACTAAAGGAAGAAAATAGCTGAAGTCATTTAACCAAAGTCAAATGTAACAGAGATTTCCATGCCTGACTTTTAAAGAAGCTTCTGGATTTATAGTTTCATTCTGAAGTTGGACCTCTTAGAATGAGAATATTTTAATATTTTAAGAGAGGGGAAAGTTTCCTTCTGTCCTATGGGACAGTCTGATCTTTTCCTTTCTGCTGTGACATCATCATTACCTGGTTGTCGTGGGTCAAGATCAAGTGTAGGCTAGGACTGGGAGTGGGGGAACCCTGGGGCCACAGTGCCAGGCCCTAAGGGTTGTGTCATCATTGGCATGAACACATGAGCCTGATCAGACAGGTAAGGTGGGCTCACAAGGCTCTAGACAGCAGGCCTTACTCAATGCTCCAAGTCAAGCCTTGTGTGATTTGGCTGTTTTTGGAAGAGTCCCCTCATGTGACAAGCGTTGCAGAAGCCAGTGTTTCCCAGGTAAAAGTCTGAAAGGAGTTCAGCCTGTGTCCAGAGACCTCAATAATTAAGACAAGATTCTGGGAAGGTCTCAAGGGAAAATTATATTCCTATCAGAAAGTCTATGTCCTGAATCAGCAGGATGAGGATTAAGGATGGCCACTACCCACAGATAATATTTCATATCTAATGCCCAAACTCCAGCCATACTGGTGCATTCAGTGGTTAGCAACCAAATTTTCTTCCAAACTCATCTGCATTTGAGTCTTAATCATATTCTTTGTTGGCTTAATCATGTGCTTCAGTTCCCTCACCTATAAAATGGAGACCACACACCTAACTCATGGGATTGCTGTGAGTGGGGTCATTACGAGGATTAACAGAATGAATGTAAGTAAAGCACTTAGAAGGTTGCATGACACATAGAAAATAATAACAATAATAACTGCAAAACCAGCAATTTATGTAATTATTAATAACTACAAAACCTAGGTATTAGTCTGCTGGAGATGCTATAACAAAATATCATAGACTGAGTGGCTTAAACAACAGAAATTTATTTTCTTACTGTTCTGGAGGCTGGGAGGTCCAAGATCAAGGTGTTAGCTGATTTGGTTTTTGGTCAGGGATCTCTTCCTGGTTTGTAGATGGCCGCCTTGCTGTGTCCTTTTATGGCAGGGAGTGAGAGAGAAAGAGAGAGAGACAGAGGGAGAGCCAGAAAGCTCCCTGGTCTTTCCTTTTATAAGAGCACTAATCCTATCAGACCAGGGCCCCAGCCTCATGAACTAATTATCTCTCAAAGGCCCTGTCTCCAAATACCATCATCACATTCGGGTTAGGGCTTCAACATATGAGTTTTGAGATTACACAAACATTCAGTCCATAACAACCTATATAAATAAAGATGCCTAAAATTTTCCCTGGCCCAGACTATCAGGCTTTCCTAGGTTTCCAAAGGTGCTTAGTATGGTGAAATGGTATCAAAAGAGGAGAATTAATCATATTTAAAAGGGTGTAGTTGAGCCTATGTTCTCCAGAGTCGCATCCAGTGATTTGTTAATGTAAGTGCAATAACTACATCATGGTAGATGCAAGTCCACACCAAGTATTCGATAAGCATTGCTGCCCAGAAGAAACTTTGGACTGAGAAATGGCAGATGCTCCTTTCTCTGGTAATCCATGTAACTTGTCCTGGGCTTGCCTTGAAGAATGTTTATGCTTAAATTGCTCTCTCTGCCTCATTTTATTGGCCAGAGAGTTCGATCCACTCAGAGTGAAAAGTAAGAGTAGAATATAGAGTAAGCATTTGTTATGGAAATCACCCTCTCCCAGGATCCTTTCCATCTTCTTTCCTTTTTCTATTATTTAAATTAATAAATTATTTTCTCCAAGGAAAGGAAGACCTATTTCCAATTTATTTTAGTTACTTGACACTTGTACTCACAATTCCAACTTTGCTGTCTATAGTAAAATTACTAACATTTCACAAAAATCTTTTCCGTGGAATCGTAAAGAGATCTCAACGTTGTCTAACACAGAGCTCCACACAGAGCTCCACACAGACTGCCAATCGACATTTGCAAATCAGTATGAAACCAATTTCCCGTATATGTTTTAGTTCCTCTTGGGTGGGCCTGAAGGATGGGAACACTCACATCTTTGATATGGTGAAGTTTCAGGGATTTCAAAAATATCTGGACCAATGGAAAGATTATAGATGTTAGAATTAGATAATCACTTGAATCCTGGTTATCTCATGTTCAAACTCTACAGCTTTGAGTAACTCAAGGCAATTCTTTATGATTCAGTTGTCTCAAATGAAGCAAGAAAAACTATTACCTACCTACAGATGTAATTGGTCTTAAGTGGTATTGTTTGCCAGACATTTGGTACAAGGTAGAGTCTTATACCAAATAACTCCCTAATGCTTTAATAACTGTACCAAATGCTAGTTATTTTCCACCATAAGGTACTCTTGTGTCCTGTGTGAGCCAAGCTTGTTTCCCTGAGAAATAATTAATTGAAAATTTCTAGATTAAACTTAGAAAACCACATTCACACAAAACTTTCTGTTAGTATCAATATTTTGAAGAGAGGTCTGATTCTGGTCATGTCAGAGTAACTTATATTGGACTCACCCTAATGGCGATAACAATTAAAACTCTAAAAAATATTTTAAAATACTTTAAAGAGTTGAAGAGCAAGTAAAAGTAGGCAGATATGATTCCTGAAATGAGAGACATAAATTAGATGTTTCACAATTAACTGGCTTTTCTATGTGGACATGGGGGGACAAAACTCAAACATAAAAGAACAGAGTTACTGAGCAGAAGAAAAAGAGGTGTGAATTTAAGGCTGGAAATTGATGGGAAATAGAATGGAATGGAGTGGGCCATATTTGGGAAGTCCAAAATTCTGCATACCAATTATTTATAAGTCTTTAATTCCTAACTTTCATATTCATAAGAAAGGCACCAAGGAGCCCCCAGAAACCAGCAGTTGAGAGCTAAAGAACTTAATAGTTTGAGCAGTTATTTAGCAGTGGGAAAGCATAATTTGGATATTATGTTCCACCAAATTACAGGAGTTTGGTACAAACTATGGGCTTTTCATTGAAAACACAGAAGCAGTGTGTCATAAGAACAAGGACTAAAGTCAGGGACTAAGCAATACATAAATAAATAAACTGGTCCTAGTAAGGCATAAATCCAAGCCAAAAGGATTTTCTAGTAATTTAATTGTCTGTCAGAAGAAAAAAAGAAACAAGTCAACATTATTTTTAGGAAGATAACAAAATCCAGAGTGTCTATATAAATCCACAATATCATGTATTGGATAAAAATTCATTAAACATACCAAGAAGCAGGGAAATTGGTCGATAATCAAAAGAAAACACAGTCGAGAGAAGCAGACTGGCAGATGACTCAGGTGTTAGATTAGTAGAAAAGAAACTTTAATAGAGCTATTAAAACATTCTTAAAGAAATTAACAAAAAAGAGTGAAAGAATCAGTAAACAGTTGAGTATTCTCAGGAAAGATATGAAAACTGTATGAAAGAACCTAATGGAAATTTTAGAACAGAAAAATACAATATATGAAATGAATAGTGTAATAATGGACTTAAAAGCAGTTTGAATACATCAGGGAAAGGATCAATGAACAGATCAACATAAAGTGAAGCCCAGAGATGAAAGAAAATACTGAAAACACTTAAACAGAGCTACACTGATATGCGGAACAGTAGGAAACTGTCTACTATGCATGTAATTAAAGTCCTAGAAGGAAAAGGGAGAGAAAATGGGGTTGAAAAACAAACAATGACCAGAAATGTCCAAATTTGGAGAAAAAATATTCGTTCACAAGTCCAAGAAGCTCAGGAAGTTACAAGTAGATACCATAGTCAAAATGATGCAAACAATAAATAAAGAGAAAAGCTTTAAAAAATCCACAGATATTTTATATATATATTTATTCCCCTGTGTATACTTTACACAGGGGAATAAATATAATAATGATGACTGACTTTTAACTAGATATGATGGAGGTCAGGAGGTAAAGGAATTATACATTTAAAGTGCTGAAAAAAATCTGTCAACACAGAATTCCATATCAAGTAACAATATCCTTCAAAAGTGAAAGTATAATTAAGATATTTCATATGTTAAAAAAATTTTTTAAAAATCAGAGGAAATCCATCACCAGCAAGCTCACACAATAAGAAGTGGTAAAGGAAGTTCTTCAGGCAGAGGACAATAGTGTCAAGTGAAAATTCTGATTTACACAAAGGAAGAGTGTCAGAAGTAGTATACATATGGCAAAATAAAACTGAAAATTTTTAAATTAATTTTTAATATCTTCAATAAATAATTGAATGCCTAAAGGAAAAAAAATATTGTGACATTCTTAACACTGGTGGAAGTAAAATATGTGACAAACATAAAAGATGTGAAAAGGAAGAAGTATTCCATTGCTTAATTCTTACCTTATATTTAAAGTAATGTAATATTTAAAAATAGATTGGGATAAGTAAATTATTGCATCAACAATTAAAATAATACAATAATAAAACAAAGAAATAAAGGTAGTAGATTCTACCTAACAAATATTCAATTAATCGGAAAAGGCAGAGGAGAAAAAGAGAAACAAAGAACAGATGGGACAAATAGAAGACCAATAGCAAGACAATGTACTTAAATCTAACCATGCAGATAATTACATTAAATATAAATGATTTAATCATGCCAAATAAAAGGTAAATACTCTCATAATGGATAAAAAATAAAGAATATGTATATATTTACAAAGAAATTCTTTGAATGTGAAGACATTAATAAATTTAAAAGAAATAGAAAGAAACAAATGAAAATAAAACAGAAATAACAAAATATGTGAGATATAGCTAAAGCAGTGCTCAAAGAAAAATTTATAGAGTTAAATTCTTATATTAGAAATGAACAAAGTTATAAAATCAACTATCTAAGCTTCCATCTTAAGAACCTAGAACAGGAAGAGACACTAAACCCAAAGTAAGAAGAAGTAAAAACTAAAAGCTATTCCTAACGATTTACATAAATATTTATATATAAAATTATATATCTCTCTCTCTCCAGACTACTCAAGGCAAAAAAAAAAGGGAAGGAAGAGATTACTAATATCAGAAATCAAAGGTGTCATTATTAAAGATTTTACAGATCTATGAACATCAAGAACATAATAAGGAAATATAATGAGCAATTTTATTACAATAAATTTGGCAATTTAGAAGAAATGGACAAATTTTTTGAAAGACACAAACTATCAAAGCTTACAAAAGAAGGAATAGATAACTTGAGTATCCCTACATTTATTAAATAAATTGAATTAATATTTCAAAGTTTTCCACAACAAAAATTCCAGATCCATATTGTTTCACTGGTGAATTTTAGTAAATGCTCAATTCCTATTAACAACTCTGCACACACTCTCTCGGAAAATAGAAGAGAAGCAAATATTTCCAAATTCATCCCATTAGATCAGAATTTATCTGATAAAGAAATCAAAGACATTTCCAAAGAAAAGTCAATAACTCTCATAAATATAGAGGCAGAAATTTGTAACAATTTCTTTACAAATCAAGCAATATATAACATAAAGATTATAAAACATGAAAAAAGAGGAATTTATCTTAAAAATGCAAGGTTGCCTTAATGTTTGAAAGTCAATTAATGAAATTTACCATATTCATGGACTAAAAATGAAAAATTATTTGATCATCCTCAATATGTAAAAAAAGATTTAGGTAAACTCAACAATCATTCATGATTAAAGGAAATTTTTTCAACCTCTCAAGAAACTTAAATTTAAAGTAAACTTCCTCAATTTATAAAGGGCCTTTATGAAAATCTTTTTCTAGTAAGTAAGTAAGAAAGAAAGAAAGATAATTCTTACTTGAAGAATTACTGGTTTATCTAAGATTAGAAATACAATAAGGATGTTTACTTTCAGCACTTCTTTTCAAAATTATACTGTAGATCTTTGCAAGTACTAGGTTTGAAAAATAAATGAGTGACATTAAGATTGGCACAAAAGTATTGAAATTGTCATTATCCATAGATGACTTGATTGTTCATGTAAATAATCCTAGGGGATATAAAAACAAACCAAAACTAAAAGTACTTGCATTAATAAGTGAATTTAGCAAAGTTGCAGGATACAAGGTCAAAATACACACAAAAATTTGAATTTCTGTATACTAGAAATGAACAATTATAAAATGAAATGTAAAAATCACTATTCATAATAGCATTAAAAAGTCAAAAAATACATAAAAATATATTTTCCAATAATATGCAAGTCCTCTACTCTGAAAATTGCCAAACATTGCTGCAAAACATTTTTTAGAGACTTAAATAAATAATAGGAAATCCAGAAATAGACCCACAAACGTATGGTCAATAGATTTTTGGCCAAGTCATTGTACGATACAGTGGGAAAAAGGAAGTCTTTTCAAGAAATGATGCTGAGACAAATAGATAGTCATATGAAAAAATATGATTAAGGGACTTTACCTCACACCACACACAAAAACTATTTTGAGATGGATCATAGAACTAAATGTAAGCCAAAACTCTAAAGATTCTAGAAGCAAACAAACGAACAATGCTGTGACTTTATTTCTGAGAATATGAAAAGCACTAAACATAAGAGGAAAAAAATCACCAAATTTGACATCATCTAAATGAGTTACTTCTAGTCATCAAAAGTCATCATTAAAAAAATAAAAAGGAGGGACCGCCCCAGTGACCTAGTAGTTAAATTCGCTCGCTCCGCTTTGGTGTCCCAGGGTTTGCACGTTTGGATCCCTGGCGGGGACATATCAAGCCATGCTGTGGTAGGTGTCCCACATATAAAGTAGAGGAAGGTGGGTACGGATGTTAGCCCTGGGCTAATCTTCCTCAGCAAAGAGAGGAGGATTTGCAACAGATGTTAGCTCAGGGCTAATCTTTCCTACCAAAAAAAAATAAATAAATAAATAAAAAGGAAAGTCGCAGAATGAGAATAAAGCATTTGAAATACATATATCTGACAAAGGATTTATATCCAGAATATGTACAAAACTTCCACATATCAAAGTGAAAAGATCACAAATCAATAAAAATGGCCAAGAGACTTAAACATCTACTTTGCAAAAGAAGACAAACAAAGAGGATGTTAAAATGTGCTCAAAAACATTTGTCATCCAAGAAACATAAATTAAAACCACAATGAAATCCACTATATTCCCACTAGAATGATGAAAATTAAAATTACTGGTAACTCCAAATAGTCATGAAGATGTGTAGCAATCGGATTTCATATATTTTGGAGGGAATATAAAATAATACAACCATTTTGGGAAACTTTCAAGCAGTTTCTTGGAATTTTAAACATTCACCTATCCTATTAACCCCTCTATTACTAGGGATTTATGGGAGAGAAACGATAACATGTGACTATGAAAAGATGTGTATCAGAACTTTCAAAGCAGCTTTATTGATTATAATCAAAAACTAGAAATGATCCAAATGTTTATTATCAGGGAAATAGATAAACAGAATTTGGTATACTCATAGAATACTACACAGCAATAAAAAAATAACAAACTAATACTAAAAAGCCACCGACATGGATGAATATCAGAAACATTATGTTCCGTGAAAGAAGTCGGATACAAAAGAGGAAACGCTGCATCATTTTCTTCCTGTAAAACTCCACTTGAAGTTGAAGTTCATTTAAAGTTTAAGAATGGACACAATTGAAGCTATGGGTATAGAAACAAGGGCAGCGTGAGTATAGGTGGGGATTGACTGCAAAGGATGAGGAAATGCACTGTGGTGACGAAATGTTCTGTATCTTTTTTGCTGTATCAATTATGTTTTGCTGAGGAACAAGCCACCAACAAATGAGCGGCTTAAAACGTTGATGCGATGTTGCCATTTGTGCAGGACCTGGTTCACTGGTTCTTTGATTCTCGGTAATGTGTACTGGGGCTACCAGTTGTCTGGACTGTTTTCTTACAGCACGACACGTGCAGAAACATGATCCTTAAGGGCTAGAGCTAGAAATGGCAGAGCTTTCATTTTTGCCACATTCTATTGGTCAGTGTAAGTCACAAGGCCCAGCCCAGATTCAAAGGAAGGGGAAATAGATTCCATCTCTTGATGGGAGGGGATACAGGCAGATATAGGGGGAAGAGGGACTGTTGGCAGCTTTTGGACACAACTGAACACAGTTTGTTCTGGTTACGTGGGTGCACGTACTTATTTAAATTCACCCAACCATACTTTTAAGGTCTGTGCATCTCTCTGTATGTAAATTAAAGCAAATGCACAATGGAGTTGGCTGTGACAGTTTAGAGTTCTCATCTTAACCCTCTCTGGCTGAGCATATGACATAAAACTAAGGGAGGGAAGAGGTTCTAATAAATGCATGTCAAAGTTCATTCACTTCCTGAAGATTTCTTTGGTTGAATTCTCTTTCCAGAATCAGTTGAAAGGATAAAAGACAGTCTGAAGACCAAAGGCAAAATTAAAATTGCTCATTAGGTCTTTCATAAAACTCTGTTTTTGAAGAGTTACAATGTATAACCTGGTTACTTGAACAAACTAGTCAAAGCTTGCTGTAATTGGGTAGTTTATCTTATGCCAGGGGAGAGGGGATTGTACATCTTTTCTCCCTTCCTTTTCAGGGACGTGGAGGAAGTAGTGAAGTCCAGTGTTGGAAAACACAGGCTTTGGGGATAGACACTTGGGTTACACTCTGCCACTCACTAGTTGTGTAAACTTGAGTAAGTGTACCAACCTCGCGTGACTCACTTTTCTCAACTGTAAAGGAGAAATAATGCCACCTAACTGAGGGAGTTGTTAGAAGAATTAAAAGAGGTCATCTTAAGCTGCTTAGCATGGTGTCGGCATATACTAGGGAGTCAATATGTGAACCTGTAGGAATGTGATGAAAGATAAAGTATCAAAAATAATAGAAATCTCATGACTCAGCAACTAAAGACCCTCCCAACTCTTGGCACACCCTCCCTCCAGCCAGGACCCCACAGTCACATGCACATACATACCACCCTACCTGCTCTGTCTCTGCAGGGCTCAGTTAGTTATAACTAGACTCCAGAAATCTGGATTATTGTCATCATAGGATCATGAGTGGAAATGTAAATCCCCCTAAGGAAGAACGTTATAATTATTAGGGCTGCCTGTAAGAGAATGGATTCCCCAGTGAGGAGAGACATTCTTATCACTAGAGGTATTAAATGAGAGAAGGCTTAATAACTTTTCAAGTTTTGCTCCTTAATGTTGCTGGAAGGAAGTGTGCTTGAATTCTGGTTCACACACTAACTATCCATGTGTCTTTGCATGGGTCAGCCTAGCCAGACCTCAATTTTCTCACTTATAAAATGGGGATAATAATAGCTATGCTGAAGAGCTGCCATCAAGATTAGTGGTGATATATCTCAAGAACCCAGCCTGTAGTGAATACTCTAAGTAGTTATCATCACTACATGAAACCCCTATTATATGTCAAGCCCTGTGCTGGAATTCACAGGCCACTGGGAATACAGACATAGCAAGATATAATTATAGTAGAGAGTGAAAAAATGTTGTGTGAAATACAAACACAATTCTGCAAGTACAACAAGGAAAAACTAACTGTCTGGGTGATTATGAAGTAAAACTGAAAATTAAAAACAAACAAACAAAGCTCAATTATATTTGATTATTAAATTTGAAAGATTACAGTGGCACTTCAGAAGTACTCTGAGATGTTTATATTGGTAGGACTGGAAATTCAGACTTGGGATATTAAACCTGGTGAAGGTTTTAATAGAAAGAGAACAGACGTTGAAGCCAAAAAGATCAAAAAGTTTGAGTATTGATTGCAACTTTATCTGTGTAACCTCAAATAATTAAAATACACACTCTGTGCCTCAGATACCTAATCTGTTAAATGGGAATAATACAGCTCCTCTCACCATGTTGGTTGTGAGGGTTACGTGAGATAATACATATGAAATTATTCAGCACAGGACAAGACAATGCCTGGTCCCTCCTACTCTGAGATGGCATGGTTGTAGAGCAGTTAGGATGCCTTTAGTTCCAGTAACAGAATAACCTAAGAATGGCTTGGACAATCAGAGCATTTTTATTATCTCACATGGTAAGTCCAAGGCTAAGTCAATAGAGTTGATTGACTCAGCGGCTCAACGATGTCAGGAAGAGCCCAGCTTTTTTCGTGGTTGTGCTCTGCAATCCTCAGCTGGTTGGCTTCATCGTTCATCCACCCTTCAATATGGCTATGGCACCTCCACACATCCTGTCCTTATACAAGGACGTTCAGGAAGAAGGGAATTTCCTCCTGTGTATCTGATACATGTCTTCCTATAATGTAGTGGCTCCCAAATGTTTTGGTCTTGGGATGCCAAAGAGCCTTTGTTTATGTGATTTATATATATCAACATTTACTCTAATAGAAATTAAAAATCAGTTTGAAGAATATTTAAAAATATTTATTTACTTTAAAGATAACAAAAAAACCCCCACTGCATTAAAGTAACATTTTAATAAAAAACAACTGTGTTTTCTAAACCAAAGACTATAGTTCTTATTTAATAAAAAATTTAGTGAGAAACGGCATTTTATTTGTATTCTTTTCAAATCTCATTAGTATCTGGCTCAACAGAACACACTCTGTTTTTCATACCAGCTTCTGCATGCAAGCTGTTATGATATGCTATTTTGGTTGAAATATGATGAAGATCTGGCCTTACGGCAGGTATGGACATGGGAAAAGGAGGAGTATTTTAGTAGTGTTCTCAGATAATTGTAGATATGTTTCTTTTCTACTACACCAAAACTCACCAAGTGGTAGTTTTTTAAAAGTTAGGTGCAATGTGAGATCTAAAACCATAATGAAGAACTTTTTGTGTTATGTTTCATTATCTCTCTTACACTTTAAATTGGTACTTTACCCCTGCACAATCTTGTAACATCACACATTGGTTGTATGGTAAATATAGCTTTACTGACTTATGCCCAAGTTCCAAATGTTGATCCATTTCATTGTACAGTATTTAAAAACAAGTCACTGCTCATCTCATAAAAGAAAAAACCTTTGATTATCGGGAAGCTGTCAAATTTATGGTAGAAGGTACAAGTTTTCAAAAAATTCTATTTTTTTCTTAAAAAGTTCATATTTGTCCCTAGTAACAAATATTACCATTGCTTTCCTCTGAAGTAGGAGACCCACTTTATTTATTTTCACAAAAATGTCTGCCATATACGTGTAATAGCTATAGTTTGTTTGTTGTTCTTTCAAGCAAAAATGGTGACCCCATTTAAAAAAAGCAGCTGATTCGACTTGTAACTCAAACACACGCTTTTCCACGTATGTGGGCATGTAGCAGAAGGGCCCCATACATACTTCCCATTTTGTCACACAGAGTATTAAAAAGATTGCACTCAAAGGTCGAGATTCAATACAATTAATATTTTTTTACTGCTTCATCAAGGATATGCCTAAGTGAAACTAGTTTTTTTTTTTTTCTTTTTTCTTTTTCTTTTCCTATCTTTTACTACAAATGTGTGCAGTGAATATGATAACTACGGGACAGTTTGGTGCCACCACCTTGATTGGTGCTAATTCACCAGCAGTGTTATCCTCCATCACGTTTGCACCTTCAATGCACGTGTCAACACAGTGACAGAGAAATAACATCTTAGTTTTATTATGAAAATAATTGTGCCGTCCTTGAATCCAGGAAGAGTCACACTTTGAGAGCTGCTGTGTATTTTAATAGGTAAGAAAAAACAACTTTAGTTAAGCAAACCTCCTAACAGAGGAAATAAAATTTTATAGTACAAGGTTGATCGAATAAATCTCATTAAAACATCTTCCATCTGGTTTTATTTAGCATAAGACTGGATATTATTTTTAAATATAACAATTACTATATTTTATTTATTAAAATGTTAATAAATTTTTATTGTAGAAATTTAGACATATAAGAAAGTAAAGATAAAAAAAAATTAAATGATAATGCCCCCAGCTGGAGATAAATCCTGTGAATATTTTAGTGAACATCTTCTTTTCTTTCTTTCTATGCATTTATACTATTTTGCAATCTGCCTTTTTTTTTTTTTTTACTTAACATTGTCTCATGAACATTTTTTCATATCATTAAATATTGATGGACGACATCACTCTAAATTATTCAGTTCCCCTTCTGACAGGACATCACATTCTGCCTGCAATGCTTGGTGTGACAGTCTTGAGAACCAGTGGCCTGGCATTTTAGAAATCCTTCCTCGTGGCGATGGGGGTTAGTGATGGAGGCGCCACCCTGAGTCCTCGAGGCCTTTTAGCAACTGCTGATTACTCACAGATATCCCATGTCCCAGCTGCATGTCCTTGTCTTTGATATTTTTTCTCACAATTCCTATATTCACCTCTAGGTCCCCTTACACCTGCCTGGCTGGGCAAGGCATCCTCCGAATCTTTCTGACAACAACTCTCCTTCCTGATATCCCTCTCATGTTGGTACTAATCATCCCCTTTGAATGGTCTTTTCTCATCTCCCTTTGAATCTTGAATTTCCGTGACTCCCTTTAGCTCCTGTTGCAAACCTAAGCACCATAGCCTATGCTTAACGGTTCTCCACCTGCCTCCAAAGTGGACCCCATTTCCCTCTTTACTGAGACCCCTGACTCCATCCCGTCTGCAGAGGGAGTGCAGAGCACACTGTGTCAGATTGTGTTTTTCCAAAATGGCCACAACAACATCTCCAATTCTACGTGTTTTCCAGAAATTTCATATTTCCCCATCAAAAGGTGGAAAAAAATATTTTCCCTCCTCTTGAAAGTGGGTGGGCCTTTGTGGCTGCCTTTAACGTGGCAGGAGTGACAATGCAAGGTTTCCGAGGCTGAGTTCAAAAAGGAGGGACAGCTTCTGCCTGGCTCTCTCTCTTCGGACTTATACCTTTGGAGTCCTGGACCAACATCTAAGAAGGCTGGCTACCCTGAAGCCACCTTGCTGGAGAGACCACATAGAGGTAGAGGGAGAACGAGATGCCCCGAGAGCCTCAGCTTTTGCAGGCACCAGCTGTTTGAGTCTCCCAGGCGGGATATGTGAGTGAGCAAGCCTTCTAAGGATTCCAGTTTCAGACACTGAGCTGACCCAGCTGACCCTGAGTGTGGCAGACACGAGCTGACCCTGTGAGCCCTGCCCTAGCTGCAGATTCATGAGCAAAATAAATGCCTTTGCTGCTTAAACCACTCAATTTTGGTATGGTTTTTAATGTAACAATAGATAACCAGAGCACACATCCTGCCCCTTCTTGCCGTTTCTACAGCAGATAAGCTTTCCCTTCTTTATAGTAATCTGAGCCTCAACCAACTTTAACACTCAGGCCCCACTCTCACTTAGAACCACCCACAAGCTCTCTTCTGTTATCACCGCTCTCTGTTTCTCAAGCACTCATATACTCAGTCTGTCTTCTGCTCATGCTCTTATCTTTTTATTCTTTTAAGGAAATAGTATTTGACTCATACAAAATAATATATTTAATAGATGCATAAGGTTCCAAATATATTAATTTATGCATATAAAATGATATATTTAATATATGCGTGTTAAGAAATATAATAATAAAATGAACCCTCACAAGCCAGAACATCACCAATGCCACAACATATACCTCAACATCTCCCCGTAAACACCCCTCTTAGAAATTTTTGGGTTTATCAACATATAAAATTTTTTTATATGTATATGTTTATTCCTAAACAATGTATTTTTTTTATTATTTTGGGTTTCAGAAAAACAGAATCATTCTCTACATAATAGTCTGCACCAATCACTTTTCAACTCACCTTATGCTTTAAGATATATTGATGTTGGTGTATAGCAGTGATTCATTTTCACTGGTGTGTAATAATCCATTGAGTGAATATACCTCAGTATATTCATTCATTTTCCAGCTGATGGGCACTTGAACTGGGTCCAGTCATTCTGCTACCATGAACAGTGCTTTTATAACATTCTTATACATGTCCCAGGTCACATGCACAAGAGTATATACACCTGAGGATAGAATGTAGCATACTTAGGAATGGAAATGTTCACATTTATAAGATAATGCCAGATTGCTTTCCAAATGGGTCGTGCCAATTCTACTCCCAAGAGCAAGATATGGGTATAATCACCAACACTTAGCATCGTTGGGTATCTTAATTTTTACCTATCTAGTGTTTGTAAATGGTCTTTATTTGTATTTGAGTGGATACTAATTAGACTGAGCATCTAAAGATATATATACAGAGAGATATACATACAGATATATATCCTAAATATATTATTAATCATGTATAAATTTATATATTATAATATTATGCATATAATTATATATAGATATATTATATATTACCAATTATCTATCTTCCTGTCTATCGATTATCTATCTATGTCTTTTGTGTTTTCTTCCTCTGAATGGGCCTGTTCAAGGTTTTTATCCATATTTCTGTTGAATTTTTGTATTTTCTTACTGATTTGGGTTCAGTCTTTAATATATTTTGGATACCGGTCTTCTGTTTGCTTTGTACGTTGCAACTCTTCTTCCAGTTGTGGCTTGTCTTTTCATAACCTACATGGTGCCTTTGGATGAATACGAGTGTTTGATTTTAACATAATTGAACTTACAATCACATCCATCATGTCAAGATGTCTTTCTTAGTGGAGATTGACCCGGGGGGGTGGAGAGGGGTGCAAGGGTGAGGGACTCGCGTAAGAGAACTCTTCTCTGCTTGGATATTATAAAAATATTTTAACATTTTTAATACTGTCTCTTACATTTTGGTCTTTAATGCGTGTGGAATTCTTGTAAAGTGGGGATACATTTTCATTTTTTCCCATGTGAATAACCAAGGGACCCAGACCATTATTGTGTTGGTCATTTTACCCCAGTCATCCAAAATGCATTCTCTATCAAATTCCAAGTTTCAACATAAGGATCCTATCTGGACTCTTTCGTCTGTTACACTGAACAATTTACCTACGTTGCTCCAATACCACACGGTCTTAGTTGCTATAACTTTGCTATAGAACTGGAAATCTGGTAGGGGAAGCTGCACCACCTGACTTATTCTTCCTCAGTTGTCTTGGATACTCTTAGGCCTTTGTACTTCCACATAGATTTTAGCATCAGCTTGTCATATTCTAAAGCAACCTATTGGGAATTAGATTGGGATTGCATTGAATCTATAGATCAGCTGGAGAAAATTTAACATCTTTAAAATAACGAACCTTTGTATTGCTAAATATGGTAAATATATATCCATTTATTTGGCTCTTTAAAAAAGCATCCATAAAATTTTATTATTTTAATATAGGTGTTGCACCTCCTTTAACAGCACTGTTTATATGTACCGTACACTTTTATTGCTATTGGAAATTAATGGTATCTTTATTTTCTTTGCTTGAATATAGAAATGCAATTATAATATATATTGATTTCATATATAATCATTTCACCAAACTCTTATTTTTAATAATTTGTAGATATTTTAGGGTTTCATATATTGATAATCATAAGCAGTAAAATAATGTTTTTTTTTTTTCCTTATCTTTCTATATGTTAAATTTTTCCCCTACTCTGTTGGCTAGGATTACAGAGATGTGAAATAGAAATGGTGAAAGTGAGCATTCTTGTCTTGTTCAAAATTTAAAAGGGATTGTTTTCAATGGGTCACCATGAAGAATGATATTTGCCATAAGTTTTGGGTAGAAGTGCTTTATCACATTAAGGAAATTCTCTTCTATTCCTTTTTTGCAAAGAGTTTTTACCATAAATGGGTATTGAGCTTTATTATTTACATCATGCATCTGTGATGTGACCTTTCGAGAATGGCTTTTTTCACTCAGCATAATGCCTTCAAGACACATCTATGTTGTTGTTTACATCAAGATTTCAGTTCTTTTTATTGCTGAGTGGTATCCCACTATATGGATGCATTTACCAGTATGTTTATACATTCATCCACCGAAGCGCACTTGGTAGTTTCCAGTTTGGGACAATTATAAGTAGACCTGCTGAAAACATTCACACATAGCTTTTTGTGCGGACATAAATTTTCATTTCTCTAGGATTAATACTTTTGAGTGGGTTGCTGGGTCAGATGGCAAGTATATGTAAAACGTTATAAGAAATTGCCAAAGTGTTTTCCAGAGTGGCCTTACCATTTTGCATCCCCATCAGCAACGTAGGCAAGTCCCAGTTACCCCATCCTCACCAGCACCTGGGGTTGTTCTAATTCTAAAAGGTGTGTAGTCGTCTTTCATCACAGTTTTAATTTGCATGTTGTTGAATCAGAGTGATGAGTAGATTTCCTTGCCTTGTTCTAGTCCATGGAGAAAAACTTCATTCTCTTACCATCAAGTATGATGTTAGCTGTAAGCTTTTTGGTAGATGTTCTTTTTTGGATTAAGAAAGTACTCTTCTATTCCTAGTTTGCTGAGTATTTTTGTTATGAATACGTGTTGAATTTTGTCACGTTCTGGTTTCTGTATAAGTTGATATGTTCATGTAGTTTCTCTTCTTTACTGTATTAAAATGGTGGATTCAGTCAGAGTGTCTTATAATTTGTACATGTTCTGGATTTGATTTGCTAGGATTTTCTTGGGGATTTTTCTTCTATATGTATGAAAGATATTGTTCTATAGTTTCCTTTGTCTACTTTTGGTATCAGAGTGATACTAGACTCATAAAATGAGTTGGGAAGTGTTCCTTTTTCTTCAATTTTCTGGAAGAGATTGTAAAGAATTTTTATTTTCTTCTTTAAATGTTTGACAGAATTTGTGAGTGAAACCATTTGGAACTGAATTTTTTTGTCCAAAAGTTTCTAACTATTAAATCAATTTATTTATTGATAAAGAACTATTCAAGTTGTGCATTTCATTTTGGGTAATGTTTTATGGTTTGTGGCTTGGAATTAACTGGTCCACTTCATCTAAGTTGTCAAAATTTCTGCATGTATAATTGTTCATAATAATCTCTCATTATTAATATCTAAGGAGTCTCATTTCACAATATGTACATTTATCAAATCATCATATTGTACACCTAAAACTGATACAAGGTTGTATGTCAATTATATCTCAATGAAAACCTATCTATGGAGTCTGTAATAATGTCCTCTTTTTTGTTCCTGATTTTAGCAATTTTTGTCTTCTTTCTTCTATTGTTTGCCTGGCTAGAGGTTTATCAATGCTATTAATTATTATCAAAGAACTAGTTTTTGGTTTATTTATTTTCTCTATTGTTTTTCTTTTATTGGCTCTATCAGTTTTTTTCACATATTTTAAAGCTCTGTTATCAGGCACATGCATATTTAGGCTTATTTTGTCTTCTGGCAAATTGACCCTTTTATCATTATGTATGTCCCTCTTTATACTTGGCAATTTTCCTTGCTCTTAAGTCTACTTTGTCGGATATTAGTATAGCCATTCCACCTTTCTTTTGATTGGAGTTTTAAAAGAATATGTATTCTTTCCCATTCTTTTACTTTTAATCTAGTTATATCATTACATATATATATTTTCTGCTGAGGAAGATTTGCTCTGAGCTAACATCTGTTGCCAATCTTCCTCTTTTTGCTTGATGAAGATTCACCCTGAGCTAAAATCTGTGCCAATCTTCCTCTGTTTTGTATGTGGGTAGCTGCCACAGCATGGCTGATGAGTGGTGTATTTCCAAGCCTGGGATCTGAACCGGTGAATCCAGGCCGCTGAAGAGTGGTGAGCCAAACTTAACCTCTAGGCCACAGAGCCAGCCCCTATATCATTATATTTAAAGTGAGTTGCTTGTATACAGCATAGTGGGTCTTACTTTTCTTTATTATCCAATTTAATAGTCTCTGTCTTTTAATTATCATGTTTAAGTCATTTACATTTAATGTAATCATTGGGGTTTTTTTTTTTGTTTGTTTTAGACTCAGTTCTACCATTTTATTATTTATCATGTGTTACATTTTTTCTTCCCTTATTTTCCCTTTCCTGCCTAATTTTGGATTATTGAAATCATATTTTTGTCTCATTTTAATTCATATATTGAGTTTTTGACTATATCTATCTTATAGTTTTACAGTGGCAACCCAAGGGATTACAATATTCATATTTAACATTTCACTCTCTATTTAGAATTAATATTTTACCATTTCAAGTGGAATGTGGAAATATTACCATCATGCAGGTCCTTGTACAGTCCTGTTGTTGCTTTCATGTACATTATATCTAAAAACATTGAAAAACACCATTAGACAATGTTATAATTTTTGTACTCAACTGTCATACATATTTTTAACATCTTAAAAGGAAAAGTATAATCTATTATATTTGCCAAGAATTTTACTATTTTGGTACTCTTCCTTCATTCCTCATGTCCCAAGTTTCCCTCTAGGATTATTTTTCTTCCATTTGAAGAACATTCTTTAGCATTTTTTTTTAAGAGACAGTCAGCTATTGACAAATTCACTTCGTTTTCTTTCATCTGAAAATGTCTTTATTTCACCTTCATTCCTAAAGTATGTTTTCACTCACTATGGATTTCTGGGTCGACAGCTCTTTTCTTTCAGCACTTTAAAAATATTGCCTACTTCCTTCTGTCCTCCATGGCTTTAGATGAGAAATCTTCAGTCATTCATATATTTATTCTTCCAGAAATAATATGTAATTTTTCTGTGGCTGCTTTCAGAATTGCTTCTTTGTCTTAAGTTTTCAACAGTTTGACTATAATATGTCTGAGAATGGATTTCTTTGAGTTAATTCTCTTGGAGTTCATTTAGAAATTCATTGATGGAAATACTTGTGAAGGCTGGAGGAGGTGAGGAGAGCCTTCAGATCTTAATGCAGACCTGATTTATGTAAAAAAGAGAGGAAGGAAGGAGGATTGGATAGGAAGAATCTTGGACTGTTCTAAGTGCTAAAAAAGGTTTGGCCAAGGCAATGGTCATCCTTGAGCCAAAGTGACCAATCGGTAGAGTCCTACATCTTGAAGGAATGGCCTGTATTACTACCTTCACCATACTTGGTCATTGACTGAGAGCAGCCCTTGAGAAGCATAGCTTTGGCACAAATTTGGTGGTGGATCTGGAGGGACAACAGCTGGGATCGTTGATCGATTATGCTCTCTGCAGCAGGAGATCTGAGAGACACATTTTCATGGCTGTCAAATCCAATTTACTTTATAAAATATTACCCTAGCAGCTGTGTGGAGGGTATAATGTAGGGACCACAGGTGAGTAGGGATACCAGTTACACTACAGCACTACTAACATGGGAGTACAGTGATAGTGTTGGCATTGACAACAAGAGCTCAAATTTTGGATATATTTTTAACATAGGGCCAACAGAATTTCCTAAAGGAGTAGTTTTTCTGTTTGGGTAACAGACAGGAATAACTCAGATTTTCAGCTTGAACAGCTCAGAAACAGTCATAGAGTGAGAAACTTAAGGTTCTATCAGAATTAGAGGAAGTAATAACAGAGATAGAAATGGGAGAAATTGAATATGGAATTCAGCATTTGTTCATAAGCAGTTAAAATTTAAAGAGTGAAAGAAAGAAAATCTCCCTAAAGAATACATGCAGTTTTTAAGAAACGACAAAGGGAAATTTAAGGTTAACAGGGATAGGAAAGAATAAGACCCAGGGGAGTGAGGAGACTGGCAATTAACTGGTAGACCTTTATCATAGAAAAGCTGATGTTTTCCATTGTCTAAGTCAACATGGCAACCTTATATGTATGTGTGACATGATACTTAATTGGCAGCTGAAATCTAACCTAACATTGGAGCCTTTCATGAAAATGAATCCTTAGTAGCTCGGATTTTTCAGAGTTGAAAGTGTCCTTAGAGATTTTTAGTCCATCCTCTCAGTATATGGTTGGGGAAATTGAGGCCAGGTAGAGGTAGAACATGATCCAAAATCACAAAGCCCTTTCATCTCAAGAATAACAATAAGCCCAGCTATTCTGATATTTTATCTCATACTTTTCCTTCACTTCTGAATCTAAGGCAGGGCTCTGGATCTCCATCTAATGTATATCTCATTGTGCACTCCATTCACCAGAACATCTGTGGGGGAGAAGTCAATCTGTTCTTCCTAATATTCTATACATAGAAAGAGTAGAGTCCTAAAGGATTTACAGGATAACAAAG
Organism: Ceratotherium simum simum; assembly: GCF_057802395.1. NCBI lineage: Eukaryota > Metazoa > Chordata > Mammalia > Perissodactyla > Rhinocerotidae > Ceratotherium > Ceratotherium simum. The sequence goes on from NC_141923.1 coordinate 7,878,360, forward strand.
AAGACACAGGCTTTTCTAACTCTACTGACCTGTCCCCAACCTCCTGCCCCAGCCCTGAATAATGTGAGCGTCAGAATCAGTTCCACCTTATTTCCATGTTCAAGTCCTACTATGTTCAGTGTCCATCTCACATACCATCATTTCCATAGGGCCTTCTTGATTTTTATCAACAGAAGCAAACTATTTCTTCTAGATGCCCCCAAATTTGTACTTCTCTTAGGACTCATGAGCTTCTCCCTTGTATTAGAATTGATTTACATAACTTTCACGTCCTCTCTATCGATCAGCTTTGCTTCTGTAACAAACAACCCCAAAGTCTCAGTAATGTAGAGCAACCTTTATTTCTCAGTCATGTTCTATGTAGGATGCTGGTTGACTCTGCTCCAGGATACAACTCTGTGAAGTGAAGCTCTACTCCATATGTCTTCTCATTCTGGGACCCAGGCAGATGGAGCGGTGCCTATCTGGGTCCTACTATTGTCATGGCAGATGGCAGAAGAACAGTGGAAGAAACTTGCAATACCTTTTAAAGTATTGGCTTAGATATGATATATTTGTCTCCCACATCCTACTGGCCAAGTCCAAAGTCAATGAGGTGATGACTACACAGCTTTCACAGGAGGAAGAAGCAAGCCACATGGCAATGATCAGGGATGTATGATGAAATCTTTGGGAACAGTTATGCAGTCAACCATGTCTTACCTACTGGTTTTGAGCTCCTGGGAAGCAGATCCTTGGAACAATTCCCTTCTGACCTCTGTAAGGTCTAGCTTTATAGCTGATGTATAGTAAGTGCTAAACTAGTGTCTGAATGATGAATGATATTTTTCACAGCAAAACCACAAACTGACCTATTGTTATATGAGAAATCTTCACTATCTGGATGTTTCACTCTTCACTTATTTCCAGTAAATTATTACTTTCAGAAGACGCAAAATAGTCCTAATGCCCAAATTTCCCCAAAGTATTTTTCTTCCTCTCCCTTGACTTTGAGTATGCATGGATCAGCCTGGACATGGGAAGCAGTGTGGCAGGCATGAAAAGATTGGGCACCATGCACCCAGATAGCCCTGCGTTTGAATCCTGGCCCTATAAATGACAAGTTTAAGGACCACAGCAAGTCACTTCACCTGTAGGAATCCAATTCCTCAACTACACAGTGGGGGCAAGAATTCATAACTTGCTGACATGTAAAGAAAATGTGTGCGATGTACTTACTTCCACAAATACTAGTTTTTACAAAATTATCCACCACCAGGATAATAATTAAAATTTGTATGATATCTCTTAATATCTAATGTGCCTTCTCAAGTCCAGAAAGCTATGTTTCAGGCCCTTTGTCTCTCCGAGTTTTGGTTTCTTCTATGAAATGCATGGTTTGCTCCAGGTGGTCTTCGTGTCCTCTCTGCCTATATCTTGGCTGGGCCAATTCAGCAACTGTAATTCTGCCATGGGATTTACAAGCAGTCAGTTTCTTCAGAAAGCCATAAAGCATTGGTGATCTTTGACAACACAGGCTGCTGACTGGCTGTGAATCTCAGTTAAGCCTCTTTTCTTTCTGGGCCTCAGTTTCCCCATGTGTAACTTGATAGTGTTTGGCAAAGTGATCTCATAATTACATTCCATTAGAATAATTTGAATTAGTTATATAATGATCATGATTGCAGGTAGCCATTTTGGAAAGCCAAAGTATGGAACTCACTGCTGTGATTTTCTTCATCAAGTTGGCCAAAATGTCTTGTTTTGATGGCACATTCAGAAACAAATAATGAGTTTGATTGCTCTGTCTCACTTAACTAGGTAGTGGAGTCAAATAGCCATTGGAATTCTTTTCCATGTCTAAAATCTCTCTTTGAATGGACAAGTCAATTTTCATTCTGAGAAGACAGTTTTGTCTCTGACGTGAGCTAGCCACTCTAGAGACGTCCCAAGTGGGAGTATGAGGATTATTCTTTTTCTCTGCTCCAGTCTGAGAAATGCTAGCATTTGAGCAGAGGCCTCTGTGTCTCTGCAGTTACATTTTCTCATCCTCTCTCATTGCTGATAGGAATGGTAATTATGCCTAATTCTGATCTCTGAGGGCGAATTTCTTCTCTTGGCATTGGCTGTCAAATAATCCAGTTCTGGGGGCTAGTGAACAAATGACCTGATGAAGACTTCGAAGGAGAAAAGCATAACACCAACAATTAGGTCTAATCACCAGGCACTAGAGCCTGGGCTTCTCTTGTATCATGTCTGGGTCTTGTGCACATGAGGCACCTCTGCTCAGGTATTTAGTACCTCAATATCCCATTCCCATGCTCCTGAGTATAGCTGAAACATGATACTGACCTTCTTATTCCAGAACATACCTTATCGTCTAATAGAATGCCTCAGAATCATCTACAGAGCTTTATTAAAATGTATACTCCTAGCCTGTATCCCAAAGTTTGTAGCATACTAGGTCACCCAGATAGATATTTAAAGGATTTTCAAGGTAATTTACCATAAATAGTTCCCCACAGAAGTCGATATGCAGTGTACTATGGTAATCCCAGTTGACGTCCGTAACCTCACCCGTAGAGCTGAGGACAACTTCCCCCGAGCTTCATCCCCAGCTCTTGCAGGAAACAGTTCTCATTGAGGCTGTGTCCACATCAGTGTGCTTGGCTCTTTGTTGATTTCTTTTTCTTCTGTTTGCTGCCAAGAAAACCCTGTAGGCCTTTCTCCATGTTTGGTCTTCCAAGACCCCAGCGCATTGGCTCTCTATGCCTTATGTTTTCTGAGATACTTCCATGGACTATGACCACACACTTCCAGATGGATAACTGCAGTTTATATTAATATTTCAAAACACACGGACCTACCTCTGTGTGGAAATTCTTGTGTTTTCTTAGAAGAGAGTCCTAGAAGATACAAGATCTCAGTTGGACAAGCAAGATGGGTAAGATTGGGTAGAGGAGGTGGAGGAAGAGGAAGGACTACATTGATGGAGGAGCGAACAAGTTGAGTTGGGGGATGGTACTGCAGAGTCCAGGTGTTCAGGATACTATATTACAGATTTATAGAGCTGATACCATATCCACCAGGGAGCCTTCCTTGATTCCCAGCTGGAAGTTACTCTGCCCTCCTCTGAACACTGACACCATTTTATCTGCCCTCTCCTATGACATTCAAGACTTTCTATTTTATAACTTGGTTAACTGTGCTCATGGTATATTTTTATCAATAGATCACATACAGCTTCAAGGAAAAAAGACCAGGCTAGCAATGTAGTTAAAGCATGCATAGATTTAGAATCATAACATCTAGATTTTAAGTTTAGGCTCTGCTACTTACTACATTTGGGACTTTAGGAAATCCCTTAAACTCTTTAAGTGGCTGATTTTCTTATCTATAAATTAAAGATACCAACAATATCAAGTTTCATGATTGTTAAAACAGGGTATTAAGATAATGAAAGAAAAGCACTTATCCCAGCCTCTGCCACATGGTAAGCCCTCAGAGTTTAGCTGCTATTTTTTTTTGAAGAAGAAGAATGGGTGCTGGATTCATCCCTTCATCCTGTATATAGAAATGCTCAATAAATATTTTAGAATGAATTACTTCTAGAATTATTCCTCAGACAAGTTACAGTCCTTTATGTGTCGGGTGGCCCTTCTCGACAGTTGCCTTCCATGCGGTGACACAGGGACCTACGCTGCTTCCTTCTAGTGGCTATACCATCTGTAGGTCATGGCTTCTGAAGAAGGAGAGAGAGCACTGGGAAAGAGAGAAACAAGAAGGAGACTCTCACACATACCCTATTGGCCAGGACTCAGGGCAAGACACGATCTAACTACAAAGGAGGCTGAGAAATGTAGTCTTCATCTGGGCCCAGGCTCAGGAAACATTAGCTGTGCCCTTAGCCCTGTCTCTGGAACAGTATCCTTTGGGACAGTCCTTTCATTATTTTTACACAGCAACACTGAGGCCTTAAGAGATTAAATAATGTGGCCTAGGGCTCAGAGTAAGTGGTTCAGGAGTGTGGGCTTCTTTTGCACAAAGCAGGCACGTACTGTGGGCTTCACTGAGCATCGCCAAGGGGCCGACGTGATCACATGACAAGTGCACTCCTAAACTGCTTGCCACAAGCCAGCACGCCACAACTGAATCCTCACCACAGCCTGTGAGGCAGGTACTGGTGTCATCTCCACTTTCCGGATGAGGAACCAAAGCTCAGGTAGGTTAATTAATTTTCCCAAGGTCACACAGTTGAGGGAGCAGAGCAGGGATTTGGACTCACAGAGTCCATGCTCCTAACCATGGCACCATGCTGCCCTTGTCTTGGGCATCCCAACTTAAATCCTGGATG